>NC_133526.1:196699523-197044130 GCF_048544455.1 Silene latifolia
CTTCAAGCGCCGAGAAGACCTGCCCCGTTAAGGGTTGTTCGCACTATTCGCATCACATCACATCAACAAAAGTGAACAGCAACAACAAGATCCGGCTTAGCTGACTAAGTCACTCGCTTCCCAATATCTTTTAATCCCCAAACTCAGTCCGCTAAACCAGTCCTGTAAAGACCATTCTTGGGGAAGGCCCTTCTTTTACAGAAGAAAAGACCTTTTCATCCCGGGCGCATTTTCTCGCCCAACAGCTGGCAGGGTTAGCCCTGTTGAACAAAGAAAGGCGGAATCAGAACTAGGGTCGAGACGTGACAACAGTATATACGGTTATGGCCTAAACCACTGAATGTACGTCCTCATCTCGAGCTAACCTATCTTCCGAATGTCTGACTCGCATCGAGGTAATAGTCCGAGCCTAGAGCCTCATTCTCTTAGGATAGTTGTCCAATAGGAATCGGATAATGATTTTGAGAGGGATGCTGGCATAAGGAATGGGTTGCCGGTACTATGGCTTCATCATTCCCCTAGGCCGAGTGGACTGGACAGAAGGCTTCTGAGATTTAATGGATCTTATGATAGGGGTCCAAGACTCTCAAAGTCGTATGAGAACAGAAAGATTTCCAATAGAAGTAGGAAGAAAAGGCATTGACATTAGGGTCCCATCAAAATAGGAAGAAGCCCTTAAGATTAAGATTAAGACTAAGGGAGGGAATTCTTACCCATCTACCTTTAGAGCTATAAGGCTAACTAAGACCTATAAGGGATGTTTTTGAGCTTAGTAGGTATACCAATCCTGAAATCTTAAATAGTAGAACTAAGGATTCAAGAAGACTAAGTCTTTGATACGAATCATGAACCGATCCCTAGCCTTGTTCAATCTCCTGATGTAGCCATAAAAAAAAAAGAAAGGGTTGTGTATGGAACTTCTCTATCGGGACATTCAGCTGGTACTTATCGTACAGCTTCGAGGACTGTTCGTTAAAAATGTATTCCCATCTCTCCAGTTTTTTATGTATCTCATCCCTAATAGATTAGAAAAATGCTGGATTCCTATGCATGGCTTCCCCATACATTCATTAATACAAACATATATATGGTTCAGTCGCCGAGTCGTGATGGTCGCATCTCCCATTCAGAGCGGGAGCAGAAAGAGACATCAAGTTCGGATAGTCGGAGAGTCCCTATCATCCTTTCCGAATCCCGATACTGCTGCAATTGACAGCCGGCTCCATCCGATCAAGTGAATCCCTGCGCTTGCTTCCTTCTAAGGCTCGAATCAAGTCCGAGCTTCGCAATGCAAGAAGGATGCCTCATGTTCCTTCCTCTCTTCACTCTCCGGATTCCGATCCGCATTCTCGAAAGGCCTATCCTTTCACTTGCAAATGGAGTGAAGCCGCGCTTAGGGGCGAGGAGAGAACAAATGAATTGTATAAGCCCCTATACTCTTCCTTAAGGATGTCCCCCTTCAAGAGCTAGTCTAATCACTAAAATAGGGAGGTAGCCTGTCGTATTGAACTTATGATATACTTTCCTTTTTTGAGTAGCTAATTCATACCTGTATCATAGACGGCAATCAGTTCTCTTCCCTTTAGCAGTCTAAGGTAAGCGGTAGCATTCCCCTAATATAGGTATAGTCCATAGTAATAGGCGCAATCCGTACGATTATCTTTTTACGATTCTCTTTCCTTTCAATCTCTCTCTTATCTTATCCAAAAGCCTTTAACACTATACTACTTGTTGTATAATAGGATCTTTCCGAAGGTGGAGTTAAGGAAGCAAGCATAGGTGCTTCGGTTTCCGGTAGCAAGTAATCAGGTAGGTATGTGTAAAGCAAATCCGTCCTGGTAGGCGCAGGGGATCAAGCAAAGCATGCTTGCCCAGGGCTTCAGTCTAACATTCTTGTAGTTCAAGAGTGAAGTGCAAGGCAGCAATCATCTGTAGCGGGCTAGCTCACTGAATCGATATCTGTATTTGTATAAATATAATAGATGCTTTTTGCTTTGTCTGGCAGCTCATCTTCTTTCTTCCTATACTAGTGCATACAAACATATTGAAAGCTCATTTCCTTATAATAAGTAAGATCTCCTTCCCATACTCTAAAGAAGAGCCTTTATATTTATACAATACACTCTCGAATTGTAAGGTAGTTTCTACTTAAAAGTAAGTATAAGTAGAGGCCTCATTTAGGAGCACTCTTTTTAAAAAAGTATAAATATCATAAGAAAGGAATCGCGTCTACGAAGAAAAAAGTTCCCACGGAGCACTAACTAGAAATATCATAGTGCTTGATTTCATTCGTTCTCTTCTTCTTTTTTGGTATGCCGCCCCTCTCTATAACTATAATGGAGCAAGGAGCGAGAAAAAAAAGTGGTATGTGGTGATGTTAGAATTTGCGCCTATTTGTATCTATTTAGTGATCAGTCTGCTAGTTTCTTTGATCCCACTCGGTGTTCCTTTTCCATTTTCTTCTAATACTTCGACTTATCCAGAAAAATTGTCGGCCTACGAATGTGGTTTCGATCCTTTCGGTGATGCCAGAAGTCGTTTCGATATAAGATTTTATCTTGTTTCAATTTTATTTATTATCCTTGATCCGAAAGTAACCTTTTTCTTTCCTTGGGCAGTACCTCTCAACAAGATTGATCCGTTTGGATTTTGGTCCATGATGGCCTTTTTATTGATTTTAACGATAGGATTTATCTATGAATGGAAAAGGGGTGCTTTGGGTCGGGACTAAGTACTAGTGATAGGGGAAAAAGAAAGATAGGAAAAAAAAGAGATAGAGGAGGGAGGATACTGACTCGACATAAGGAGAGGGAGGAATTTTCTTATTATTATTAAGTGCGCTTGCCGGAAGATTTTACTTTCTTGAACAGCGTCGAAAAGATCCTTCTTTCCGCCGAGACTTTGCAAGAGAAAAGAGTCTTACTGACATATATTAAATAAAAATCTCGTTTATAGACATAGCTGACCGATGCATCTCGGATTTTAGAGGGAGTGTAGTTTACGTTCTGGAAGAGCTCGACCAACGAGTGAAGCGTAGCAAAAAGAGTGCGTTGACGGGAGAGGGGCGAAGCTACTCGAACGTTAGTGAAAGGGTATGAAATAGCTCTCGGTAATCCGAGAGATAAGCGGAGGAGTTAGATGTTGGCGAAACGAGCCGGTTGTTAACGCAGCGAGTATGGAGGTTAAATATTCTGCTTTTCCTTTAGGTTATGATATCATAAAAGGCTTCCTCACGAGTGGACTTGGACTCTCTTCCCTCTTTTCCAGGGACTTGGCTGGCGCATTAGATAGAGCGGAACCGTAATTCCTTGGTTGCGCTTGGGTTTTGTATGATAGCCTAGGCCACAGGATAAGTCTCAAGAGCAGGTTGACCAATGCCCGCATCAAACAAGTCTTATCTTATATAAGATAATAAGAAAGGTCCAAAGGCAGGAGTTTAAGACAATCTTATCGCGCTTAAACCCATTTCTAAGATCTAAGAAAAGAGGGGAATTGGAAACCAAGCCAGGGAGAGTCATCTCGGGCAAGCCAGCTAAGCTCCACTCGATCGTTCGATCCTAGATCATAGATCATAGAATATGAAGCCGCATTTTAGTCGAAAGAAACCAAGTACCAAGCAATTACCAAGGCAGCAATTACAAATTTGAACGGGGCCCAAGCAACAAATGGAAATGGGGCCCAAGCAGGCCTTTCTACCCTAAAAGAACAGATCTTCATCCCAAACCATTTCCCTTGTTCAAAACAAATAGAATAGATAGGGTACTAGCCCTAGCTGGGATCAAATGCATTAGGCGAGCCCGAGAATTCTAATGCACGAAAGAAAAGGCAAAGCATAATCTCCAAATTGATGCTTGGGGCGAAAGACACACACGGGATTCTATTCTCAAACAGAAGCGTGGCATGAAGGCTAGCAAGACTCTCTTTTCCTCTTTTCCTGGCCTGTGGCTGGGGCTTACACTTAAGGGAAGACTTTTCCCCTGCATTATTAAAATGTGCATCACAATCCTATTTTGCTTAAAGGAACAATAAAGTCTGCTCTCGGGTCCGCACTTCCTCTCCTTCTTGTTCTACTAATTAAATGCGAGCTATAAATAGCCTCAAACTAAACTCAGAGGAACCAGCCCCTTTTCTATAGTAAAGGATGCATTCTCCACTCCAAATAAGTAGTGCTAACAGCCTGCTCGCCCTATTTTTTATAAGGATCCTACACTCGCTCCCAAACAGCATAAAAATATTTAATTAAAACAAATGATTACCTATCGTTTTTCAATAAAAGAGGGTAAGGAGATTCATTGAGGAATCGCCCCAACCTAAAAACCTTTACTTTTACCGGTGCCAAATATCGGTATTGCCCAACCATACCCTTTCGATTAGGCGAGAATGAATTGGCTTCAAGAGCTCGAGCGAAGGGAACTTAGAGGTGAGCTGGTCAAGTGACTGAGTGAGAAAAATAATTTGAAGTCAAGCTTCTTGGTTTGAAATGAACCCGCATTCGACTCTGCTCGAAAGGATCATGTTGGCGATAAAGAAACGACGTCACGTGATACGATTGAATTGAAAAGGGAATTTGGTTGAAACACGTAGTTAGCGTGTGAGAGGAAGTGAAAGCTGGTGCCATCGAAGAACGATTCTCGATGCTAATCATCCGCTAGAAAGGGAAGAGATTGTACATTGTTCCTTGTTCCTTGAAAAGTCAAAGTAGAATTGTAAAGTTGTTAGAGGGACTGTTCCTTAAGTCTTGTACTACGATGTGAGACGAGATGTTATGTCAAGTGGTTCGGCCGCCAACCGCTATGCTCCGCTTCAACAAATGAGAGTTTTCGGTGGAACAGGTGAACATGAGGCGATGGGTTAGATGCGTGGGGCGGAGGGCTCGTAGTACTGCTAGCGCAGACTATGCAATGGAAGGGAAGGAGCCTAAATCGACCCCCCCCCCTTCTTTCCCCCCTTCTTTCCTTTTTTCAAAGAAAAAAAGCAAGACAAAGAGATTAGACTCTCGGATGAGACTAAGCGACTACCGACGTTCCGACGCACCCCCGACCTATCTTGATTAAGACCGAAAACCTATCTAAAATGGAGCCTAGTCTAAGCTGTCAAACAAATGATAAAAAAAAAAGAAAAACCACTAAACTAATAGGGATATGGATAGAGGAGTCTCGCTCAGTAAAGAGAGTTGTAAATTCGTAAGATCATGGTAGAGTCCCCTTTACTTGATTCTATTCTATTAGTTTAGTAAAGAGCTAACGTTGAAATCTTTCAAAAGCAAGAAGAGAGAACCTTTACTTTGAGAAAGAAGGTGCTTGTTTCCGCTTTATTAGTAAGTAAGCTGCTTAGAGCGCCTCAATTATGGCAAAATTTCTTTACTAATAGAATAGAAGGGGCTTCTTAACTTAAACTTAACTTAACTTAATAAGGGTGCGCAGGTTTGGAACCCGGGCCTTTCCTTTCAAATGACAACTGCCTCTTACTGCTGCGAGGGCTTTGCACGAAACCAAACCGCCCGATTAAGTACCAGTTGCTTCGCTGGTAGGCACACTTAGGTTAGGAGGAAAAACCCTCCGTTCTTACCAACCTCCGGGTTGGTAATCGACATGTTGCTAGCTTCAACTCGGTCTAAAATCATTGATTTCCTCTGCTGTCCATTTCTTATTCATTCGGGCGCTCGGCGGTGCTCCTTTCTCAAACCGAACAACTCGAATGTTAGGGAAGATAAGGGAAGACCACCGAGCGAACCGACCGAAGGGACTTGACTTATCGAACCGAACGATAGCGGCTTAAAGCTAAGTTTATTACGAGCAGCGTCGGCTGCTTGATCGGCGGGAGGAGCATCTCAAAGTATAGGGCAAAGGATGAAGCGCTTTGACTTTGTCTCCTGGGATTCACCACAGGTTGGGTTTGAGAGCCGTGTGATAGGTTACTATCCTGCACGGTTCGGAGAGCACTTTTAGTCTGCGTTGGTGAATGGGAGCCCCACTATCAAACAAGAAAGAAACTGTTCTTCTTTTTGAGTAGGGCGGAAATTGACTCTATTTATTATTATGGTAAATTAGTATATCAAGATATCAATCTGAGATCTTATTTCGGTTCGATACGTCCACCTACGAGACTCACCTTTGGCTTTCGGCTGGGTAGGTGTATTATTATACATTTTCAAAAAAGAACATTCATTAAATTTTTTCTTCTTCGTCGACTCTTTCTATCAGATTTAAAACGGAAACGACACAAAAAATCCAGACCTTTCATATTTTTAAAGGGCCGGTGGTGGGAATTTGGGAAAGTAGGGCCGATCACCATCGATACCGATAAAAGAAGCAACGCTATGGATACCATGACCGATCACCATCGATATCGATAAAGAAGAATCTTTCTAAATCACTTCGGGCATCTTTTCGAGGGGCCTTCAAGCATCCGAAATACACCGAGGTTGTAAATAACATAGCCTTTCTGATAGAAAATGACGATTCCTTCAAAAAAAACTAAGTTATTCAAGTTATTTTTCCCAAAGAAGTCCCGCTACAACGACCCGAAAAGTCATCTACTTAAAAGGGCCCTCCCTGCAGTGCGCCCTTCCTTGAATTATTCGGTCATGCAATACTTCTTGAATACAAAGAACAAAATTAATTTCGATCCCGTCCTAGTTCTCAAAAGTTTCGTGGCGCCGGGCGTGGTTGAACCATCTACGATGAAGAGATCTAGTGCGCAGGGAAGAAGCTTAGATAAGAGAATACGTTCTCGCATCGCTTTTTTTTCTGGAAAGCTCGACCAGCGATAAAAAGTCTTTGGCCGAAGCCAAAAAGAGGTTGACCCACTTCATTCGCCAAGCGAATGATCTTCGCTTCGCGGGAAGAAAAAAAACCACCATCTCGCTCTTTCCTTTCTTCAGTGCTACCTTTTTCTTTCCAAGGGATGGGTTTAGAGTTTATAATAACCTCTTTTTTAAAGATGCCCGGGAACAACTCCTAGGTAAATTAAGGAGAAAATGTTGGAACCTCATGGGTAAGGATAAGGTAATGAAATTGATAGAAAAATTCATAGATCTAGGTGGGATAAGAGAATTAATAAAGGGAATAGAGATGATGATAGAGATCATACTGAAAAACAGAAGAATTCCTTACGGGTACAGCTCTTATTTGAACGAAGTGCAAAAAATGCGATCTTTGTTGTTGTTCCGGGTGTAATTCCAGAGCAGATATTTGTTACCACTCGTAGCTCGTAGAAAGATGTCCTTGCTTGAATTCTCCTTTGATCTTTCCTGAAACGATGAACAAACTGAGGGCTCGGCTTTGGCCGAGCGTACTCACTCCGACGCTCAAGTCAGTTAACTTAGAGAGGTAAGTTGTTGTTACTTGGCTAAGAGTATATATTGTAGAGAGATAAGATATTACCAGATGAATAGTGGTTATTAGGTCAATTTGTGGATCCTTTCCTCAATGAAGGTTGAGGAGTATTTATAGACTTTTACCTTTTGTCACGTAGTGGCCAAGTGGCCAAGTGGCTAGCAGGTGAAAAGACCGTTTCACCCTCGGCCGATGGACCCATGGCAGGCCGACCGAGGGGTCTTGGATATGAGTACGCGGATATGTGCCTCGGCTGGCTAGTTGTCTTGCCGAGATCCAGATGACAGGCCGATGGATTGCATCGGCTAGACTGTCTAAGTCGTTGACTTTGCTGTGGACACCCTTGACCTTGCTCAATATGTTGACTTGGTCAGCGGTGCAGAATATGCCCCATAAATTTGCCCCCAGCGTAGTCTATGCCGTGGTATGGGCTCCGATGTATGTTGAGCGTATATTCTGCGTAAGTATTTTATCAAAATTTCTGGTATCGGCTTCTTCTGATGCATCGGCGTGGTTCTTGTTAGGCCGTACCATATCCCCCCTCCACATGGATGCGTAAAGGGTATCCGATGTGGGAAAGAATGTGACGCTGGCCGAGACCAGGGCTGAGAGTGCCGGTTATTTTTGATTGCCCCCGGCCGGTGCTTCCTGGCTTGGTCGATCATGTGCCGGCGGAGAGCAGGTACCTAGGAATTTGTTGAGGGAGATGAACAGGCGAAGAGATGTGAATGGGCGTGTTGAATACGCTTGGTCACTGTAGCATTGATTGACATTTAACTGTTGCAACGATTGACATTCCGTGGTTGCATGTCTGACACGTGTCTGTTCGCTGATTGGTTGACGCTTCATGGGCTGTGCTCTGATTGGTCCTTCTTTGTGGGCTTTTCCCTATAAATAGGGCAGTTATTCCGTGATTTTGGCCACCAAATTCATTTTCTCAAATTTTTCTCCAAGATCTTCATCTCTCTAAACTTTCAAGGGCTTCTGTTTCTTCTAATCTTCAGAGTTTTTTGATCCGGCGAGTGTATTTCTTCAAGGTAATCAAACAAATTCTCACCTCTTATTTCGTTAGTAATTGCTGTGAACATGTCTTCTGTTGATGCCGGGACTAGTACTTACTTCGCGCGGGGTTCCCGTCGCGTTTTGACGAGGAGGGGATATTAGAGGCCATTCCGCTAAGGTTTGGGGGCCCTAGGTCTCCTCCTCCCGTAGTTGATCCGCCCCTCCTGGAGGAGTTGGAGGATGAGGATGATGCTGATGTTGTTAATGATGATGATGAGAGGGCTCCCGTTGATGGTGGGAGGACGACTATCCCGGATCATGGTGAGGCCTGCACGACTGGCCCCGACCGTGCATTTACAAATAAATTCGCAAGCAGCTCCGGAGAGACTCTTTTCGGAGGTCATTTCTCCTTTGGTGAGGGGTATAAAATTGTTATCCCTGAGGAGGGTCAGGCGGTCTGCTGCCCTCCCCCGGGTCATATCGGCGTGCATATTAGGCATCTGGAGTATGGGCTCCGGTTTCCTTTGAATGAACACGTCGTGGCCATCATCAAGGCTATGAACGTTGCCGTGGCCCAACTGCATCCGTTGGCCATGAGGACGATAGTCAGCTTTGTGTGGATCTGTCTCTTTAGGGGGGGAGATCCCAACGGTTAACTTATTCCGCCGCCTACATAGTCTTCGGCCGTCAAAATCCGGCAAAGTGGGGTGGTATAGCGTACAGACGGAGCCAGGCTACGTCTCCGTGAACAAACTTACTTCTTGCAAAGACTGGCAAGGGCGATGGGTGTACGTCCAAGTGCCGGAGGACTACCCATTGCCTCGGTCTTTCCAGAGCCCCGTTTACTTACGGTGTGAGACCCGGGAAGAGTATGAGCAACACATCTCCCGGGGTAACAAGGTCAAGATGGACGCTTCGTTTGTCGCTCTTCATGCGGACGAGAAGCGGGCAATGCGGCTGTTTGATGCTGAGGAGGGATGGCTGCCCCCGACTCAGATTATTCTCCAGGATGAGCTGCTATGCCGCGTCGGCCTCATACCGGCCCTCAACTGGGGTGAGTGGGGTCGGTGTGAGGCCCACCTTTGCTTGTTATGCTTCTTTTTCAGAGCCTTGTTTTACTTCCTTTATGTAACTCTTGTTTGATTTCTTGCAGATCGGTTTGGGCGGGATCTGTCTGAGAAGGACTTGAAGAGGCTAGGGCTTGATAAGGACGGGAAGGTTGTCCAGCGGCGTCCTACGGCTGAGTTGCGTGATCGCAGGCTAGCCCCCAACGAAATCATGGAAAAGCAGACGAGGGGGTTGGATCAGGAGACGGCCCATGCACGGGTTCTCGGAGGCGTGCCGAAGAGATCAAAGAAGGCAGCGTCCAAGTCGGCGGCGGTATTAATGCCAACTCCCCCTTCGACCTCGGTGGCCCAAAAGGATCATGTGGAGGTCGTCAATATTACTGAGGGGGAGGTGACCGTTGCTAAAGTCCCTTCTCCGAAGAAGAGGAAAGATCCACCGTCTGCTTCCACCGTTGCCGGGGAGAAACCTGCCTCCACCAGCCCTCCAACTAAGAGGGTCCAAACTGGTACGGATCTAACTTGTGGTTCGGATTTAGCCGGTTCGTTGGACATTCCTGATGACAGACTTTCCGATGTATCAATGCATGGTGACATGGATGCTCTGTGTAAATTTTTTGTAGATCCATCATCGGCAGCCGGCGTTCTGACTGAACGGCAATCAGGGAAGCAGCCTGAGAAGGTTATTGAGAAGGCGGGTGATAGAAATATCACCGTTGACTCCTCAGCTCAGAAAATTCCTCCCACCGAGCTCGTGGCGGAGGGTGAGAGAATATACAAGAAGTTGGGGAAGTGGATCCGTCTAGCCGGCTCCCACGTCATGGAGCAGGAAAAGACCATGGCTCAATCTGGGCCACTGATCGCAAAGCTTAAGCTTGATCTTTCTGCTGCGAGGGGGGAAACCGGGAAGGCTAAGCGGGATCTCCTTACTGCCAAGGAGCGTGCGGAGGAGGCTGAGAAGCTGCTGAAGGCCGAGAGGGCCAAAGTTGAGGACGCCGATGGCGCCACAGCCAAGATGATGGAGGAGCGGGACAGGTATAAGGATGCCTACGACGCTGTGGTTGCCAAGAGGGACGAGTGGGAGGATCTGTTCCAGAAGCAGGCGGAGGTGCTCAGGGACACACAGGCTATCCTTGCTCAAAAAGAGAAGGATATTGAAATGCTTCAAGATGATCTCCTCCCTAAAATGTGCGTCCAATTCCGGGACCAGGCAGAGGAGGCGGCGAAGGAGGCAATCAGAAGGCTCATCACCGACGGCTCCTTCCCGTGGGATAAATATGACCAGCTCCTGGATGAGATGGCTGATGCTGCGGAAGCAGCGGCTGCGGAGAAGGCGGAGGCGGCGAAGGCGGCTCAGATAGCTGAGGCCAAGGCGGCCCATGATGCAAAGGTGAAGGAGGCTGAGAGGCTAAAGGTGCTTGAAAATGTCGAGCCTTCTTCAGAGCCGGTCACCGGAGATGCTGCTGCTACCGATGGGGGGCAGCAACAGGCATAGGGAGGCGGGCGGTCGTCACCAGACTCACCTGGCGTCTCGGATAGCTTTAGCTGTTCGGGGGCCAACTATTGAGCCTTTCCTCTCTGCCATCTTTTGGCGCTTCAATTGATATTCTTGTAGTCTTTTGCTTTTCTTTCCCTTGTTTGTAAAAAAAAAAAAACTTTCGTGGTAGGTTGTGTTTAGGCTTACCCCTATGGGGACGGCCGTCGTCTGTATTCTTCTTTCAGTTATTTTTAGCAAAGTTTGTTCTATTGGCCTTTGGCTTGGCCGAGGCTTTGATCACAATCCTTTGTTTGTCCTTTTGTGTTATTAATTGAGTGCCTTCGTTTTTACCTTTGGTATGGCCGAGGCAGTTTGAAGGTATATCTCAACGGTGTGACGTCTCTGACGTATCGACCGATGTGTCCCCGTCGCTCTCGGCCAATTGCCGAGGTAACCGGGGTTATGGCTTGATAGCAATTCTTCTAGCGTACCGGTCATTGTGTCCCCGTCGCTCTCGGCCAATTGCCGAGATAACTGGGGTTATGGCTCGATAGCAATTCTTCTAGCGTACCGGTCATTGTGTCCCCGTCGCTCTCGGCCAATTGCCGAGGTAACTGGGGTTATGGCTCGATAGCAATTCTTCTAGCGTACCGGTCATTGTGTCCCGTCGCTCTCGGCCAATTGCCGAGGTAGCGGGGTTATGGCTCGATAGCAATTCTTCTAGCGTACGGTCATTGTGTCCCGTCGCTCTCGGCCAATTGCCGAGGTAATCGGGGTTATGGCTCGATAGCAATTCTTCTAGCGCATCGGTCATTGTGTCCCCGTCGCTCTTGGCCAATTGCCGAGGTAACTGGGGTTATGGCTCGATAGCAATTCTTCTAGCGTACCGGTCATTGTGTCCCCGTCGCTCTCGGCTAATTGCCGAGGTAACTGGGGTTATGGCTCGATAGCAATTCTTCTAGCGTACCGGTCATTGTGTCCCCGTCGCTCTCGGCCAATTGCCGAGGTAACTGGGGTTATGGCTCGATAGCAATTCTTCTAGCGTACCGGTCATTGTGTCCCCGTCGCTCTCGGCCAATTGCCGAGGTAACTGGGGTTATGGCTCGATAGCAATTCTTCTCCTTGGGTGGCAATTATGAAGGGGACAAGCACTTGGATGGAAAACTTGGTTGTTTCTTCATTTAAGATCACGCGTTGGGGTGTCCACATTGGGTTTGGAAACCTCCGCCGTTATACAAAGTACTTTCTTAAGTTGTCGGTGTTCCAATGGCTCATCAAAGGCACACCCTCCATGTCTGTCAGCCGGTATGTACCCGGCCTCATTTCTTCAACCACCTTGTAGGGACCCTCCCAGTTGGCCGTTAGTTTACCATGAATATTTCCTTTGTTGGTGGCGGCCGACTTTCTTAGGACTAGATCTCCTACTTTTAAGTCCCTCTTGTGGACTCTTCGGTTGTAGGCTCTTCTCATCCGTTTTTGGTATACTGCCAAGTTGAGGCGTGCTGTATCTCGGCTCTCTTCGACTAGATCCATGGAGGCTTTAAGGCCTTCCTCATTTTCGACCGGGTTAAAGGTAGCCGTTCTGAATGTTGGCACCGTCGCTTCAATTGGTAGGACTGCTTCGGATCCGTAGACTAAGTGGAAAGGAGTGTACCCCGTTGCTTCTTTCTCGGTGGTCCGTAGGGACCACAGAACGCCGGGTAGCTCATCGGCCCATCTTCCTTTAAGGTCTTCCACTGTCTTCTTCAAACCGTTGAGGATTGTTTTATTGGTCGCCTCGCTTTGTCCGTTGCTCTGTGGGTGGCAGACGGAGGAGTACGCATACTTGATGCCAAGCTCTTCTAACCAGTTCATTATCAGGTCGCTCCAAAATTCTCGGCCGTGGTCAAATACCATGACTTGGGGCAATCCAAAACGGGTTATAACATTCTCCCAGATTACCTTTCTGACGGCCGCTGTGGTCTTCGCCGGTACTGCTACAGCTTCAACCCATTTGGTGAAGTAATCGACGGCGACGATCAAGAACTTCCTTCCTCCGGAGGCCGTTGGAAACGGCCCTAGCATATCCATCCCCCACTGTGCGAAAGGAAGGGGGCTAAGCACCGGTTGTAGGTCTCGGGAAGGAGCATGTATCACCGGGGCATGCATCCGCGATTCGTGCACCTCTTGGTCTTCGTTCGAGTCTTGAAGCATGGTGGGCCGAAGTAGCCGGCTCGGAGAGCTTTGTGGGCTAGTGTTCTTGCCCCCATGTGGTGTCCGCATATGCCCTCGTGAATCTCTGTCAGTATTAGCTCTGCGTCGGTCGGACCGACACATTTCAAGAGTGGTCTTATTACGGACCTTCTGTACAGTTCCCCTTCGAATACCAAGTACCTGGCGGCGATCCTTTTGAGCTTAGCCGAGAGATTGCGGTTATCCGGCAACTCACTTGTGAGTTTGTATTTCATTATCGGAGTCATCCACGTCGTCTCGGCTTACACGTCCCCCACCATGCCGATGGTCTCAGTGATGCTCTTCGCATTCCTGATGTCTACCAGCACGGTTCGGCTGACGTTCTTGACGGTTGAGCTGGCAAGTTTTGAGAGAGCGTCGGCTCGGTTGTTCTCGGACCTGGGGACACATTGGATTTGGAAAGATTTCAATTTTGCTATGTCAGCTTTTACCCTTTCCAGGTATCTTACCATCCCGTCATCCCGAGCCTCAAACTCTCCTCTGATTTGGTTAGTAACCAAAAGTGAGTCTGTCTTCAACACAATGTGTTCTGCTCCGGCGGCTCTGGCCATCTCGACTCCGGTTATCACCGCTTCGTATTCGGACTCGTTGTTCGAGGCCGAGAAGGTAAATTTCAAGGCGTACTCAAACTCGTCTCCGTTCGGGCTGATGATAAGGATGCCGGCTCCCGAGCTGTTCGTCGTGGAGGAGCCGTCGGTGTAAACCTCCCATACACCTGGGTTTGGTACTTCTTGATATGTGCATTCGGCTAGGAAATCTGCAAGTGCTTGTCCCTTTATCGAGGGCCTTGGTTTGTACTGAATGCCGAAACCAGAGAGTTCCACTGCCCATTTGATAAGCCTACCGGATTGTTCGAATTTCTCCAAAGCTTTTTCCAATGGTTGGTCGGTCAGGACCGTCACGGGGTGTGCGTCGAAGTAGGGTTTTAACTTCCTTGCGGCAACGACGACGGCGAAAGCTGCTTTTTCAATTAGCGGGTAATTCCTCTCGGCCGGCAAATGTGTGTATGGCCGACAAAGTAGATCGGGTGTTCTTGTTTGTCTTCTTCCTCGATGATCACGACCGACCGTGGCCGAGGTAACGATATGTACAGGTATAGCGTCTCCCAAGATTGGCCGGACAGAGTTGGGAGAGTCCGAAGATGAGCTTTTAGTTGCTTGAAAGCCGCGCTCTGTTCCTCCCCCACCAAGTCTTTATTCCCTTTCAACACTTTGAAGAATGGGGTGCTTTTGTCGGCTGACCGAGAGATGAAACGGGCGAGAGCCGCCATTCTCCCGGTCAGCATCATAACCTCTTTTCGATTCCTTGGTTCCGGCAGATTTAGGATTGCTTGGACTTTATCTGGATTGGCATCAATGCCTCTGGCACTGACGAGTACACCGAGGAATTTACTGCGGACACAGAAGTTGCACTTCATTGGGTTGAGCTTCATCTTGTATTTCCTTAGTGAACAAAATGTTTCCGTAAATCGGCCGGTGCTCATTGTCGGACTTGCTTTTCACAATAGCGTCGTCGACGTAAGCCTCAAGGTTTCGCCCTTTTTGACTTTGGAATACTTTGTCCACGGTCTGGTGTACGTTGCACCGGCGTTTTCAAACCAAACGACATCATTTTGTACATGTATGTGCCGTTCGCGGTGATGAATGCGCATTTAGGCATGTCCTCCTCATCCATGAATACCTGGTGATATCCCGAGAAGGCGTCTAGCAGGCTCAGCATGGTGTAGCCTGCCGTGGCGTCGATTAAGCTATCTATTCGAGGCAAAGGGTAACAATCCTTGGGGCATGCTTTATTAAGGTTGGTAAAATCTACGCACATTCTCCATGCCCCCGATGATTTCTTCACCATCACGACGTTGGCTAACCACTCAGGATAAGTACAAGGCATAATAAAGCCCGCTGCTAGTAATTTATCTACCTCGGCTTTGATGGCGTCATCTTTCTCGGCTGAGGAGTTTCTCATCCTTTGCTTGACAGGGCGAGCGGTGGGGAGTACGTTTAGCTTGTGAATGATTACCTCCCGGCTCACGCCTGGCATCTCGGCCGCTGAGTAGGCGAAGACGTTTTTGTTTTCCCTCAGCAGATCTAGGAGAGCGGCTCTGAATTTTGGTTCCAGGTCAACACCGATAGTCACGGTGCGGCCTGGGTCAATTTCTACCTCCTCGGTCTCCGCTCCCTCTACCATGCCGACGGTGGTATCCGTGCATTCGCCATCCTGTCGTAAGGATGGGCTCTTCCCCTTTTCTGATTTCTTCGCCGTTTTGAAGGATTGCAGGTTGCACCCTCTGGCGGATACTTGAATATTCACCACCTCATCGTTCTCGTTCTTCGAGACGAGCTTATGCGCTTCCCCCCGGTCCGAGACATACATCAATGTCAGAGCCCGGATGGACATCACCGCGTCAGCCTCACTCAGGGTGTCTCGGCCTATGAGGACGTTGTAGGCGGATGAACCGTCAATGACCACGAATTCCGACATAACGTTCTTGGCTGCACCTCGCTCTCCGAACATTACTGGCAGCCTGATTGACCCCAGGGGTACCATGCCGGCCCCAGAGAAGCTGTACAACGGGCTGGTGCAGGGGGTCAAGTCTTCAACCTTCAGACCGAGGCTAAGAAAGCACTCTCCGTACATAATATTTGTGTAAGCGCCTGTGTCAATTAGGCACCTCTTCACCAAGTGGTTGGCTATGTCCAGGTGGACTGTAAGTGGATCGCTGTGAGGAGCGTCGACTCCTTCGTAGTCCTTCTTCCCGATGGTCATATCGGGGATGTTGTAAGCGGGAGTTGCTAAGTTGGGCACAAAGTTGATGGCCTGATATAGCTCATTCAGGTGCCGTTTGTACCCACGAGTGGACTCGCCGTTCTCGTTGCCCCTGATGACGACATTGATTACTCCTTTCCGTTCTAAGACGGGTTTCTTATTTGATCCGCCGGCATCTGTTCTTCGGCCTCCGGCAATATATTTGCCTAGGCTCCCCTTCCGGATCAGTTCCTCAATGGCATTTTTCAGATGTCGGCAATCGTTTGTTAAGTGGCCGGTGTAGCCGTGGTACTCGCAGTATTGGCTTGTGTCACCGTCGCCCCTTGGCTTAGGGGGCCTTTCCCACTTCTGACCTTCGCTTTTGCTCAGGGCGAAGACTTCTGCGGCGGATACAACCAGGGGGGTGTGATCATTGTACTGCTTTCGGTAGTATGGTGCCGAACTCCCCCCGGCGCCCGCCGAGTTCTGTTTCCTGGCAGACTTATCGGATCGTGACCTATTGTCGCCGCGGCGACTTTCATCCGGGCTGTCCTCCCGGCGGCTCTTCTTTTCTGAGGGCTCAGTCTCGCTCGGGCCTACCCAGGTCTTGTGGTAGTCTTCTACTTTGATGGCCTGATCGGCCATCCTCCTAGCGGCATCTAGGCCTAAACCCCCGTACTTGATGAGCTCGTCTTTTAAGTTTCCCTTTGGGAGGCCTTTCATCAGTGCGAAAGCCGCCAGTTCGGGGTTGATCTCCCGAATCTGCTGAACCTTGCCGTCGAACCTCTTCACATAGCTTCGTAGAGACTCGCCCTCCTCCTGTTTGATAGTTAGGAGGTCCGACGTCTCCACGACCGTCCTTTTGTTGCAAGAGTACTGGGCCACGAAGGCGTCTTTTAGGTCGGCGAAACAAGATATCGAACCGTCGGGAAGCCCCTTGTACCGTTTTGAGCCATCCCATGCAGAGTCGTTGGGAAAACTCGGCACTGACCTCATCAGCTGCTCCCATACCGACATGTAAGACTCGAAAGCCTCGGCGTGGTCGGTTGGGTCACTATCTCCTTTGTATGTAAACGCCAAGCAACTTCGACTTGGTTGGCACGGCGGTGTCAGGACATAATCACCGAGGGGTGTTTGACCACGTGTCGAATGACACGCGGCGACTGACTCCTCGCATTCCTAGTCCGGCTTCTCTCCTCGTAGCGGGAAGGACTCCTTCTCCGGCTCGGGCTTCTTATCCGACTCTGCTGAGTCGGACTTCTCTGGTTCCTCCGGGGTGTGCCCCGTTGGTGCTGCGGCGACGCTGTCCTCTCTCGAGTGCGAGAAGGACTTATGTTTACCACGACCACTTTGGGCTCCCCCGGCGTCTTGGTAGGGTCGACTTCTCCTAGTGCTCCGTTCAGATTCCTCGGAGTCACGTTCTTGGCCCTTGTCTCCTGGACGATTTCCGCCGCTTCTGTCGGCGTGACTGTGTGAGCTGACGTACTCCCAATTAGGTCCAGGAGCACCTTCAGTTTTGCTACGTCAACCACCTGTCCCATGATGGTGACCTGGGTGGCGGGCAGCGGCGTGTCAAGCATTATCGGCATCCCGAATTCCGGTTGGATTACTCCGCCGGTGGAGGGCTGCACAACTCCAGAATTGTGAAAAGTATCATCTTGGTGTGGTTCGGTTTCGTTATTTACGAATACCTCTTGTTGTTTTGACATCTTCTTAGCTCTTGGGGTGGGTTTTTTTGTGTTTTTGTTTTTGTTGTTTGGGAAAGAATGTGACTAGCTTCTAGTGTTGCTCTCCCCACAGACGGCGCCAATTGTTCCGGGTGTAATTCCAGAGCAGATATTTGTTACCACTCGTAGCTCGTAGAAAGATGTCCTTGCTTGAATTCTCCTTTGATCTTTCCTGAAACGATGAACAAACTGAGGGCTCGGCTTTGGCCGAGCGTACTCACTCCGACGCTCAAGTCAGTTAACTTAGAGAGGTAAATTGTTGTTACTTGGCTAAGAGTATATATTGTAGAGAGATAAGATATTACCAGATGAATAGTGGTTATTAGGTCAATTTGTGGATCCTTTCCTCAATGAAGGTTGAGGAGTATTTATAGACTTTTACCTTTTGTCACGTAGTGGCCAAGTGGCCAAGTGGCTAGCAGGTGAAAAGACCGTTTCACCCTCGGCCGATGGACCCATGGCAGGCCGACCGAGGGGTCTTGGATATGAGTACGCGGATATGTGCCTCGGCTGGCTAGTTGTCTTGCCGAGACCCAGATGACAGGCCGATGGATTGCATCGGCTAGACTGTCTAAGTCGTTGACTTTGCTGTGGACACCCTTGACCTTGCTCAATATGTTGACTTGGTCAGCGGTGCAGAATATGCCCCATCAGTTGTCTAATAGAACAAAGACTAATACCTTAATTGAATCGGTCAAGATCACATATGTTTATCAAAGTGCTTCTCCGATTGCTCAAGACATCTCTTTCCAACCGAAAAATCAAAGTAGAGAATTTAGTTCCATTTTTAGTAAAATAGTGAAGAAGATTCCATTAGTAATGAAAAAGGGGATAGAGGGGATCCGTATATGTTGTTCAGGTCGATTACAAGGTGCAGAAATTGCTAGAACTGAATGCGGAAAGTATGGAAAAACATCTTGTAATGTATTACACCAGAAAAGAGATTATGCTTCTGCTCTAGTATCTACTCGTTACGGAATCGTAGGTGTCAAAGTGTGGATTTCTTATAGTAAAAAAGAAAGTAAATATCGTAAAGTTAGCCGGTTCGCTAATATTTTTTTTTTTTTTTGGGGGGGGGGGAGGGCACTTTTCATGACTTATTCTAGATTCTCAGTATCGAATTCCTAGCCGACGGCGAAGGAGAGCTTTAATTCCGAGGGAAAGGGCTGGTCGAGCCACTTAATCGATCTCACGAGGCCCCTTTTTCCATCTAATCATTCTCTTAAGTCATTGAACGGGGCCTTTTGGCCGCTCGGGGAACGATAAAAAGCGATGGTTCAATTTAAGATCTTGAAACCTCATATTTTTATGTATCTGCAGTTGGATCGAAGCCTGGTAAGGGTCTCGGGAGTTTAGAAGTCTTTTTAATAAAGCATTCGCCCGGACACAGGTCGAGCAAGGCAATTAGGCAAGTCATTTGGGCGACTACTTATCTGCGGTCTAAAAGAGAGGCATCGGCCAGCCCTGGCCTATCGAGCGGGTCTTTCACTTTCTTCATTTTCTGTGAAATAAGTTCTATCAAAGCATTAAATATATATATGTTCTACTACTTTTCTAGAATCCCAGAAGGGTGTGACAGTTGAACCAGCCTATCTATCGTAATTAATCTATCGAGAGGGCTGGCACTTCTCCAATTGCATTCGATCTTTTTCCTGGTTCCACTAGTGAGCGAGTGGAATGTATGGAACGATGACAAAGTAAGGCTCGAGCAGATGTGAGGCGATAGCAGGCTCGACTAGAACCTGCCCTTGCCCTCTTCTATTCCCTTCTTTTTCTTTCCGGCCAATTAAGACTCCTTCGACCGAATCGAAGTAAAAAAACGTGATAAAGAAAGATCCTAAATTTAATTTGGTATTTTATCATCCGGCCTTAGTGCCTAAACCGATGATTCCCTTCATAGAAATGGAAGGGTCTTTCGCCAGAAGCAGCTATTTTCATGAAGGATAAAACCTCTCCTAAAATGGCACTTGCTATCTTAGTATAATAGTTCGAAAATGAGCTCAAATCCGTTTTATGCCGAAAATACCGGGTCCCCCCCTACACAAGCAAATTGTTGATAAAACTCCAAAATGGCATTTTCCTTTGACCCAAATTTTTTTTTATCTTTATCATTCAAGAAAGACAAGAAAATTTGCGGGTAACAAACATTATCCAGAATTTCTTTTAGATTCGAACCCATAGCTGATGATAGAACTAGAATAGATATTTTCTGTTTCCTACTCACACGAGCCCATATCCTTGCTTTTCTATCAATCTCTAATTCTGATCTTCCTCCCCAATCTTCATTAAATTTTCTTTCTTTTTAATTCTTTTAAACTTTTGTCTTTTTTTTTTAAGGTAAGGGACCGAGATTATATACTGCTGCAGAAGTGGAATCTAAGGGGTTGGTTGAAAGGTAAGGATAGCGTGATTGGCCGATTGGTTGGAAGGTAAGGATAGCATGATTAACTGCTTTCAGGTCCCTTGCATGGGCCACAGCTACTTGGGTAGAGACCGCTAAACTTGGACAGACCGAGGCTATAATATGGGCTTAGGCCTTTTGTTTTGATGGCTGTCATTTTCTGGGCTATTTATATAGATTAAGATCCTTTTCATGATTTCATATGAGGAGCCGCCTTGACAAAAGCAATCTTGAGAGGCAGAAACCCGTATAGTATAATAGGCTAGGGGTGCTCCAAAAACTCTATTGAGAAAAGTACACCCACTATTAAAGACATCTTTAGGGATATAAAGCATATATAAAAAGTACACCACCACTTTTGTCTTGTCTCTATTTAGGGATAAGAAAGCAAATAGAATAATCCAGTGATCAAGTTGCTCTGATGGGAAGGGAATAGATGCTGATCCATTAGAGATATATGTAAGATCATCCCATTATCTCGTGCCCATTACCTCGCGCGTCTGGAAGGCCCTACCTCGTATGAAACCTATTCTCGACTAAAGGAAAGGGGATAGGATCTATTACTAAGAAATTAGGCACTTCACATAGGGAGAGGGCTCAGGACTATAAAAGCAGAAAGTTATATATTTATGATATTAGGGAAAAAGTAAGAGAAGCATATCTAAGGGTAGGCCCGGGATTAGTAGCCCCTTCTTCACCTTATTACTGCTATTACTCTTAACCCTTTCTTGATTGTTATGCTACTTAGGCACGTTATCTCGGTAGTAAGGCAAGGATAAAAATATAAAAAATAGGATAAACTGGTAAAGAAAGATATAAAAAGTCTCTATCGGCCGTTCTTACTACCTTATTGGCTGGCCTATTTGATCTGGCCCCTATTGACTCATATGGGGAAGGACTGGCACTTTCCGGAGAGCTTACCTTAACACAAAAGGCCTTAGCTATTCCTATTGAAGGAGAATGCGGAAGGAATCCTATCTCCAAAAGCAACTCAAATTGTACCCTATGCAAAACAATGAATATCTAGCACTCCGATAGGTGGACATTTTTCAGAAGAGTTGAATTAGAATACAATAAGATTTAGAATTCAAGGAATATTTCTCTAATTTATGGTAAAGCAAAGTCCGATCTGCGATACGATAGGAGCCCCGTCCCGAGATGACATTAAGGTAGTTGGAAAGGAAGTAGGCAAAAGATAGAACCAATTTAACAGATGAAAGGTATGCTGGAGCTAGAAGAGAAGCCCATTGGAATTCATCATATTTTTTGCCATGCCAAGCAAAGGAATTCAACATATTAGATTATTTTGGGGCAGGGAGCCTTTTTTGTTTGCCCTTTTTTTGGAGGGAGTGATAACGAAGAACAAGGTCGGGCAAGCCTATATTACTTGATCCGGGGGGAGGTTTTTCCATCCAAAATCTTAACCCTGGTGACAAAGCTACCATATGGGGAATCCCCCACGGGATAATCATCTTTGTTTTTCTCCATACCATATATGGCCCTTTTTTAGCTTATTCTTTTTCAAGGATAGCCTCCCCAGAAGAAAGCAACCCTTAGTCCCCTTGTTTTTCGGCGGTCTTTTTTTCTTGCTAGGCTATTTTCCCGAGCTTGCCTGGCTGGAAAAGTGGATCGAGGGGATAGGCCTTCTTCTGTTGGTCTTGGGTCTTTTTTCTTTCATTGAGGGGGAAGAGTCGAGTCAAAGACACCCGAATTAAAAACTAAAGGAATTATGTCAGGGCCTTAAGCCCCCACCCAAGGAAGCGTCCCCCGTATTCCCGACATGCTAAGGGAAGAGAGGGAGAGAGAGAGATCTTGTTAGGTCTTGGGAATGTTGCTAATAAGGTGAAGGCTAATATCTCGCCGAAAGGTGGGAGGGGTGCCGAGATCCTGGGCAGCGGGATCTTCCCATCATGATCGACTAAAGGGAAAGAGAGATATTGGTTCGAATCCAATTCATGATTCCAGTTCAAAAGGACTTCATTCAATCGAAGTTTAGGATGGAGCTATCACTAATAGACAGATGGGATTGTTTGCAACAAAGTGTCTATATAGCAAGGGCTCTTAAAACTATATCCTATAGAATAGGGACTCGACCAAAGCTTAAGGAATTTTACAATATAAATGCTTGCGTTGTTAAGCGTAGAGCCATAGGAAGAGGAAGCTTATCAAAAAGAGCTTCTTTATACGAGTTTAGTTATGAGCTGAGCTCATGTGCTTTAGCTATACGCCGCCCCGTCTATTTCTTTGCTTTACTTTTTAGCTTCTCATGAGAATGATTATACAATCAAGTAAGGCTTCTGTGTAAGCTGATATATCGTCAGAAATTAAAATCTATATATAATATATTTTTAATAGAGCGTCACTTGGCTTTTAGCCCCTAATTGAGCTTCTCGACCGTAACTCGTAAGCACTCGCATCCTATGAAACTTCTCTTTCAGCGTTTCTTTCCCATGTCGATGAAACTTCTCTTTCTGCTAAAGCTATGAACACTTTGAAAAAGATTAAAAGCAATTACGCTTGAAATATTCCCTAATTTTAGTTTCTCGCAAACGGGCAGTAGATTAAAAGTGCTTGCTTATGCTAAGCATCTCTTAGCGCACTGGTTTCTCAAACCCCGGGTAATTTCACAGGAAAGTGCTTAAAACAGGGAAATTTTCCTTATTAAAAATAAAATTTCTAGACTCTTGTTGAGCCTGCTTTTCTATTTTCACTATACCACAGAATTTAAACCAATTACGCTGATGCTATATTCCCTTTAAGTTAAGTATATAGCCATTATTGTATTGTAAAATAAATGACCAAACGTACCTGGTTGCGATCAGATGTAGGAGATAAGTTCGTTTAGAAGCCACCGCATACGTTTACTCTTTAATTTCTTTGTGAGATTTGCGATCGCTCTTCCCTCCCGCCTCGTCGGTCCTGAAAATCCCCTTTAGTATTCAAAGAAATTAAATTCTTTGATCGAGTGTTGATTTTTCTTTTCAAATCAAGGGTTTATTCGAAAAACCAGAGTTAGCCGAGTAGCTCGAGCAGGAGTGTTTATGAAAAGCTGAACAACTGAAGACTGAGGCCCTTTACAAAAAGTCGAGGAAAACTAAAACAGAATACCTAGATCGCAAGGCAAGGGTTTGTATATCACTTAGACTTACCAAGGCGAAGGTAAGTACTGTTATATCCTTTCTTCTGAAGTGATATAGATCAATGCCTGCCTTGTTATACCAGAAAGGGGGGCGTCGGCCTTTGAAAAAAGGAAAACGTTTTAATTTTAAGATGCGAGCATGAATCGAACCAGATCAAAACATTCAACTGTCGACGAAAAAACTTTGCCGGAACGTCAACCGCAAACGAAGGATGGCCAGGCCCCGGTTCCCAGGGTTTGAGTATTCCCTATTATGAGCCTACTCAGATCATAACTAAACTAGTGGATTTTCTTTTGCCTATCGCCTATCGCCCCAACCATAAAACCGGCTTTAAGCAACCTTCGCATTTTCCGCTGAGATCCCAAGTCTCCAAGTGGGCCCTCTTGGCCACTCACGACCTTGGCTTTTTAGAGAATCCCGTTCCTGTGTCGTAAGACTTGTAGCTTGGCAGTCTACCGGGTGGGTTTGTTTATCTTTCCAGTTTCGAGTGTCTTCTTGGATAGTTATAGCGGCCCATAGGCGCAAGATGTACCTTGTGGGGGGCGGCGGTCCCCTGGACATAGTCCTTTTAGGCAGTGGCCCTTTAGTCCATGGTCCATTGGATGGTCGGTGCAAGGCCATAAATTGGAACACATTGATTCCGCTCGTTCCCGTCCTTCGCTTCAGGGCCTGTCCCTCGGTGTGGTCGTGACTCTATCTTGTCGGGCAGCGAAGCTTACACTTGTTCACTAATTATTATGGTTCACCAGGGCCTCTTTCCTCCTCCCTTTTCTGCTCACTCGTAGGGGTCTGGACCCCCACAAAGGGGGAGGGAGTCGACTGAACATCTCAGCCATTGGCGGGAATTTCGCCCACATCCGATCCCCAATTCTTCTTCACCCCGGATGATCGTGTTGAGTGAATTGTGACCTCGTACGATCGTGTCGGGTGATCAAGAGCCCCTTCGTCACAGTATTTACTTATGGGCTAACAGGTCACACTTTGGCCAAGTATCCTACAAAGAGACTCCCGAAAGCCAGAAGTATTAAAGGAATGCCCATAGGAATGGGCGCATCATGACATCGTAAGATGTCTCGCCCGAATGAATTAGTTGGTACTAGAAATGTTAGAAAAAGTGAACGAAAAGAGTAATAAGAAGTGAAAAGAACAGAGACACTTCCCAACCAGAAAGCAAAGTTCCCACTGATGGTATACTTAGTGTAAGCGAGCTCTAAGATCACATCTTTGGAATAAAATCCAGTTAGAAAAAGAAATCCAATTAGAGATAAGCTGCCCATGAGCATCATGGCATAGGTAAAAGGGAACGAGGAGGCGAGCCCCCCCATCTTCCGCATATCTTGCTCATCCGACATGGCATGAATCACCGAACCCGCACTCAGGAATAGTAATGCTTTGAAAAAGGCGTGATTCATTAAATGAAAGATGCAAACCGAATAGTTAGAAATGCCGCAAGCAAAGATCATATAGCCTAATTGACTGCAAGTTGAATAAGCTATGACCCTCTTTAGATCGTTCTGTAATATTCCAGTGGTTGCCGCAAGGAATGACGTCATAGCTCCTGCAAAAGTAATAACAATTAAAGTCGTAGGTGGGTATTCAAATAAAGGGGAACACCTTGCTATCATGAAAACGCCAGCTGTTACCATAGTAGCTGCATGAATCAAAGCGGATACTGGAGTGGGACCCTCCATAGCATCGGGTGACCAAGTATGCAATCCTATCTGTGCAGATTTTCCAACAGCACCAATAAAAAGTAAAATACAAATAAGAGTTATGGCATTCAATCTCATATTGCAAGAAATCCAAGAATTTCTAGGGGCACTAGCACAAGAAAAAATGGTAGAAAAGTCTACTATTTGAAAGAGAGTAAAACGACCCGAAATCCCAAGAGCTAATCCAAAACCACCTACTCGATTGACAAGCATAGCTTTTATAGCTGCTTTATCTGCCTGAAGTCGTGTAAACCAAAAATGAATTAACAAATATGAAGCAAGACCTACTCTCTCCCATCCCAAGAATAATTGAAGAGAGTTATCTC
The DNA here is from genome assembly GCF_048544455.1 of Silene latifolia. Classification (NCBI taxonomy): domain Eukaryota; kingdom Viridiplantae; phylum Streptophyta; class Magnoliopsida; order Caryophyllales; family Caryophyllaceae; genus Silene; species Silene latifolia. Next base: position 196,724,684 of record NC_133526.1, read on the forward strand.
CAGTCACCAATATTGGCATAAAAAAAGTAAGAATGGATAAATAACACATAAATCTAGGGCTATGCGGATCCTCAGACATATATGAAATAGAATAAAGATGGACCAAGCTACTTATGAATGTAACCACAATTAACATCACTACGGTCGGGTTATCGAACACGGAGTCAGAAGTGAATTACGAGTCGGACCAATCTGCGAATAGAGCGAGCTACCCTTGCGTGCAATGATGTGGTGGTGAACCTCTCATTCGAATTCAGTGCTCTCCGAACCGTGCGGGAGGGTTTCCCATCACACGGCTCACCAAATTGATTTTCCGCGGAAACCATATATCCTATTTAAAAAAAAGGCCCGGGAAAAGAGGAAAGGTATCCCTTTACTTTTCCACTCAAGTGTACGGCATCTGCCGTGCTTAGGCCCCTTCTTCCCTTCCCTAATGAAGGAGTCCACCGCCCGCCTTAGTAGTCTCAAATAAAGCGTGCAGGCTTGCCTCTTTTTTTAGTGGGTGATTCACTACCGAAGCGAAGAAAAGGAAAAGGGGGTACTACGAGCCCTCTGCCCCACGCATCTAACCAGCTCGCGTGGTTCACCAGTTCCACCGACTAGACCCTTAGAGTGATTCAGTCGATACAGAGGTGCGCTTGAAGTGGGGGGTGTGCTGCCCTTATATTATATAGCCGGGCTCTTCCCCATAAGGCCCCACCGTCTGGGCATAAGCGCCCTCTTGCTACCCATATGCGAGGCGCCGTCTTAGCCTTCCTCGACTAGGATCGCTCCCACACCCGTAGCGTTCGTGATCGGCCTCCTCAATCGTGTATCGATCGAAAGGCGGGCGGCATGCCCCCAACCAAGGGAGTGGTTACGTCCAGTATGTCCTCCCTTATTCCCGACATGCTATGATGCCCCGTGGTGGGTCCTTTCGGGTCGAGTCCGTATCGCCGTGGAGCAACAACGGCCGCGTCCCGGATCGATCTATCTACTCGGCAATTCTTCCGGTGACTTCACGGTCGCCAAAGAAGCCCCAAGAAGCATCAAACATTTCCGATGAAATCCATGGAGCAATTCTTAGATAGCAAGCACTAGCTCCCGGTGCGACTTCATAAAAAGCAAGAAAAGATAAGATCGAAGATAATGAAACGGACGTAGTAGTCACTATAGCGGTTCCTTCTGATCCTAGAAAACGTCCGAAAAAACCTGCAACGGAACTACCAAGCAAGGGCAAAAAGACTATTAGTAAATAAATAATTTCGAGTGGGATCAAACAACCAAAAATCAGACAATGACAGAGCGGCGAGTGATAGATTGATCGACGTCCGAAGAAGGCTCGACCAAAGAAAGAAGTCACAAGGTAAATTTTAAGCCCCAACGACAAACGAACCTAGGCGCGGAGCATTTTCGGGGACTAGTCTCCTTTTTCTTGAAAAAAAAAAAGCAATGAACCCTGCGATGGCTACTGAAGAACCTCCCTTTACTCTAAAAACAGAACCATTTTGATGGAGATTTGTAGCATCATTCAAGTAAATACAGATTAAGATCGTAAAAACATGAGCTTGTAATATAGCTACACCTAATTCAAGACCGGTTAATGCAAGAACTATAAATAAAGGACCAAGATCTCCTATGAAATATAAAAGATCATTCATACATAGCATAGTCCAAGCGAACCCACTTAAAATCTTTACTGAACTATGACCGGCCATCATATTAGCAAATAACCGTATCCCTAAGCTTAATGCGCGAAAACAATGAGGGATTAGCTCAAGGAGTACTAAAAAGGTGCTAACGGCGGTGGGACTCCTGCAGTAATGAGAAGCTTAAAAATGAAGCCCATTTCTTTGAAATCCCACTATAGTAATGCCAATAAAAATTGAAAATGAAAGGCCCAAAGTAATGAAAAAATGACTTCAGAATCGTAAAGCTATAAGGTATCATACCCTGGAGATTACGAAATAACAAAAAAAGTAAAAGTGACCAAGATGCAAGGGAAAAACTTTTGTTTAACATTTCCGGAAAGACCCCCTATTTGTTCGTTTACCAGGTTCAAAGACGAAATCATAAATAAGCTCTACCAAGGATTGCCAAACATTTGGTATCGAAGTTTCCTCCTCCCTTTTTAGTCACAAAATGAAGCGTAGTAGGACCAAAGGCGAGAGTTAGCAAAGATAAACAAAGATGGATTTGTGAATGAGAAATACAAGTTTCCTAGTTTCATAGGAATCAATGGGAGAATGGCAAATTGGTCAAGTGGGCTGTTGGGCACCACCTCCCCTATTAGCGCCAGAGCTTCCCTATAGGACTCACTGGCTACTCCGTTTGTGTCCAAATCCGTCGCAATGTAATCCATAAACTCAATATTCGACTTTCTGCATGTGAAGCCTCGGCTATAATCTGAGCCCTTTTATTTATGATTATGAGGATCCCCCGTCAATTCCTCAAAGCGTTCCCGTATAAGACATTGCTTTTCAACGAGAGCCTCATCCGTTTGGCTTTTTCCAACCAAGAAATGCCCTTCGAACCTTCTTTTTCAACCAATTCTGTTGTTTCTCTCTTTAACTTCACGGGAAAGCGCATTCGGCAAAGAGGAGGACTACCCAGATCCTTCACCTTGTTGGCGAGAAAAAGGACCAGTGCATCGCTCAAACCACTCAAGATCGGTGCCAGAAAATTTCTTATTGTTAGCGTCACCCGCGAATCGAGTGCGACCGGGCCATAATATGCCCTGCGACCACTGTTCTCCGCGAGCGTGGACGAATTGAACTAAACTCATCCATGAGGCTAACTCATAAGGTAGAGCAATAAAGCAAGATTTTACTTTTAACGCTTTGCTCATAGGGTGAGGCGGATGGGTGATGATACATATATGTTGATCTCTTATATATAGGGTTGGTTGATCGAACCTCTACCTTCTAGGTATGGCTAGGGAAGAACCTGCTACGGTGCGCCGGTACACATGTAAGTTCGCGTATATGTATAAGTAGAGGACTCATGCAAGCGTAAGAGAATTACATGAATTGAATGTAGTAGGTAGAAAGTAGACAGAGTAGGCAGCACTTAACTTACTTTCGAGAAGGTGAGAAGGAGGGCAGTAATTCGAGAGGGCAGGTAGATGATATAATGAATCTCGGTACCTGTTGTACCGGTTAGCTGTAGCAGATAGACAGTGGATCGGCGGTTAGAGCTGGTAGGCTTGAGGCTTGTGCGCTGGCTGGTAAGCGTCTTTCCTAGTGTATTGCCCAGGAGGTAAGGGAAGTGCTGCAATCCCGTCCCACGTTCCCCTTTATTTAGTAGGTGTTCCCCTCGAGGATATGAATTTGAAATGAGCCCTTATCATAGGCCACTTCGCTTTCAAGCATTCCCTTCAGTCCAACGAGCCAGTAAGGGTAATCCTTTTATTCAACTAGTAGCGATCCTTGAAAGCGCCTGGTAAGCTAGCAAGAAGAAGCAAAAAGATAGTCAAAGCTCCCTCCATTAAGTAAAGGTGCGCCTATATCAATCATGAGATAAGGAAGCCTCTATGGTATAAAGCCTTTATGCCGAGTGAATCTCCTTTCATAACCAGTGTGAGAGTAGAACGGCCTTTCGAAAGAGAATAAGACGTATTGAATACGACAAATCAAATGCGGAAGTAGCTAAAGAAGTCGGCCTAACCTTCACCTTCGGTTCCCGTAACCAAGTTTTTCTCACTCCTTATGTACTTTTTCTTACTTCATCCATACTTTTTCTTTTTTTTTAGGGCAAACGGCGCTCTCTACTTTCACCTTTAACTAAAGGCGAACAGCCGGCATTGCAAGCAAATAGAGAGCCCCCGCCCGTTTGAAGTCGTTGTGAGCCGGAAAGCGTACCGGCAGTTTGAGTCACTTACTTCATTTTTTTTGTCCAACCGAGTCAACCATAAATTATTCTAATTGATATTGATAATGTTAATCTGAATCCTCCTAAAATTCAAAACAGGATCGAATTGCCTTTCACGCTCCAAATTTATATTTATTATGATTCAATCAATCTTTCTTAGGCGAAAGGGAGGATATCTCAATCGGGAGAGAGAACGGAGAAATCCCATATGACCCAATATATCTCACAAGTCGCACTATATGTCAACCCAAGATGCATCTTCGTCTCCAGGACTTCGAAAGGGAACTTTTGGAACACTAATAGGCATTAAATAAAATAAAAATTAAGTATTATGGTTCACTTTGATGTGGAAACGTAATAATAGAATTATTAACTTCATAATCTCAACCTTGATATCATATGTTATGTATAGATCATAAAAGTTTAGTTTAAAATGAAGACAGAATAGAATAAATAAGGGAAATTTCTGAGGAATAGAACCTTCCAATAATCATCAAGTAACAAAGTATTTACGGATACAAGATGGTATCAACTTCCCATTGCGTATTGATACTTATCGGATATAGAATAGATTTGTTTCTCTTTGTTCCTACAAACATAATTGTTCTATATATTACCACTAAAAGAGAACAAATATGAACCCTTGTTCCGAGATAATCCATTGAACAAAAGGGGTACATTGCATAATCACAGTCTTTTCTAATGCAATAAAGTTACATAGTGTCATTTTTCTTTGAGTAAAGGGGTATTTCCATGGGTTTGCCTTGGTATCGTGTTCATCTTGTCGTATTGAATGATCCGGCCGGTTGATTTCTGTCCATATAATGCATACAGCTCTGGTTCACGGTTTGGGGTTCGATGGCTCTATATGAATTAGCCGTTTTTGATCCCGTTCTTGACCCAATGTGGAGACAGGGTATGTTCGTTATACCTTTCATGACTCGTTTAGGAATAACCAATTCATGGGGCGGTTGGAGTATTACAGGAGGGACTATAACGGATCCGGGTATTTGGAGTTATGAAGGTGTGGCCGGAGCACATATTGTGTTTTCTGGTTTGTGCTTTTTAGCAGCTATTTGGCATTGGGTGTATTGGGATCTATAAATATTTTCGATGAACGTACGGGAAAACCTTCTTTGGATTTGCCTAAGATTTTTGGAATTCATTTATTTCTTTCCGGAGTGGCTTGTTTTGGTTTTGGCGCATTTCATGTAACAGGCTTGTATGGTCCCGGAACGGGTATCCGACCCTTATGGACTAATCGGAAAAGTACTGACCTATAAGTCCGGCATGGGGTGTCGAAGGTTTTGATCCTTTTGTTCCGGGAGGAATAGCCTCTCATCATATTGTAGCGGGGACATTAGGCATATTAGCAGTTTATTCCATCTTAGTGTCCGTCCGCCTCAACGTCTATACAAAGGATTACGTATGGGCAATATTGAAACCGTTCTTTCTAGTAGTATTTTCTTTGTCTTTTTTGTAGCTTTTGTTGTTGCTTTGGAACTATGTGGTATGGTTCAAAGAACTCATCGCAATCGAATTATTTGGTCCCACTCGTTATCAATGGGATCGGGGATACTTTCAAAGAAGAAATATACCGAAGAGTAAGTCTTGGGCTATCTCGAAAATCAAAGTTTATCGAAGCTTGGGCAAAAATTCGAGAAATTAGCTTTTTATGATTACATCGGTAATAATCCGGCAAAAGGGGGATTATTTAGAGCGGGCTCCATGGACAATGGCGATGGAATAGCTGTTGGATGGTTAGGACACCCCATTTTTAGAGATAAAGACGGACGTGAACTTTTTGTACGCCGTATGCCTACATTTTTTGAAACATTTCCGGTCGTTTTGATAGATGGGGACGGAATTGTTAGAGCTGACGTTCCTTTTCGAAGAGCGGAATCTAAGTATAGCGTTGAACAAGTAGGTGTAAATGTTGAGTTCTATGGTGGTGAACTCAACGGAGTCGATTATAGCGATCCCGCTCATCACAAAAAATATGCTAGGCGTGCTCAATTGGGTGAAATTTTCGAATTAGACCGCGCTACTTTGAAATCTGATGGTGTTTTTCGCAGTAGTCCAAGGGGTTGGTTTACTTTTGGACATGCTTCTTTTGCCTTACTCTTCTTCTTTGGACACATTTGGCATGGGGCTAGAACTTTGTTCAGAGATGTTTTTGTCGGTATTGACCCCGATTTGGATGCTCAGGTGGAATTTGGCGCATTCCAAAAACTTGGGGATCCCACTACAAGAAGACAAGGAGTCTAATAGAGGATTTTTCCTATATTTTTGGTGTGATTTGATATAGGATACTAAAAAATTTTGATTGAAATCGCCGCCCTTTTTTTGTTTTGACTTTTTATCATTATCGAGAAAATAATCTCGAGTAAACAGGTATGGAAGCTATAATTGTAAACCACAATCAAATCTATGGAAGCATTGGTTTATACATTTTTATTAGTCTCGACTCTAGGAATCATTTTTTCGCTATCTTTTTCGGGAACCCCTAAAGTTCCAACTAAAAAAGTGAAATAATTTTTCATTAGCTTAAATGAGCCTTCTGATATCATATAATATCATCTAATATCAGAAGGCTCATTACTTCAACGAGTCCCCGTGTTCCTCGAAAGGATCTCTTAATTGTTGAGAGGGTTGCCCAAAAGCGGTATATAAGGCATACCCAGTAAAACTTACAAGTAAACCAGATATAAAGATGGCGACTAGGGTTGCTGTTTCCATTATTATATAATTTCAAGACCCCAATGGATCTATGATAAAATCATTTATTTACAATGGAATGGTATACAAAGTCAACAGATCTCAAAAAAAAATAGGATTTATGGCTACACAAACCGTTGAGGGTAGTTCTAGATCTCGTCCAAAACCAACTACCGTAGGGGTTTTATTGAAACCGTTGAATTTGGAATATGGTAAAGTAGCTCCTGGATGGGGAACTACTCCTTTGATGGGAGTTGCAATGGCTTTATTTGCAATATTCCTATGTATTATTTTGGAAATTTATAACTCTTCCGTTTTATTGGATGGAATTTCAATGAATAAAATCCACTCAATAAAAAGTGCATTTTATTTTTAGGGCTACGTTTTGTATTTTTAACGCCCTTTTTTGGTAGTTCGATCGCGGAATTTCTTTCTTTCTGTATTTCCGGAATATGAGTGTGTGACTTGTTATAGTTGATCCTATTGATAGTACAGAGAAGGGGTCTGTCATCTTATCTTGATAGAGATGGTTCTCATTCGTCGGATATATTTTTTTGTATCTGAAACACGGAATATCTAAAATAGATGAAGAAATCTGTGAACTATGATTCATATTTGTTTAATATTCAGACCTCGCGATCGGATTCAATAAAATTTTTGTTTTTCAAAAAAATCGAATTTTTTTTATTCTTTTTATTTAATAAAATAAAAAATAAACAGAAAATTTCTTTTTTTTTATACCTCTTCTATTGATTGAATAAGTGATGATCCAATGGTTCTTACTCAAGGAATGTTCCGTCCTAGGTCCAAACCAGGCGCACCATTCAGCCAGCCTCGTCATCATAAGCTCGGATAGTGTAAAGCTCTCTGTATATCCTTAACATATCCACGTCGAATGACTGACACAACTTCTGACTGGTGGGTAAGGAGAAAGGCTAAGATCTCAGCCCAAGGCTACTTTACATAGCTATGATTTGATATCTCAGGATCTCATCTTCGGATTTTATGCTTTCATCCCCGCTCTGTTAACCAAAGCTAATCCACTACTTCCCTACTGAAGGCATGTAAGTCAGCCTTGTGTGAGGTGAGTACCAAGAATTATATATCCAAGAACAGATGGTATTCCAGCAAGATAGCAAATTGGTTTACCATTGCACTGGGTCTAATTAGAAAGAGTTATACTAGAACAGTGACTTCTTTTAAAAGCCCCGCCTAGTCTCACTGCCTGAGAAAGGAAGAAAAGCACAGAAAGAACAAGCGGATCGTATTTCCCTCGTTTGGGGCGATACTTACCTCCTTTCACTCGCTGCACCTGTTTCAACCAATGCCGGATATTGAAAACTAGTTTTACATAATTTGTGAAAAATTCAATCGACGATCTTTCTCACGAAAAAAGAGATAAAACCGTGATTTTCCGTGTCTTTCACATGGGAGTGCTCTGTCCCAAAAGTTGGTACAAATCCACACAAAAATGAAACTTCGTATCTTACGCTAATAGTTGTAAAATTTCCAATCAGCACTTTAGTAACGAAAATCACGGGTTTAGTCAAAAGTGAGACTGATTTTGTGATTTTATTAGGGAAAATTACTTAGTAACGAAAATCACGGGGTTTTACTAACTTTTGAATTTTTAAAATAAATTTCAAAAGTTAGTAAAACGACTTTATGTCCCAAAATCACCGCTTTCTTTAAAAAAATTCTTTGATGAATCCTACCTTTCTTTTCATAAGCGAAATGTGAAACTTGTATTTTTATTAAAACGAGAAATGGCAATTAAATTTAATTAAATAAACAAACGAAAGGAAGAAGGGAAAGAACAGACCGATTCGTAAAAAGAGTGCACGGCCCGTAGCCGACCTTTGGGGAAGTGTCCATAGTTTTAGTTTAATTTAGAGATATGACCTATCTTTTTTACAAGAAATAGATTTACCTTAATAAGAGTTAGTCCAAGGGACAAAAGACAGGGAAAACGTTGCCATTTCTGTTAATAAACGGCGGAATGAAACGAACTTTTTGCAAAAACCCGCTATTTTTCTTACTAAAGCCGTAATCGGGTAAAAAAAGAAGTTGGCCAAGATAGCTTGTTAACGTAGAAAGGCAGCCAGACCGAAGGAGTGGTCTTGCTACCCGTTAACCAGTGTAGGGAGTAGATCGATAGAGCGAAGCAACTGCTTCCTTCAGAGGACAGGGCAAACCCGCAAGACAAGGCGAGCGAAGCAGACTGACTGTCCTTTCCCTTTCCTGAAGCAAGAAGTATTTAAGCCTATCATAAATAGGTTTAAGAAGAAGTTCCAAAGGAAGATTCGAAAGAAGCAACTGCTCAAGAAGCAAGCCTCTATCCCAATATAACACAACAAATAGAAAGACAGTAGGAAAATAAAATAGGGGAATAGGGCGGCATTCGCCGATGAAGCACTCTTTCCAGAGGGATTCAAGCTATTTGCAATTGGAGCGGTTCAAGAAGCCGAAGCACTGGCAGGAGCACGAGCAGGGGCAGGAGCAGGGGAAGTTACTTTTTCAAAGGAAACCGTTCTACTAAATAATGCGGTTGAGTTGAAGTTCATGTTGAAGCCAATGCAGTTGAAGCCGTAGCGGATGAAGCAGTCGAAGGCGGGGTAGGAGACGTGGTAGAAGATGAGTCCCATTCGATATTAATCAAATATCCCACCTTGGCTACCTTATATTGCTTGACTTGTCTATCTAATGGCTAATGGAAAACCAGTTTCTTTGTCTTGATTTGCGGAACATTTATCGAACTATCTTTCCTGTGTTCTGGCAACAGGTTTTCTTTTTAAGGCTTAATTTGAGCTTCGTTCATTTGCATTTTAACTTTTGAAACGGGCAAAGCCAACTACTTCAATGTATTCTGCAGCCTAAGACAAAGGTAGAGATCTGTATAAGGTACTGCTCTCAAACCCAGGTTTCTGAGGTTTCATTTTCGTTGTGCCTGGGAAAGGTCCTATTTCTCTTAGTCATAGTAAAGTGAAGTAAGCTTCCCCGAGGACATACCATAAAAAGATGGGCGTGGGAACGGGAGGAACGACAGGCGTGAGACTCCTCTTTACTTGCGGTAAATACCGAGTATTCCAACATGCGTTTGAGGATGGGTAAATCCCTTATAAAAGGGGGTCAACCAACACTATTCCTAACAGCTCTTGGAGCAGAGATCTGATATTTTTCTTTATAGGCATAGGTATAAGAAAAGGATGGGCTAGGACGTCCTTTGCAGGCAGCAGACCATTAGAAAGAGGCACAGCAAATCCTGGTTTTGCTAGACGAAAAGGGCTTGGCTCAATGATAGATTGGTCGCGTGGTAAAGGTTATGTGAGCGGGTAGCTTGACCGCGGATGGAGGATGGGACACTGGTTACACCAATTCCTATTCCTATTGCTTGCTGCGCCAGGAGCGAAATCTCCTACCTAGTTGCCACTTGTTTGAATGCGAGGAATCCTTGTCTCGCATGCCACGTATATAGCTTCGACCCATCACTGCTTTTAAGATAGGGTTAATCAGTAATCAGGAACGGGTATAGGGATGAAATTCCTAAGACCTGTAATGAATGGGTACGACCTATGAAGGCTTTATTCTCCCAATTCCTTTAAAAAGAAGGGGGCTTAGGAACGGAGTTTAGTACATCCGTGGCTAGACTCTCAGGACTGAGAACTGTCGATGGTTAGATCCTATAGGTAGATAGTGCGCGAGAGGAAGCAGTCATCCGCTTGCCTGGGAAAAGGGGCACTTCCCTTCCCTTTCCTTTCCTTTCCTTAATAGGCTGGCATATGGGAAAATAACAAGGAGCGTGTCCTGCAATGGTACGACCCTCAAGAGGCCTTGTTCTCCTGCTTTTCATAGGCGCAAACCGCTGATGCGCACGTTTCGCTCGTGAATGCAAGCTCCTAGCTCTAAGAACAGCAAGTGAGACTGAAACCTCACCACTGCAAGCGGTTGGGCAAGGATTGTAGGAATAACAGGTCGAAGCTAAATTCCCTCGGTACCCTATTAAGATTAAGAGGACCGCCCTGCCCTGGCTTTCCATTAAGATGGATCTCTCCGATCGGAACTACTGATATTATACTTACTTACTACCCACACTGACTTCTTATTTCCTGTCTAAAGAAAGGCCTTGTGCTGGGGGACCTCTCTTTACTTAGCTCTATTCGGGAAGGTAGCAATTATGCTTGTCCCTCCATACATCTTCCTCGCTTCGTAACCTTTCCCGCTTGCTTCATTCTTTCGTGCCACTTCTTTTGAAGTTGCTTTCTTCGCTATAAGTAGGAGATCAGGTTCCCGACTACGCTAGCAAGTGAACCTATCTTCTTAGAGCCAGCATGCCTTTCTTTCGAAGATGAATAGGAATTTCTTATATTATATTTTGTCAGAAAGCTGATAGTTTACTAGATTTTGTGCAAGAAGCATAAACTTCGTCGATTGGCACAGTGGAATTCAAACAAAAACAAGGGCCATGCGCGGACTACTCTCGTGTAATCCTTCGATGCATTCCACCAATTAAGTAAGGAGATACTGGAGCTGGAACTGGGACAGGCCCAGGAACAGGTTCCTTTTGCATCAACAGCGTCTGGCGGATCATCAACAACTGGATTGGCAGCAACTTCCCACGTTACCAACCCATTTCACCCAGATTTATATATTTCAAACTACTTTTACAGAAATTGTAATAATTTTAGTTGATGAGATTTCGTGTGAAAAAGGAGACAAAACCCGTGATTTTTGGTGTCTTTAGCTTTGAGGCGAGATTTCGAACCTGTCATTATTTTTCGGTGTAAAAATGAAACTTCGTATCTTAAGCAATTAATTAAAAAATGTGAGATTTTAGCATTCATAGCCAAAAACACGGCTTTTGTCTAGTTTTTCCCTTCATTTTAAACAAAAAGGTGGGAATACACAGCACTTATAAAAGAGCTAGCATCTTTCCTAGGGGAAGAGTGATATAATCAGTTGCGGTAAGGTGCAACGGCGTGTGCTTCGTATCCGATGGTGTTAAACACGAATTCTTAGGCCTTGAAAGCCATTCCTGACGAAATGCGTGTAGTTTACACGAAAAAAGAAGGAAGGCCTATACTGAGAAGCAGCATCCAGCCTCAGTCGAGAGTCTTGGCGCGTGTGAGCATACCGACGAGAAAGTGGGGCTGTTTTCCATCGATCGAGTGAAGGAACGGATAGCTTAGGGAGCTTGTCCCCTGTTTGAATTGTTGAATTGAACACTTTTATGTGTTTGTACAGTCTCAGATCCAGAGCCAGAAACGAGTGGGGCAGCTGAATGGGTCCTTTCTACGGGACCCCTCTTATATAAGAGAAATTTGCCTAAGCTTTAGAACTAAATAGGATGCGCCCTTTACCGCCCCTTCCTCAAAAGCAAGTTGCAGTTCATATGTCCGCACGCTAGCAAGCGAACCTCTCTCTTTTATTGATAAATGGGTTTTGTGTACTTGACAATTGGAACGTACCCTAACAAAATGGCTATTCCCAGAGGAAGGTGCAGCTGTTCAAGAAGCAGATCCTGTTGGTGATGCAGCAGGGGAAGAAAGTGCGTTCCTAAGCCCTTTTTGGGGGCATATGGCCTATGCCGCGTCACCTTGCTAGCACCGACCTTAACCCTATAAGGTGCGTTTTAGGCTTCATTGAGAGCTCTTCCTGACGAAACGGGCTTCCTTGGTTTGGCCCGAAACTACGCCAGCAAGGCCTTTACGGCAGGTGGTTTACTTGATTTCGTTTATATGCCTTGATATGAAGCCTCTCCCGAGGGAGCAAGTGGAATGCATGGAATGAGCCTGTTGTTACGAGGCCTTCCAGAACGTATACTACACTCGCTTCTTTTTTTATTTTAATTAAAGAATATGTTGTATTTATACTTAATTATTAATTTAAGATTAATTAATATATATTATAAGATTTAAAATACAGCAGTGATTACTGTTATGGGAGAATGAAGTGAGCCAAAGAAACGAGTAATGTAGAGCCGGCTGTTGACATATTAAACTCCTGCATTAAACTCCCTTTTAGTTTGAGAAGGTAAGCGCCTGTCCTAACAAAAGGAAGTAGTTTCGCCCCAACATATGCTTGTTGTGGAAGAAGAATCCGTGTTTAAGCTGTTTCGTATGTCCCTTGCGAACGATGTAACAAGGAGCGGGCCAGAGGCTTGATAAGTGGCCTTTTCAACAGAATTCGATGCTTTCTAGGATACGAAGACAAGAATGCCAACTGGCGACGAACTCCTTGCTGTTTGAAGGACTTCCTGTGGTCTCGAACTCAAGGCTTGGGGACTAAGTCCAACACGCTCACTACATACTTTCACTAGCTCCTTCGCTCGCTACGCTCATTTCACCCCTTTTGTTGTGTTGTCGAAAAAGCGCTGGTTTATGCAAAAAGTAAAAATGGATTTTCCACTTATGAGTAAAATTTTGAGTCGAAAGGCGGCTTTTGGCAAATGAAGATTGTCTTAAGTGAGATTGGCTTCATTCGAAAAAGCGTATGTAGCGGGGTGAGCCGCATGTTGGTGAGAAGGCGCATTCCGGGAAAAGCAAGCAGCTGGCTCACCAAGGCAAATAAGCAAGCCACCTAAGAAGAAGTCAAAGAAGAAGGCAAATAAGCAAGCAAAGAGTGCTATTCAAGTGGGTGAAACATAAGCCAATGAAGCGAATGCTCCTGATAATGAGGTTGAAGGTGGAAAGAGAATCTACTTCTTTGCAAAGGCCTTTTACCTCCCATATACCCTATCCCCTGTCACACTGTTAGCAGGGATCCCATAATCTATTAAACGCGCTTTCCTCTTCCTAATAAAGAGGATCAGAACGAAGCAAGCCTAGTCTCAGAACGCAACAAGTGTAGGAACGTAACGAGCAGGCGGTTGGCAGGGGAAGAGGCTGCAGTCCCATTTGATAAGGGAGTGGAGGCAAAGAAAGCAGTCGAAGACGTTGCAACCGAGGAAGCGGTAGATTGGTTCCATGAATGGCTTGGCCTATTATATTAGTATATTAGTATATTAGGCTTTCTATTTAATTTATCTCCTGTAATAAGAATTTATGCCTGGGCACACAGGAAGTGACTGTGTTGACGAGTCTAGTCCCTTTCTAATTAAAATGCGAGGCACGCTCTGATTTCAAAGAATTGCAAGGCCAGAATGTATTTCAGTAGCTGGCCAGCGTAAAAACCCTTTCTTTAATGATAGGAATAGAAATGGTCTACTACTTATGACCAGGATGAGCCTGGCCTAAGCGAGGGTGGCAAGGTGTAAACAACCTCTTTTTCTTTAGTATGAGAGGAGTGTCCTCTCATGGTTGATGTTTCGGTGCAAGAAAAGGGTAAACAGGATTTCCTTCGGAAGGTTACACACCACTGTGGACTGTCTTTGAGGGCTTCACCCCTTATTATATTATAAAGCTCCTTCACTCGCTCCATTCTGATTGATTCGCTTTTTTTTTTTTCCAACGCAATAAAGAAGTCTAACAGTTTATCTCGGCAACTGGCTTTTCTTTTTTATTTTAAGTCATTGATCTTATATCTACAAGCAGGGAGGTCTGCGTTCACTATTAAGCCTACTACGCTCGTTTATTCCTTTCAATCTTGATTGAACCTTACTTCGATCGCCTTACGCTGTTCGCCCTTTGAATAAAACAAAGCCTCTCCTGCCACTGGTCAACTAATATAGTACAAGTATTCTTCTTAATGCGTGCCTCGCAGTCCAGGTGCTCGTGCACGCAGAACAAGGTACACGTCGGCCGAACCCAAACAGCGAGCAAGACACGTTCCGATGGTGAGCTGAGTTGGCAAGAATTGGGCAAGAAAGACCCATAAGCTGAGAACGACGCACCTTTTGGCAATGAGTTGATATGGCCGGTATTTGACAGAGAAGACAGACTGAGAGAAAAGGATGCCTCAGTATTGACATATAAAGCTAATTCCACTTTGGGCAACAAGATTCTCGCAGTAGGGTATGGAATCTTTTATGCAAGGTTAAGGGTTACTAATATAGTAATAATTAAATAAAGATAGAGCCTTGAGGACAACAAAGAATTACATATATAATAGAGACATGCTCATCGCAATAGATAGAGATTGAGTGAATATGCTTAAGACGTCGACTGAACTACCTTGACTGTTGTCATATGAAAGTAGACTTCTTGCCTTTGATTTCTCGATAGGAAACTAACATCGATAGCAAGCAACTGAAGGCCTCCTAAGTCGTTGGTGGTAGGCATAAGCCGCTCTGAGGTTCTATGCTATTGCATGTCTGGGCTTTCGATTGAGAATGATGGGCGTAAGACAGAGAAGAGAAGGACAAAAGTCAAGTCAAGAAGACAACCTGCATTTTGTGTTAGAAAGTTGAGGCAAGTAGACAGACTACAGCTTGTGTTAGAAAGTGTGCATTTAATAGTAAAATGGCATTCTTACCGATTACAATTAATATAATAAAATGAAATTAATTATCTTAATATTATAATAACTAAATAATCTACTAATTTTAATTATGTAAATTAACTTTATTTTAACTACCTCCGCTAACGCTCATAGTACTAACGACGAGATTTAGGTAATATTGGACAAAGAACCATAGCTAGATACGTCCCGTTGACATGCTAAGTTTCTAAACCGTCTTTGACTGAAAGAGGCATCTTCCCTTAAGAATTGGTATAAAAAAAAAAAAAATGCAACCTAATATCCTTCGTCCTCCTCTAACTCTCCCGTTGGTCGAGCTCCTTCGGACCCTCATCTTCCTATTTATAAGCCACAGCTCACTTCGACGTTTCAAATTTCCCATAGAATCTCCGGGGCTTTCCTAGCCACTATCATTTAGTTTTTTAATCTTCTTTGTTTGAATTTGAAAATAGGGTTTATTTGCTTCACTTATGAGAATTTCTACCAATTCTTCTTTTATTCATCAAAGCTCATTCTAATCTCCGTCGAGATTATTGCCTTAGCCCTGTCCTATCAACTGTATAATGGAGTTCGTCATTTATTGACGGATTTTTCGGGATTTCTCTTTCTTAGAATTGGAAGAAAAAGATTGAAATGACTGTTTTCACCTGAGATTTAAAAATCTTATAAAATTTTTTATTTAAATGAAAGCTTATGCCGTAGAAGCTGACATCAGGCTATTGGCCTTTATCTGCATCTTCTTGACTAAAAAAAGGGGGGGTTCGCTTTGTTTGGAATGAACTCGCAAAGACTCGACTCGAGGATTTCCCTCGTAGAGTGGCGTCTTTTATAAGACTCGGCTTTCTCAGTGGAACTAAAAAAAGGAGTTTGAGCTCTTTTGGCTTACTTTTTCGGGGCGGCTATCAAAATGTGTCCTAAAGTGACGTCCATTGTTTGGTAATGAGTATACTCGAGAGAAAAGGCTGGGAATTCTACCTCCCCTTATACGCTCTAAAAAGAGATTATGGCATTCCGAAAAGACCTCATTGTGGGATGAAGACCGTAACCTTAGTAACTCAGTGCTCTATACGGGGAAATGAAAGCACTCGTTCGGATCCTCTCACATGTTCAATATTTTTTAGCGGTTTCCCAGAGATCTTTATCATTAATGCAACCTTCATTTTGCTCATTCATGGAGTTGTTTTTAGTACCTCTAAGAAATATGATTATCCACCGTTAGTTAGTAATGTGGGTTGGCTTGGATTACTTAGTGTTGCGCGCCTAGGAGGGCAGCGCGCTTTGGGATGCGGAGGAGCTATTATCGCCCAGCTCCCTAACCTAATGCGGCACCGGGTTCGGACCGCAGGGAACCGTAGCATGGGAGGACGTCTAATCCTTTTGCCGCCGCAAGGCTGGCTAATCGTACGCAGCGAGCTCGAAGACCCCTGGTTCTCGGGAAGGCACATGAGTCCGAACGCTATGTTGAATGTGCGACCGACACTACACTACGAGGTACTGTGCGAGTAAGGCGTCGGTCGGTCCTAGAAACGGCGGCAGTGGCGCGAGGAGTTAACGAACGGACGTGCTGCAACCTAGGGATCACCAGGCAGCTCTTTCGCTCTATAGGGGTCGAGGGGGCATAGCACAATTCTTATTGGAGGAAGGTTGGTTTGCCCTGGTGAAGATCGGGGAAGTGAACAGATGATTAACAAAGTGTTGTATTGTTCATCATGAATAGTAACCTCTTTTAGCCACTTTATCTCGGTTAGATGGATATATGTAAGGGTGTTTATTGGTCCCGGACCGGACCGGACCAAACTCTTTGGACCGAAGACCAAATCAGGGTTAAGAGGTGGACCGAGGACCGGACCATATTAATATTGATCCGGTCCGGTCTGGACCATAAAAACACGTGGACCGGACCAGACCAAATGGACCAAATATTGTTGTCATTGTCATGTTTTACCATATAAAACATCGCAAATCCGTCAAGTTATCATCGCAACAGGTACCCAGACCACCAGTGGTAGACCGCAACATTACCACCTCATGCACCGCTCATCGCAACGAGCGACCCAGATCATTAAATGTGTACATCCTCCTTCCCGTAACCACCACGCCCCATAAACCCTAAACCTCCAGCATAACCACCACGCCCCATAAACCCTAAACCTTCCTGTAACCTTATGCGACTCCTCACCCCATCATTATTCATTACCCATCCATTACGACCTCCTACCATCAACACCGCTCATGCATTCGCCTTTCAAGTCGCCAAATACTAACATTTTTATTTCTTATCTTTTGTTTATTGACTCGTGTTCAACTCATTACCTTTCAGTGTCATAATGTTATGCATTAATTGTTAGATAAGTTTTTAAAATCACTCCCACTTATATAAATTGAAAATAATACTACTAAGTGTCTAAATTTATCTTTTAATAATTCTATATTATTTATTACTCTTGATTTGATATATATTATGCAACAACTTGATAAATTTTAGCTAACTTATATATCTTTTTTATTTCTTTTTCTAAAGCCCAAATATATCATAATAAATTAAAGATTGTTTCAAAGTAATAAAATATTGTATTCCGCTTGTTTCGTTAAGAAACGCACTTTAATTTAGAGAAAGAATCAAAATTTATGATTAGTAGCAAACTTACTTGTTATATTAGTTTATGAGATGCGATTTTGACAATGGCTCATTGACTTGTAGTGAAATATTGGTTGTTAAAAAAAAAATTGATTATAACTTCATTATGTTACTTTTACAATTAATTATATGATTATGATTAGAAATTTTAAATATTTCAATTTTTCATGCTTATCGCACTTGACACTCGTATGTTTTACCGATTTCAGCCTTAATATATGTGATCCTTGTAATCCCTCTAACTTAAAAAATATTTACATTTTTATTATTTTGAGAGTAATATTAAAATCAAAGGTAAGTAATTTTTTTGGTACATAAGAGTAAAAATATATGATTCACCCTTAATAATTGTCTAAATTTTCAAAACCCCTCACTGGAAGTTTCCAGTGTCATCTCTTATACCCCATTTTATCAATCTATGCTGGTTGATTATTTTGAGGGCATTGTTTTACTTAATTTCTTTTAAAAATCGCAATTAAATTGAACTAAATCGGCTTGAACTGAATTAAATTGAATTGAACTCATAAAAATCGAAATTTTTTTAGAAAAAAAAAAAACATGGCCAAATCACCTCATGCATCGCTCATCGCAACGAGCGACCCAAATCATTAAATGTGTACATCCTCCTTGTGACGGGAGCCACAAGGGGCGAACATGAGGGTGAAGACCATCTCTAGACGATGGCTCCACATATCCAACTAACACCTCCATCAATCACACTTACGGTTATCACAATAAATCCACATAATAATAAACATGCAACTATCACATCACCAATAATCAATCGTACAAAAGACTGAGTAGGAAACCCTACCTTATTCGTAAATCCGGAAATCAACACAACAATAAGGTTAGAACTCCTCTTCCACAAAATTCTCACCTAAACAAATAATCAAATGCTACCATTACTTTAACATCCTGTAGATACCTCGTTTCTACACCTTCCGCCAACCACCCAGTGATGATTGGGCCGCATGTTTGGTACACGGAATAATTTATGACAATTCGTAAGTTTATCGTCAAGTGATAGCACAAATACTTGTGTCTACTCCTTGGTCGTCATCTACGCGCTGATACGGTCGTTTTGACAGTAATTAGATTTCATTTGGAGTCCGGGTCAAAAACCGCTTCATTTCTAAGAAACTGTTTAAAATGCCGAGTCGAAATGTTCTAGAATATTCCAGAATTGAATTTTATATCTTTTGGTAAAATATCATCCATAAATCATATTTTACAGAATAAGGTAGTAAAGATTCACCGCAATTCCATAATAGAAACGCAGAAATCTTTCTTCCGCAGGAGGAAACCTCTGGGGAAATGACGCGGCAGGTGCTACGCCTCTTGAAAGGATCGCAGCAGCTGCTGCGCCTCTTCTCCAGTTCGGTTTCGCTGTTTACAGAATATTTCCGTGATTTTTTTCCAAAGTTTGTGTCATTCCATAACTCTTCACATTGTTTAGTATAAGTAGAGACCTTCGGTCTCCATATTTTTCACGTGAGTGTCCGCCCTTCTCTTCTCCCTTTGCATTCTAGACCGTGCTCTAAGCATTCGACGCCTACGTGCTTGATCAATCGACCACGTAAGCTCAGATCATTTTGGTTCCAGTCACGTTGCATGACCGACCAATTTGACCATTACACATCAATTAATCTATTAATCTAAATTCACCAACGAGGGCACTTTCTACATACATTCAAGTCGAGCAATCACTAAACATTAACTTAGTTAATCTCATTTCGTCAAACATGTAAGTCTGAGGGTGTAAATCCCATCTTTTTTATTGTATTTTATTTTTGTTCCAATTATTGTAACATTCACGTCAAAAGTACACTTAAAACCGAGTTTAAAAACCATTATTCAAAACTGTTTTTAACGAAACCGCAGTTACCAGACGTCGAGAAGAAACGCAGCAGCAGCCACGCCTCTTCGAAGGGTCGCAGCACCTGCTACGCCTCTTCCAGAGGATGCTGATGCTCCTGCTCTTCTTCTTCTTCCTCGGGTTTTTATGGTTTTGTTCAATCCGTTTTATTTTCTTATTTTCTTCCTTTCTTTTGTACATAAACCATATTTTAATCATTCATTTCAATTATCATGTTTATTTTTGATTTAAATCCCTTATAATCAATATTTGTGGGTTTTCGTCATTAAATCAAACCCGAATTTTGGAAACTCGATTTGTCCATATCAAGTTTTTGGGATTCGTCCTTTGTACATATTTTCCAGTGTTTATTTTCAGTTTATCAATTCTTTCAAAGTTCGTTCTTTCATCGTAAATAAATCTAATTTGTTTCTAACCCGTTTTAATTTGTTTTAATCTGTGTGTATCGCTGAGTCTACTCTCATGGCCGTCAACGGCCATACCAAAGCCTCCTCTCCACACGGCAGACCCGAGATCATTCCGTAGTCCTCCAGAGTGACCCCGACCTCTCCTTTTTGGCATATGGAAACTCGACGTCGTGTCCCAGTACCGATCAAGGAGAGCTCGAATCAGGTTAAGGTTAGCCCGAATCTTCCTTTCCCTGATCGCCCTCCAAGCTCCCACCAAAGCCCCGAAGGCTCCCAACTCGATTATGGCCTTCTCCTCCTCCGACAGTCTCTCGAAGGCGTCCATCATCGTCGAATAACCGGAAAAGGACCTCGTGTTCCCGGCCTCTCGTATCAATTCAAAACGAAAGCTATCTTTAGCTTAAAACAAATGAGAAATGAAATGATAAGCAAATAGGAAAAGTAATAGGAAATGACAAGTTCCAAACTTACCAGACTCCTCGCCGTCCTATAAGACAGGTGGCTCTATGCCGCCCAAATGAGATGTCTACCATCCCATTTCTCGGCCCACTCGGGTGCACCCACAAGCTGGCGACCACCTCGCCCCACGTTGGCCCTCCTCGGGACCTCCTCAGCCTCCTCCTCGATCACCTCCTCTCTCTCCCCATACAAGAGCAAGAAAAGGGTCGAATTCCACGTCCATGGGAGCCCTCCCTGATGTAGAAGGAATTTCACCTGCAAATCAAGGTAAACCAGGCCGTGTCAAGCCACAACAAGCCTCGGTGGGTCATTTCAAGCATTTCCAAGCCCTAAAAGTGGCTTTTCTCGCCATCTTTGGCCATGTCTTTCGAAACCTGACCACTCATTTGGTAGGTTGGGGCAAGTCAAGTCTAAATTCAAGCCTAGTTGCGGGTTTGAGTCAAAAATTCGACAACATTTCGCTATAATAGCGATTATGCCCTAGAAAAGTGTCCTGAAAAAGTTATCACAAATCAAAAATTCGACATGATAGCAAGTTTAAACATTACACAAGGGTTCCAAACACCAAGTTTTATCAAAATGGACAATCCTAAGGTCATGTTCGAAGCAATTTTCGAAACAGCTGAGAAACCGTCTCATTTCGCTCAAATGCTCAATACTTGACAAAAATTCAAAAGGAATACATGGTTATGTTCCTAATATTGCCAATTATCCATTTCTAATATGAGTTTCATCAAAAAAATCCATTAGAAGCAAAATCCCCAATTTTTCGACATTAAGAGAGGGGAAAGCCTAATTTTCCGGCCACAATTCAATCAAAAAGGAGAATTAAATGCAAGAATGTGATACATACCTCGATTAGACATGATTAATGGAACTATTTGATCAAGTTTTGACGATATTTGGTCGGAATATGAGAGAGTTTAGAAAGAAAATGTGTTTTGAAATTATGAATAACACACGGTTTTAGTCGGCTTTTTACCCAAACAGGGACAAGCCCGGGAAATGACGCAGCATATGTTGCGCCCTTTCCAATGCCGCAACTCTTGCTGCGCCTGTTCCCCATCGTCTTTCAAGCTCAATTTTTGAAAGTTCGTTATAAGTTTGTTATTTGTGGGCCCAAGCTTTTGTGCGCCTCTTCTCCAACGCCTTATATCATATATTTGGTTCTTCTGGGCGTTCTTTTCGTCCGAACCCGTATT
Organism: Silene latifolia; assembly: GCF_048544455.1. NCBI lineage: Eukaryota > Viridiplantae > Streptophyta > Magnoliopsida > Caryophyllales > Caryophyllaceae > Silene > Silene latifolia. The sequence goes on from NC_133526.1 coordinate 196,746,230, forward strand.
TTTCTAGACGGCCTGCAAAACCGTCACGATGTTTAGTCTCCCAGCAAGGATTTTTTTATTGAACCCGGTTCACAAGCTCATCAGTTATTATCGAGATTTCGCTTGCAGCAACGAGCGGATTTTCAACGGTGCTTTGGACGCGCCATTATCAGTCAAACCTCTTTATTTTTCTTCGACGGTTTATAAGACACACCTTTGTCAATACATTTATTATCCAACGAGAGTTCATGACAACCAATGCGCTTCTCGAGAGATGGAGTTTGTTTGGAAGCAGATACAAGCAGATTTCTCAAGAATGATTCAATCCAGATAGAGTCATCCATATTCTTCCCAGCGCAGCATTATTTTGTAGTATTGCTCACTCAAGGTTTCTTCCTTGATGATAAAGATGTTCCTAAATTGTCATTGTATTCCCCAACGAGAGTTCGCTTGAGACCAACGCAAGCAGATTCCCCAGGAGTTTCTACCAACGTCCTGCTGCCCTCTATTTATTGTTTCCTCACGGAGTTCGGGAAACGTGTCGTTCTCCAGAATTTCTCATACTAGCCGTCCTCCTAGGTTCATACACCTAGCTTTTTTGGGTCCCACACCCTAGCAGAATCCTTACATATCCTTTAGATCTTAACCTTAGCTCCTACGCTTACCCTTAGCTCTTACGCACATTCGGAAACATCTTTAGAAAGAAGTCACATGTATGATTTCTTCTTATGGCTGACGAGCTTCCCTACGTAGTCTAATGGACTTTAAACGACCGTCCCCATAGTCGACAGACTCTAAAATGTTCCCGACGACAGGTCATTGGCTCAGACCCCTTGAGCCGCCTCGCGTCGCCATAATCGTCAGGTTGTAATCTTCGATTGACTTGATGGCTATACTTTGACTTTCGCTTTGTCTAAGCCTCAGTCAAAGTGGGGGCTCTGTAGATACCTCATTTCTACACCTTTCGCCAACCACCAGTGATGATTAGGTCGCATGTTTGGTACACGGAACGATTTATGACAGTTCGTAAGTTTATCGTCAAGTGATAGCTCAAATACTTGTGTCTACTCCTTGGTCGTCATCTACGCGCCGATACGGTCGTTTTGACAGTAATTAGATTTCATTTAGAGTCCGGGTCAAAAACCGCTTCATTTTCTAAGAAACCAATTAAAATGACGAGTCGGAATGTTCTAGAATATTCCAGAATTTATTTTATATCTTTTGGTAAAATATCATCCATAAATCATATTTTACGGAATAAGGAAGTAAAGATTCACCACAATTCTATAATAGAAACGCATAAATCTTTCTTCCGCATGAGGAAACCTCTGGGGAAATGACGCAGCAGGTGCTGCGCCTCTTCTTCAGCCCGTTTTCGCGGTTGACATAATATTTTTGTGATTTCTTTTCAAAGTTTGTGTCATTCCATAACTCTTCACATTTCTTTTTAAAGTTCGTAAGTTTATCGTCAAGTGATAACTCTTCACGTTTTAAGAGTCTTACAATTGACTAATTCAAAAGGTTTCAATTATATTGTTTATTCCAGAAAATAAGGAAGGTTGCTTTCTTTAGAGATATGAAACTTACAATTGATGATAATCAAAGTATAATAGATCGAAAGAGGTGGATTGAGGATAAGAAATGATAAGTTGAAATTGACGTGTGTTGTGTATCGGCAATACTCAAAATCGACAACCTCACAATTTGACTAACCATTAAAATGACCACAAATTTGCTTAAAATTTTTGTTTAAGACAACGAATACATCCGTTATTAGAAGGGGGAAAAGGCAAGTGAAAATATAGTTTGTATAGTCCAACTACCTAAGCGGTAGCAAAATTTGAATCTCCTAAATGATTTTGTTATAATAATAATAATAATAATAAAAAAGAAAATACGGAAATGTTGGTCCTAAAAAATAGCCCAAGTATAGATAGATCACAAATTCTCGTTTGTGACGGGTCAAATAAAACACACCCGGGTCAGAAGAGAAACTTATTTGTAGATAGATTGAGCAGCCCAGTGGGCTTGATTCTATCTGATTTGTTATAAAGAACCCTAGAAAAAGAGAGTAAATAATACGGAGTAATAAAAAAAGAGCCGTCGTCGAAAGCTCTATTCTAGAGGTGAGCAGAATTGGGGAGGAACGGCACAGGTGAGGATTTCGATCTCAATTTTAATTTATTTATAATTATAATATATTATTATTTTCAGTTGATTAGTATTAGGGATGATGTTTCCTTCTCCTCGTGGAACCTTCCTTGGTATTATTAGTCGAAAGAAAAATGAATCCTATTGCAAAGAGGGGTCTATGGAAGATGAGACAGAAGTAATTGAAAAAACTTACGGGTCTAACCATAATGAATCGGTAGACTCGAAATTAGGCCGGGGATTTAAGCCCAAGTTAAACTGGGGGATTAATCCTTGTAAAACAACAATAGTAGATTCAGTGAGTGACTTGGCACTTGAGCCGGTAGATTCAGTGAGTGACTTGGTACTTCCGGTGAGTGACTTGGTACTTGAGCCGAGTGACTTGGCACTTGAGCCGGTAGATTCAGTGAGTGACTTGGTACTTGAGCCCAAAGGCAAGCGTTTGAAGGTAGACCCCAAGTTACCTCTTAAACCAACTAAGATTAAGATAGGCAAGAAATTGAAGGGCGGTTTCAAAAGGTTTCTGTCAAATAATGGTAGGACGAACCACTTGGTACGGTTTAAAAAAGGTTGTTTTGGTGAAGTTGAGGATGTTGATTTTGATTCTCTCTGTGGTAAATACCTCCTCATCTGCTGTTTCTCAGTGCCTATGTTTAATTATGAGGATGTTGTTGACGATTGTCTTGCCATAATAGAAACGTACGACCATTTATCTCGAGATGGTCATCCTTTTGAGATGGTTGTGGTTGTTAAGATGAGAAACGATGCTACTTATGATCAAAAGGCGGCTTTTGATCACTTTTATTCTGCCTTCTCCTGTCTTGCTATACCCTTTTCTGATGTTGAGACGCGTGATTATATATCCTCCTGTTTCAGTACTATCGATGAGGCCTTGAACATTGCCATTTTGGTCGATCCCAACGGACTCGTTTTGGAAGATCAGAAAACCCTTGATCATTTTCTCTACTTTGGTTCTGAGTGGTCGCCTCCCTTTCTCGACACCACCTTGAATGAGATTCTTAACCAAGATCTGGTTTTGAGATCCAGGTTGGATCCCATGTACGCGTTGGGGACTGGTATTGTTAACAAGGATCATAGGTATCTTTCCCTTTATGGGGATATTCTGCTTTGCGATCCCTATCATGTTCTCCGCAGATTTGGTGCTGAAACTGATGTTGCCTCTACGGTCCTAGATCTGACCCGCAAGTATGTGGGATTGTACCTCTGCTTTGATGGGCGTATCCTGGAAAAAATTAAGGCTGCCCACGACTATTGCTTGGCAAACAAACAACAGCTTGAGATAGTCCTCGTATGCATGTCTCTTTTTGAAGAACCAGACTCATACTATGAACACCTTTATCAGACACTGAAGCTTTTCAATATCAAATCCTGGTTCCTTTTCGACTATGACAGCAAGGTTTGCCGCAGGATGTGGCGTATATTTGGCGAGGGATATCTTTGGCCTGGGGAAAAGTTCATCATTATACCACCTAACTGCGAATCTGCTGAGCTGCGCGGAAGAGAGATCATCACCAAGAACGGAATTACTGAATATCCCTTCACTCGAACCGCTATCCTAAAACGAAGGTTGGAATTTGTCAGATCGCTCACTCCGGTTCATTTATCATTATTCAAAACTGCCCTGCTTCAGAATGGTAAAGAATTCAATTCCGAGCAGCTTCGAGGCAAGAACTTTCTCCTCTACCTTGATTCGAACCAATCTAACCCCCGGCTCTTTTACAACCTCTTGATGAAGCATTACCCGGAAATGAAGGCCAGGGGCTGGGAAATTGTGTTTGTTCCCCTGGATGTTGTGACATACACGGAGCGCTTCTGGAACAGCGAAATGGTGGAACGGGTTGTCGTTAATTATCGCTTTAGAATTGATTCAAACGTTCACCAGATGCCGTGGCCTGTTATGTCTCCCTCTGCTGCAGCTGAAGCGTCTGTCAAGAAACAGTTGACTTTCCCAGGAGAGGATCAGTGTAGTCGCCTCGTTGCTGTCGGGAAAGATGGCAACATTGTTTCCAGACGAGTTGCAGATCAACTCGAGACTCATGGGGTTACCGAATCTCTGTTTGATGATGTTTTGGAGAGTGACTTGGCTCTTGAGTTGGCCTTAATGCCCGAAATCAAAGACTACTAAGTATTATTTAAACTATATCGTATGCTTTTTTTTTTTCCCCGATATCAGTCAGACGATCACTCATGTGTGCTTTTGCTTTCTGTATTTGTAAAATTGACGTCGTTAATCTTTCTATCTATTTTATGGACTGACTAATTTATGTATTCGGGTGGTATTCGTAATTGACCTTTGTTATATAAATGCATTTTCACTTTTTTGTAATTTGTGTTAATAGCATCATCTGCCAGTGGAGGGAGTCATTAAGATGAATGTGGATAATGTTGAAGTGAAGGAGGGGTGTTGGCACGTGTTTTAGGGCGATTAGGACGGACTGGATGGGTGGAAGGTAGTGTTGAGTGTTGTAGGTTTAAGAGAACATTGCAGTATTGCACACCTCAGCTTAGAATTTCAGTCCTTTGTTTTTGTCATGTAGATGAGTTTACAATGCTTCAACTCGCGGAGACTGTTAAACAGGCGCAAGTTCCTGACTGTTACTGATGTTCCTCGCAGTATGCTCATTCTTATTAATTTTTGCTTCCCTTAAAATTATTTTATTTACAAAGATAATAACTGTGACTCCAAGGTTAAATGCTTAATGTTCTATTTGCCCTCTGATATACCTCAAACTTTCAAAACCATGGACAAAATCTCAATAAAAGGCAGTTTACTGATAATATCAGAACAGAATTGTATCCGTGTGTAGTTCAGGAACGTGATTCACCCAATAACTGCCATTCTAATACATTGTACTGCAAAATGGATATTAACATTGTTGCATCTTGAATCCTAGAGCTGATAAATCCACAACTAAAGATTATCTTAGAAGAGAATACTCAAGATGAAGCCTGATATAACCAAGGCATAAGAACTGCTTGATTGGGAATCAATGGAAGGCCTTCCTCTCATGGAAGACGACTTCTGCATCGCGCTCAACAATGCACTTAATTTCATTTAAACAGTCGGAAAACAAATCAGAACAGGAGATTAACCTCTCATTCTATTCATCCTTTCATTCGACCAAGTAATAATACACAACAAACGGAGAAATGCAAATAAAACTTCAATCGATTAACTAACTAGATGAATAACTGATGATGTTGCATTCATCTTCATGTGCTTTATAGCTTAAACGTGTACTCCAGTTGTATTTTCAGCATTTTCAAACTAAAAAACACTTTCACAATTTCAATTCCTTTATTTGAATTTGAAGTACAACATCGTCAAAGGAGATTTAAGTAACAATAATGAACAAACAATTCAGAGTTCGTCTAAATTCAAGAACTCTGAATTAATTGATCTTTGAATTGTTGTTTTCGGTGAATTTGAGCTAGCAGAAACCAGTAACAACATGCTTAAAATTGAATTAAACGCTAATTGAATCCAAGACTAATATAACAACTGATGAATTCGCAAGAACAAGATATTCATTTCTGGAAACATTAGGTCATAAAAACTGCTTCAATTACATTAACCGCATCATCAACTAATACGACTACTAATTACTAAACCGAAACCAACAACATTTGAAAATCAATTCCAGATCCACAACATAACCCTAATTGATTAATTAATTAACCGCCGAAACCGTAGAGAGTTCTTCCTTGCCTCTTGAGAGCATACACAACATCCATGGCTAAGAATGTGATTGTTCATTGGGTTAACGAATAATATGGAGTATTATGACTAAGAATGTGATTTATCAAATTCGTCAATGTCCAATCCAATATTTGCCAAGATTAATTCCACTCTATCCAACATTTACCCAAAAACTGCTCAAAATTTAACAAATACTCCCAACAAATACATTCGATATTGTCAAGTCTCGTCCATGTGGAACACATTCGATTCAACTCGATCGAAAATAAAAACAATTGACAAATCATGTTTGTAATTATTCACAATAACAGCAATTACTCCCAACAATTTGCCTTTGATATTGTTACTCCGTACTAGAATTAAGTAGCAACCAAGCTTTGCAATACTCCGAATGTAAACTAAGAAAGTCATGGTTTCAAATCAATTATATTGTAATGCTACCCACCTATTGTAATTGTAAACTAATGCAATTAATCAACGACAATTTCGACACAATTAATTTAAATTTTCACCACAGGAACTGATTATGATGAACAATTGATTTAAATCCCGAAATTGAACCTTTACCCCAATTTGAGTTGGTTGCATTAGACAATTACAGATGTAATAATATGAGCAGCTATTAGCTAATTGTAAACTCGTCTATCAATCGATAATCGGAACAAATGTATGGAATAATCTGAGATATATTACGATCAGAATTAAACCAAAACCGATTAAAATTGAAACCAGTACGCAATAAATTTCATAAGAAAGAGAGATTCTTATATTAATTCTGGAAACAAGTTACTCCAATTACATCCATCATTCAACACACCTAAAACAACAATTAAAATGAAACCTAATTGAAATACTCCTTAATTAAAACCAGATCTACAAACCTAAACATTCAACAATCCCCGCACAATTAAAACGCATAGTTAATCAACCTCCGAAACCGTAGAGAGTTCTTCCTTGCCTCTTGAGAGCATACACAACATCCATGGCGGTAACAGTCTTCCTCCTGGCGTGCTCGGTGTAAGTAACAGCATCACGGATGACATTCTCTAGAAAGATCTTGAGAACGCCACGTGTCTCCTCATAGATCAAACCACTGATACGCTTGACACCACCCCGGCGAGCTAGACGGCGGATAGCTGGCTTAGTAATCCCCTGGATGTTATCGCGGAGGACTTTTCGGTGTCGTTTCGCTCCTCCTTTTCCTAATCCCTTTCCTCCCTTTCCTCTTCCTGACATTTTTGTTGTTGAATAATAAGTTTGTTGATTTTTTTGATTTGAGAAAGAGTTGAATTGTTTACACTTCGCAGGTGAGGAAATGGTAAAGGTGTGGGGTGTGTTTATATAAGGTGTGGGATTTTGTGAGGGAAAAAAGAGCGATCCGTGTGAGAAGGAGAGGAGCGTTGTGAGGCGTTGATTGAATTTGATGGAGGGTTGAGATTGGAGGAGAAATGTTGTGCGGATTGTGGATTTGTGTTTTTATGATTTAGTGTGGCGGGAGATTTTGTGGAGGAAACACGCGGTCGATATTTTGATAATTAGACATTTTGGAGGGATTATTGTTTTGGATATGTGGTTTAAAAGTTTTGGATTTCTTAAGAAATAAAAGTTCATTGAGCTTAGATCGGAATCGTATGTTAGATCGCAATTTTCATACATTATTGAGAACTTGTTTTGTTGGTTAGGAATTACAATATTCGTATGACAAGTTAATGTGGATTAGTGAATGTATATGAGAAAACTTCATGCCTGATTATAATATACGTAATTGCTTTTTATAAACATCGATTACTCTTTTATGGATCTTTTACCATTATTTTTCAATACCTTACACTTCGGTCTTCCCTCAAAAAACAAAATAAACAAACTATAGCTCTGTTTGGTAAAATTACCTGAAAAGGTAGAATTTAAAACTGAAAAAGCTAATCGAAATCGAAAAGGAATCGATAAGGAAAGTGAAAATTAGGAACTGATAAGGTAGCTGATTATATAAAAAAATGTTTGGCAAACTAACTGAAAAGATAACTGATTTTGATGAAATGACGTAAAAGGATATGATAATTATTTAATACGGAGTAGTATAGATTTAAAGGGTAAAAACGGAAAATCAAACCAAATCAGGTACTTGAAATCTCAAATGCTAATCTAGGTAGCATTTCATTTCAGGTAGCTTATTTGATTAAATAAGCTACTTGTTAAACGCTTACAAAAAAATAAGATACCTGAAACTTTGGTCAAATAAGCTACTTTGACCAAATCAGGTACCTGAAATGTCTTGCCAAACGGAGCCTATATCTAATTGTCTTCTTCACAAAATTAATTAAATTGGTCAAATTACTCAATTATGGACGATATTTCTCGTATTAATCAAGTAATAATTATAATTTATTAACTATACCATCTTATGGTGTGAATCGGGATTTTTTGCTAGGTGGAACTAGATCTCAAAGGTTGGGGTCAACTTTTCGATGGTGATGGAGAAGGTTGCGTGAGCAGGGTGGATTTTTGGTCCGGTATGGTGATGGTGACTGTGTCTACTAGTATAAGATTAAGAGAGAGAAAAAAATGGATTTTTCTATATGGTACCCTCGTATTTTTCCATTTTCTACTTGGTACCCCTGCATTTTAAGAAATATACATGGTACCCCTTAGTTTACGTAGTAACCCTCCGCCGTGCCCAATTGTTAAATCCTCGTTAGTTTCTCCGTTAATTCACAACTTTCTAACCCCATCTCTCTTTATCAAACAATCTTCATCTTCTTCCCCAAACTCTTCATCTTTTCACCCACCAATATTTATCTTTTTGTACAACCTTGTCTTATAAAAATCAATTACGAAGACATCTGCCTTTTTTCTTTCTAGCACACCTCATTTTCTCTCTTCATTTTTTAAGAAATATGGGAATGCTGCCCAGAAATGTCTTAAAATATCTCCTTTGTATAATTACAGCTTTATGATAGATAAAAACTTTGTTCTTGATTGCTATTTTGGTAACCTTAATTATGTACTCCCTCCATTCAACTCCACTTTGTAACTATGCTTTTTGCGCGGGTATTAAGAAACGGATTAAAAAAACTATTAAAAGCACATAGGGAAAGGGAATGGTGGGGTTAAAGATATTAAAAAAATATAAAGGTGAGTTTTATGGTGGATTTGTGTGGGGTATGAATGACATTTTTTGTAAATATAGATTTTCAATAAGGATAGAAAAGTCTTTTACATGTCCAAATAAGGAAACCTGTAAAGTGAAGTTGAATGGACGGAAATAGAATACTTGTAAAGTGGAGTTGAATGGAGGGAGTACTCAATTGCCCATTAAAATCCCTAAATGATTCTCACTTAAATCTGAGGTATCTATAAAATACTATTAAAAGCCTAAGCTAAAATGGCTCATAAAATCCACGTCAACAAAGCCACGTGTGATTGTAAAATGCCACATCTGATTAACGCAATGCCACATCTATATCTATATTTATATAATAATAAAAAAAGCTAACTGAGTAGATTTTTATTGGGATTTGCTATATCACGCCCCCTGTTTTACTTGTTACGCCCCCTATTTTTTTATTTATTCCTATTTTGCCCTTAGACTATGAATAGTTAAGTAAAATATTTCTAGTTTTTTATTTTATGATTTTTGGAGACGGTTTTTTATAAAATTAAATAAAATTAAATTGTACTCATTCATTCAAGACGATTTTAAATCGTTACAAAAAATCGTCTTGAATGAATGAAAAGATTATATCGTTTCAAGAATAATGATTACAAGATTTAAAAAAAAAAAACAAAAAAATTAGCGGCACACATAACACGATTTAAAAAAATATGAAAATTGGCCTCGTCATGTAGCTTACAAGACACAGCCAAGGATCCGTCATGTGGATTACAAGACATGGCCAAGGACATGTCGTGTGAATTACAAGACACGGCCATGGCACTGTCATGTGACTTACAAGACATGGCCATGGTCCTGTCATGTAAACCACATGACACACCCATGGTTCTGTCGTGTAAACCACACGACATGGCCATGGCACCGTCTTGTAATTCACATGACACCACCATGGCTGCGTCTTGTAATTCACGAGACAAGGCCAACTTTTTTTTTTTTTTTTTATGAAATTTTAAGTAAATGCAATAGTTGGTGGAAAATACGTTTTTTTAAGACTGAGTACATATTAAATTAATTATTCTAAAAATCGCCCCAAACTCAGTTACGACAAAGCGGTAATTAAATCAAAAATGAAAAGTTCAACAAAAATCATTTACTATAATAAAATTATTAGTTAATGTAAAAGATATTACCAAAATCCAATAATTATAAAAAAAATAATTTTAAAAACGTCTCCGATTATAATTTTGTAAAAAACGTCTCCAAAAACCATAAACTAAAAAACGAGAAATATTTTTTACTTTAATTTATTACATAATCCAAGGGTAAAATAGGAATAAATGGAAAAGTAGGGGGCGTAACAAGTAAAACAGGGGGCGTGATATAGCAATTTTGTTTTTATTTGACACATGGCATCATATACAAGTCCAAGCAGCTATGTGACGGGTATCATCAACTCTATTTTCTCAAAAATTTAATTTAAAATTTAATTTAATGTGAAATAATTACAAAATTACTCATATCTTAATTCTGACGGTTACAAAGGAAAAGGGAACCTTAAAATCCCATAATCTTCCCCATATGTGAAGTGTGAACGACTTAACACAATTATTACTCTGTTTAATACTCTAAAGACTTTACATCCCTCATCATTAACGACCTGCAATCAAACTCCCCTCTTTATCTTCTTTCTCCTTTAATGTAGGGTATTAATTCCCGTGTATTTAACTACAGTATTATTTATCCTTGTAGTTGTGAGTTTGTGACCCTATTTCAGTTAAATTTTCTCATGTTCTCTTCTCCCCCTACTCCGATCCGTATAGTTTCCCTCAAATATTGTATTTTGTTTGTTTTTCGTTTTTGGCACGATATTAATTTGTACAACTAATTTGATTTCGATTTCAGGAGGATGACATAATTCCATATCCACTGCTTCTTTGTAGTATTTTTTAAGGAATTTTTAGTTATTATAATTTGCGAATTTGGTTGATTAACTTCTTGTATATTTATCATTGCTACATGGAAATGTTGGCTAGATTGCAAGTGTTATTAGGAGTGTTACTCATAATTTAATGAGGTCGAGTATGTGATTGTTATGGAGTTCTATAATGAGTTTCATTTGTTTTCCTTTTCCCATATAACTCACATGTGTTGATTTATAAAGCTAACTAAGTTTCTTGGCTATGATTCACCTAGGTGCTTGGAGTTTGTGGTAGCAAAGGTGGTGATAACAGATACATAGTGTACAAAAAAAGCTTGACGCAACTAGTAGAGGATGATGACAACAAGACTACTTTAGAACTTTGAGAAAGATGGTTTCTACATCAACCTTAAAATTTTTCACAAATTCTCTGTGATGGACAAAATCCGTAGGGGTAAGTGGGAAAGAAAGTGGAAGAAGATTATGAGAGGTTATAAGTTTGTAACCGTCACATGTATGAGGGGCTGTAAAATTTAATTCCTCTTATCTATTTCATCTGAACATCCAATTTGATAACCTCTTTATCTTCGATTTCAGTAAAATTGTAGATGAAGTAGAGAACCTGAAGATAAGATTTTGGTTATTGCTAGAAATGCTTACAAAATATTCATGCATTATTGTTTTGATACAAAAGGATAGAATATTTTGAGGAGACAAATATTCATGCATTATTGTTGAGGGTACTGATTGTTGAAAGGTGAGCTAGATCGGTGGTTAGAGCATCCGCAATAATGGGGCTCCCCATATTTTCTCTTTTCTTTTCTTATTCGTCCACCTAATTTTCCATTAACTTTTTCATTTACCCTCCTCATTTCATAACTACATCTCTGCAACAATGGGGTTCCCCATTTCAACTCCACTTTACCACTTTACTTTTTTACGTTTCTCAACGCGTGTTTTACGCGGTAAATATCGTTAGCTACGTATTTGCAAAAATTATAAAAATTTGATATTTTTAATGTACTCGTAAAGACGAATCAAACAAAATCTCACATGAATATATTTGATCCACTTTTTAATAGAACTTGGCCCACTTTTTCATATGGGAACCTCCCCTACAAATGGTGGAGCCTCTAAGGGGAAGTGTGTACAATAATGAGGCTCCCCATTTGAGGAGAGAGAGTACATATGGGGAGGCACCTCCCCACCTTTGCGGATGCTCTATACTGTAGGTTATATTATTTTTAAAATATTAAATAAAAATTAAAATATATATTTTGTTTTCTATAAAAAAACGGAGTACATTAATTGATAAAATTATCTTCTATCCGCTTTTAATATTATCTTTCGATTCAATTGAAGTATCCCTCATAAAAAATAAACAAAAAGAGCAACCTATTGAGATAAATGAAGTATATCTATAAATACTATTAAAAGGGTAAACCTTAAAAGCCACGTAGACAATACCACCTTACATAACCAAAATTCCACGTCACCAATTATAGAAAGCCACGTCATTATTTCTTATTTAAAAATAAAAAAAATTGAACCATTAAATGCAAATAGTATAACAAACATTAACTTTGGCTTTTTTAATTTTTAGATAAATTAAACAACCATTAAAAATAAATTCATACTAAATTTAAAATTTTTACGTTTATTGTTAGAATATTTGAAGTAACAAATAAATATCACATAATTATAATTTTACACCATTTATAAAATAATAAAAAAAATTAAATATTAAGAGCAAATAATAACATACTTAACATTAAACATTAATATTTTAATTTTTAAAACTAGAATAGGTTAAACGAAAAATTAAAAATTTACATTACTCTAATTTTAAACTCTTTATATGTACAACTCCCTCTTAAATCTTATTGAAATAAACTTGCTCAATTTTGATAAATTTGATAAATAAATAAATCTATAAATAAAAAGCAAGGCAAAATATACACCTCTTTTAGTTTCGTAAAATAACTCCCTAAACAATTCTCATGTAACGTGAATTTTGTAAAAGAAAAAAAACAAACAAAGAAAGAAAAAACATTTTACATTTCATTTCTATTCACTCTATATTTATGTCTATAATAAATATGCTAATAATGAAAACGAATACTCAAAAGTCATGAAATATTTCTACATATTTATGTATATATTAACTTTGATAATAATAATAATAATAATAATAATAATAATAATAATAATAATAATAATAATAATAATAATAATAATAATAATAATAATAATAATAATAATAATAATAATAAAAAGTCTAAAAGTCATAAAAGGCATCCTCATTTGGCTATATAAATGTTTTATGGAAGGCAACATTTGTGAGCCAAAATTCAAGCCAAATTTCTTTTTACCCCTATTGCCAAAAGAATTGTATGTATATGTCAATAATTTTTCTTATCATTATATCAACATCAAGGTAAGTGTATTAAGGTTTTAAATTAATAATTTATTTATTTTTAAGTTCGATTGGTTTGAAGTAATCTTCACATTTTTAACCTTAATATATATGTAATTTTGTTTTCATTTAGAGGCTATCAAGATTTGTGGAGTTGAACTATTCAATGGTAAATATACTTATATCTTTATAATTCAATGCCTATTTCTTACCTTATTTAAGAGGAAACTTAAATTAATAACGATAAGGTTAATATTACAAAAATCAAATTCCACCATTTTATTTGTTTTTAATCACTTAGTGGATTTTTTTGTATGGATAGTTAATTGGAGAAAGAAGAGTATATGAAGAAGAGAAATACCTATAATTGCTTAAACAAATACTCCCTTCATTACACTCAATATTATGGTATAAACTTACTGCAAGATTGACAACATGAATGTGAATGAGTAATTGTTTTTAGGTTCATAATTTTATTTTATTTTTTCAAAAATTTTCAACTATATGTTTTATTTGGGTTTGTGTTATTTTTTTATTCGTCATTTTCTCTTTGAAAAATAGCTATCATAGAATGAAATTGGTGTTGCGAGGATCTCAATCTTATTAACAAGTTGGACAAAAAAATCTCTTTTGGTATTGATAATAGCTAAATGTAAATTATTATCTAATACTTATACAGTTATGCGTACATGTCATATTATCTTGTGTGTATGTCTTATAACACAAATGAGATTGCAATGAGATTTGTAGTAGGCTACCATTTAACTCATTTTATCTTTTATGCAAAATTTTAAAATTTAGAATTTTTTGATAAATTGATATAAACGATATATTAAGATTATCATTTATTAAACTTCATAATTATGCTACTTTTAAAAAATATGATTTATGAGAATTAAAAGATTGAGAAGATAAAAAGTCTCATAATTCTATATCTTCTTAACTCCTTACATTTCGAGATTTATTATTCTCAAAAAAAGAAGAAAAAAGGATTAAGGATCAATAATTTAATATTATGGATTGATTTACTCTTTCGTCTTCACGTACTAACTTTATTGGCCTAAATGACAAAGGGACATTCAAGCTTTCACATAGAAAATTTAGTACATAATCTATACAATCTAATTAAAGGTAATCTTAAGCATTTATCATGAATTACTGGACTTATTAAAGGTAGTTATTTTTTAAAAAACCAAATGTTATTGGTATATCAATCAAAATAAACAACTAAAGTACAATATATAGTTCTGAAAATAAACCAAAGTTGTCAAAGAAATAAGACACTAACCGACTAACTTTTATGTATTTCAAGACTATATTTTTTAAATGGATCAACTAATTGCTCAGACAAGTATAAATAAAAAGATAAAAATAACAAAATTAAAACAGATAAACCCGTGAATTTCACGGGTCACAAACCTAGTTCTTTATTTATTACTTCAATACTATTTAAAGAAAAACATTGTTTGGGTGTTTCTCTTGGCATCTAATTGTGAAATTTATAATAAATAGTAAAGATTGAATCTTTTGGACTATCTTAATTAAAAAAAAACATTGTTTGTTCCCAAAATCAAAGATGGTGATTGAGACTAGAGATGGCAATCCGGGCCGGGCTAAGGCGGGCGGCACGGGCACGGCACGAGTCCGGCACGGGCACGACACGGCACGGATGAATAATACTGATGGCACGGGCACGGCACGAACGAGTTTGAGGCGGGCCGCGACTGCATTTTTTGGAAATTCTCGTGCCTAGGCACGGCACGGCCCAAGCACGGAGGGTCCGACACGAACCATGCACGGCGGGCCTGGCACGGCACGGCCAGAGATTTGGCCCATTTCTTAATTATTTAATTAAATTCCATTTTCTAATATCGTTTTTTAATTATTTAATTAAATCTAGTACATTAAAAGTACAAGTAATCAACTAATCAAGACATCAAGTATATTAATATTTAATAAAATATATATTTAAATCGTTGATATTCATTATTTATATAAATAAAAGAGTATTTAGAAAAAAATACTAAGGTTATTGGGCCGGCCCACGTGCTAGGCACGATTAGCCCATGGGCCAGGCACGACCCAAGCACGAAACTGGGCATGCCAGGAGCGGGCCGCGGCGGGGATTTGGGTGAGTGGGCCAGGCACGACACGACACGACCAGCCCAATATCAGTGCATGGGCCGGGCCATTTTTTGGGGAAGGCACGATGGGCCGGCCCAGCACGGCCCAATGCCAATTCTAATTGAGACATAGAAATTGGGAAAGGTGTGGAAATCTATTAAAGGAGACTATGTAGGAGAAGAAACTGGATAATAGGTGAAGATGATGACTGATTAATGCAAAGAAGAAAAGTATATGGGTAAAAATGATGAAGATGTGAGTGAAAACTATGAATATAGGTGGATGAAGGTATGAAGATGGTCAAAAGTTGAAACTTAACGGAAACATTAACGAAGATTTAACAATTGGGCACGACGGAGGATTACTGAGTAAACTAAGGGGTATTATGTATGTTTTTTAAAATGTAGGGGTATCATGTGGAAAATGCAAAAATACGAGGGTACTACCTAGAAAAACCCAAAAAAAATTAAGAAAGAGAAAAAAAACCATGCGATGTAGTTTCAATAATATTATATTAGTAGTAGTCTTCGTTTTCAGGCATTGATCTTGCCAACTCACGAGCCAAGTCACTTTCCAAAACATCAGCAAATAGAGATTCGGTAACCCCATGAGTCTTGAGTTTGCATTTAACTCGTCTCGAAACAATATTGCCATCTTTCCCAACAACAACGAGGCGACTATAGTGATGCTCTTTTGGAAAAGTCAATTGTTTCTCGACAGACGCTTTAATCGCGGCAGCGGGTGACATAACAGGCCATGGCATCTCCTCAACGCTTGAACCATATCTAAAACTATAATTATTGACGACCCGTTCCACCATTTGTCTGTTCCAATAGTGCTCCGTGTATATCGTAACTGTAAGACGAAAATTGCAGTAACAATGTAAAGGTAAGGATATCAGAAGAATATAACCCGTTTTGAAGTGACGTGGTATAAGAGCCACTGCCTTGAAAACTATATTCCGGTACGACCGTGGTGGCGATCAGCAATTGATCGGTAGTTCCCCAAGGATTTACACTACTGCACTCAGCCACACCCACTCGAGACTGAGAGCATTGGAACGATATAAAATCTTTACCCATAAATAATATAAGAGGAGAAGAAGATAAAGAAGAGAGGAGAGTGTTGTTGTGTATTCTGCAGTGTGCCTGATGCTCTATTTATAGGAATTAGGAGCAGGTAGAGGAGCAAAAACGTGTTCCTAAAACACAGGCAACAAACCGAAAAAGTGGGAGCAAGACTCTCTCCCACTAACAGTCATGTTGACTGACTGTTAACACAAAAACAAGCCCATATACGCACAAGAGCAAAAAGGTAAAAGGGGGCCTTTGGCCCGCACCGCAGGTGCTCTACCAAAACCCAAACCCGAGCCCGAGCCCGAGTTCGAGCCGGGTCGGGCCGGCGCGCGGGCACGTGTGTGTTTGGACCCAAACCCACTGGCCCAATACTCCCAACAAAAGCCTCCTTGGTCCACACAATTAACTAGTGGAGGACAATAGTCAATATAAACTGACCAAGGAAACAATAACCCACCGATGTGGGACAAACATTGAAAACTTGGATAAACCAAGTTGGCTTTACAGCCATCTTTTCCAACAATCCCCCACAGATGGCGAAGAATGCAAAGAGAAGAAATTTCTGGGTAAAGGAAGGATTGATACTTCGGTATCAATATCTTTCGATTTGAATTGACACTTTAGTGAAATGAGGAAACAACTTACTTACAGTGAGAGAATATCTTGCGATTTGAATTCCTAGCTGAGCTTCCGCCGATACCCCCTACAACACATATCATATCTTCAGAATTAAGATCGTCCCGCGATTTTAAAGTGCAACGCGCTCTTTAGAGCTATGCGTTTACCTTGGTACTAACAGGTGCGTTCACAAGACTTCTCATAGTCTTATGGTCATTACACCTACATAGGTGGCTCAAGTGCTTCTCAATAGCACTTATTGCATGAGCCATTAAAGACATATGTCCAGCCTTGTGTATGATTCATCAAGCGCGTCTCAAAAGCACCACCTTTTAAGGCTATGAATCATATAACACCATAGGAATAGAAACTTTAGGCCTGGTAACTCTTGACTTATGGACTTAAGCCCCATTCCCCTCGACGTTTCAAAGACTAGTCTCCTAGTCAATCTTTTAGTAAAGGGATCAGCCAGATTGCTTTCGGACTTCACATAGTCCAAAGCGATAACGCCATTGTCAAGGAGTCGAATAGGTTAACTCCTGAAATAACCTCGGACGCGTGATTGAGAAAGCGAGATAAAAAGAAACAGGGTCCGGTACGACCTCTCGAACGGCTCAAACTGAAGTGTATAATACACGGTTTTTCGGGATTCCATGGTCCCGGAATAAAATTCTCCGGAAATCACATAGAAAGTTCCTCGGGTCATATAAAGCGGCCACACAAAATTTGAGTAGCAATTAAAGACATTTGTGGGTCCAGGTATGCCATAAACCAGCATTCCTCGAACCTCGGATAATCGTAAAAAATGGATTAATGCTCGTTTAATGCTCGTAATTTGAGGCTGAATCGAATAGGTTAACTCCTGAAATGACCTCGGACACGTGATTGAAAAACTGGGAGAAAAAGAAATAGGGTCCGGTATGACCTCCCGAACGGCTCAAATTGAAGTGTATAATACACGGTTTTTCGGGATTCCAGTGTCCCGGAACAAAATTCTCCGGAAATCACATAGAAAGTTCCTCGGGTCAGATAAAGCGGCCACGCAAAATTTGAGTAGCAACGAAAGACATTTGGAGGTGCCGGTATGTCATAAATCAGCATTCCTCGAACCTCGGATAATCGTGAAAAATGGATTAATGCTCGTTTAATGCTAGTTATTTGAGGCTGAATCGAATAGGATAATTCCTGAAATGACCTCGGACGCATGATTGAAAAACCGTGATAAAAAGATACAGGATCCGATACGACCTCTCGAACGGCTCAAATTGAAGTGTATAATACATGGTTTTTCGGGATTCGAGGATCCCGGTACAAAATTCTCCGTAAATCACATAGAAAGTTGCTCGGGTCAGATAAAGCGGTCACGCAAAATTTGAGTAGCAACGAAAGACATTTGGAGGTGCCGGTATGCCATAAACCAAACCAACATTCGTCAAACCTCAGATAATCGTGAAAAATGGTTATTAAGATAGAGAACTTCATTTTAAGTCATTTTGGTCAATTAAAGTTACGTTTCGTTGTCTCATTTTCGGGTTAGGGGGTTTCGGATTGGCTTGTTTTTTATCAGGTTAATTACGTGTAAAGAAAGTTCGGATCACTTTTGGATCAGGTCGGGTCGGGTCAATTTGGGTTTCGAGTCACAAGTGTTGTAGTTCAGTTAATTTTGGATTAGTCTTTTCGGATTAGATTGATTTTACAAGGTCTACATATACAATTGTTTAGAATTTTTAATTTTTAGGACTTGCTTGATATGAGAGTAATTATTAAGGAGTAATAGAGCTAAAATGAACTAATAAATGGAGGAAATGGATGGGAGTTGAAAATTGAAATAGATAAAAAAAGGAGAAATATAATCTAATAGTCCCTCCATTAAAGTTGTAATTGTTACCCACATCTCCCTCCTAGTAATTATTACCTCCATATAAAGGTAATAATTCCTCCCTCATCCTCTCTTTCCACCCTCCACAGTCACCACTAAACACCAATCTTCTTTTATTTTTTCTTATTTTAACTCTCATTATTCCCTTAATAATTACTCTTATCCGTAGAAATTCCTTAATATGATTTTGACATTGATGAACAAAGCCTTCCTCTATTTATGCTTTCCTTTCTGAGATTTAGGATAGCCATAACCACTATGTAGTCATCTTCGATAACAGTTTTCAACGCTCCCTTACCTTTTTTAGCTGCATCTCTATCAATTGGACGAGTATTAGGTGCACTTCCTTCTTCTATAGAGCAAGCAGGAGAGAACCCTACATCATTAAGCCTAGTTCTCTTACCACTACTACGGGTTTCGGGTGTACCAAGATGGAAAATTATAAGAAAATTTAACAATTGTTTATAGCAAAATAGACAATGAAACAAAAAAAAATTAGCCGTTATTAATTACCCGGTGGCAAACAATTAGCCGTTGGCAACCAATTATAGCTGTTGTAATTGTGCATTAGGAAACAAATGGAAACAACCAACTTGGGACTTCTGAAAGTTCTATTAAAATAATATTACTTTTCAAAAAGACCCCACAATTGTCCATCATTTCCTTCTTCAATATACTGATGACAATCAGTTTTTGTTTTCCTCTCATGCGCCGATGCATGGAAAACCCACCATCACTTTTCTCTTTTCTCCATCAATTTTTAAAAATTGATGGCCAATGCACATGGTCTTAGGGGTAGTCTCTAAGTGTACTTTGTTTATGCTTCTTCCGTGTGTGAGGAAAAGAAGGTCAGGCCAATTTAGTACTCTCTCATATTCATAATAACTCTCCCATTTCTTTTTTGATCTATTTATATAACTCTTCCTCTTTTTTTTATATATTTTTTTTGCCAATATATATCTTTCTATATTTATGCTTGCATTTTCATAAACAACTTGTTTATGCTAATGTTTGAACATTGATTTTAGATGGTCAATGATAGTCTACCACAACTTACTAAAAATCCCAGGGTTATTTTGGCATATATGTTAGGAAAAAATTACAAATAACCACCTTGTGTTTACCTATTTTTATAAATAACCACTATGTATTTTTATTTTTACAAATAACCCCCAGATTTTCATGTATACTCCCCAATTACCACCGTATATTTGACCCGAAACTCGTTTTTCATATTTTCCAACTCTTTAATTAACAATTTATCTGAAATATCCATACTACCCTCTTCCAATACAACCTATCCCTATTCCTCCTTTTTCCCCAAATCATCCCAAAAACCCTAAATCCCCAAATTGTTTCAGCTAATCTCAGTATTAGTATTAGGGAGAAACGAGAAAGCCGTCGTCGAAAGACCCGTCACTTGCTCGACCCGTGTTCAACAAGACTAATTGTAGTCATATACTTCATTGAGCAGCCTAATGGGCTTAACTATATCTGCTTTATTATAAATAACCCTAGAATATGTGAGTATATAACTATAAAAAAACAAAGGGAGAAACGAGAAGACGTCGTCGAAAGACCGTCTCAGAATTGGGTAGAGGGAAGGAAAGTAAAGGGCAAACGGGTGAGGATTTCTATATCTCGATCTCAAGTTTAATTTTATTTATTATTATTATTACGGTTTTTCTATCCTATGCCCACTAGGCATAGGATAAGAAACCCAAAAAGGAAAGAATTAATGATATTTTTCTTGTAAAGTGATATGATATTGCAATTTCCCATAAAAACATCATTAATTCTTTCCCTTTTAGTTTTCTTATCCTATGCCTAGTGGACATGGGAAGAAAACCCTTTGAATTATTGTCTACAAATAAATATATTTAAATTTCAATGTTAAAAAATTTCTTTTAGGTTTAATTAATTACGTAGCTAAAAAAATTAAGACAAAAATAGTAATAATAACAATAATAATAACAATAATCGTGACAAAATTTTAATAAACATAACAGTATTCGTGGTAAATTATTATTAATCCGTGACAATTGTTTAGTAAATTGTGGAAAATATACATTTTGATGATATATTATGCCAATAAGGATATTGATTAATAACACTTGAATGTTACTGGTGGGATAAATTTTAGAAATCTATATCTCATTATACTCAACATATTCAAATATGTTATAATTAATTTAGTCATAAAATT
Source organism: Silene latifolia (assembly GCF_048544455.1). NCBI lineage: Eukaryota > Viridiplantae > Streptophyta > Magnoliopsida > Caryophyllales > Caryophyllaceae > Silene > Silene latifolia. The sequence continues at coordinate 196,767,430 of NC_133526.1, forward strand.
ATTTAGATCTTATGCATGCAAACAAGAATAAGGATAAAGAAGAAATCGTCATCCTTACATTGAGATTTCGGATATATGAGCACAAATGAGTTCTCCTACTAACTTGTTCTTGAGCTTCCTAATATTGGATGAACAAGTATTCAAGCTTAGAATCCCTCCAAGGAATTATACCCAAGATAACCTCTCAAAAGATTAATATTATTAATACTAGAACAATATTAATCTTAATAAAATTGACCCAAAATATTGAATTTTGTCTCTTGTTTTTCGGTTAAGAGAAGGGAGAAGAAGGAGTAATATTCTCTCTAAAAACTCTATATTTTAGATGTGTTAGAGAATGAATAATACACTAGTGTGCATGTAGTGTATAATAATCAAATTATAGAAAAAAACACTTGGTCTCTTTCTATGACAAAACCGGGTGGGGTGGGTTAAAGGGGCCAATGCATGAGCTTCAATTCTTCCCAAGAAATTAGGCATGCTGTTAGAAATCTATATCTCATTACTTAACATATTCATATATGTTTCAAATTAATTTAGTCATAAAATTAAATGTTGATCTTATGCACGCAAACAATAAATGAATAAGAAAGAAATCATCATCTTACATTGAAGATTTCGGATTATTGGGCACAAGTAAGATCTCCTTCTTACTTGTTCTTGAGCACTCCTAAAATGGAAGAACAAAGATTCAAGTATAGAATCCCTCCTAAAATGGAAGAACAAGTAATGACACTAGCGTGGTTAACAATTAATTTAGCTTTTGTAGATATCGGCATATCTTTCTTTGCAACTTTTAGTCATAAATCTCATTTACTTTCGAGGATGCAACTTTGTTTCATTTAGGCTCTTAAGTAAATATCAATATTGAAACTCTTGGTCAAATGTTGTTCATAAACTAGCCAAATCTCTTGATAAGTCTTTTCATTAGTCATTTTCTTCCAAAACTTTCTTTTGGTCTCCTCGTGTAGTTATCTTGAGAACATATTCTTTTGATTACTTCACTTGGTCTCTTTTGTCATGTAGATTTCATCTATTCGAGACCATAGATCTCATCTATTCGTGTACACTATCTATATAGGTATACAAATCATTATTTCTTTTTGTAGATCTCATTTACTCAAGTATACAAATTTGTTCTTTGTGTCTTCATTTTTCTCTCACTCTATATTTAGAATAAATACAATAGAGATTCAAAGATAGCTTATGAGACACAAATAATGATTTTTGAAGTATAAGCAGGACTATCTCATAGGTTGACTAATTGTTTTAGATTTGATAAGCGTACTTGGTGATTGACATTCCTTTAAGGGAGTTCATCAACTCAACATCACTTTATAATTGATCATTCACAAGCCTTAAGCTTGTGGACATATAATGAATCCCATCATTATAGTTGTCTATTAGATCACTTTAAGTGGATGATCATATGTTTCTATGTGCAAGCATATAAAGACGAATTTTTAGAACAAAGAAAATACGATAAAAGGGGTGACTTGGGTTGCAAATCAAGCCACCATAATCCAAAATACAACCATTGTTTAGAAAGGATCAACTATTTCCATGTCGAACACGGAAATCAAAATAGTTCTAAAAATCCATAACATTAAAATAAAGACAATAATAAAAGCCAAGCTTTATCGGTAGCTACTCCTAGCTCCTTCATGATTCCTCAAGCTTGCTTTTTTGTTCCCTTGTCCTTGCTTGGTGGAGGCCCTATTTACAATAAAAAGGGGATACATTATCACAACTTTGTATCAAAATACCATAATTGAATTATAAACATAAAAGAAAGGATAGTCATTTACCTACTGGAGTGATCTTTCCAGCTTTGATGTCACCAAGATACTTGGAATAATTCCTTTTCCAATGTCCAACACCATTACAATAATGACATTTATCAAGAGGACCCTTCTTGGTCTTGCAAGTGCTAGCTTCAAAAGTCTTAGCCTTGGTGAAAGTAGGAGCTTGCTTCTTACCCTTCTTCCCATTCTTTTTGAATTTCCCCTTGCTCTTGGTGCTTATGTTAAGCACATCCTTAGGTGGGTTAACATTTAACCTCATGTCTCTTTCGGCTTGCACAAGTAACTTGTGCAACTCTTCAAGAGACACGTCCTTGTCTTGCATGTTAAAATTCACCCGGAATTGAACATATGCCTTGACTTTGGATAAGGAGTGTAGAATCCTATCTACAATGAGTTCTTTGAAAATTTCAACTTTTGAATCTTTAATGTCTCGACTAGCTCCAACAATTTGAGCACGTGAGGGCTAACCTTTTGGCCCTCCTTGAAATGGAGATCAAAGAATGCCGAGGCCGCCTCATATTGGACGATCCTCGGAGTTTGTGAAAACATTGTCACAAGCTTGGAATAGATTTCATTAGCGGTGCCCATTTTAAAGGCTCTCCTTTGGAGATTCGCCTCCATCGCAAAAATCAACACATTTTTCATTGCGGCGAACTCCTTGTGGTAAGCCTCATATGCTTCCCTAGTGGCGGCACTCGACCTAGCATTAGGTTCGGGTGGAGAGGCCTCGGTGAGGTAACGAAGCTTGTCGTCACCTTGGGCGGCTAATTTGAGTTGGGCATCCCAATCGGAGAAATTTGACCCATTATTTTCAAGTTTACAACGATCCATGAAGGATCGGAGCCATGAAGCATTAGTGAGAGGTGTGGCGTTGGTGTTTGGTGCGGCCATTTGTTATGAGAAATAAAAGTGGTCTACAAAACGAAAATAGAAGGAATAAAACATATGTCGTTTTCAAAATAATAATAACACTCGTAAAAATTTAATTTAAACAAGTTTTATTGCATTTATCTAGTGACCTCTATCCAACTTGATAAATGATTCCAAGATCCAAATTCATATTAACTTGGGCACGGTGTGGCCGATGAATCCCTTATCAATATAACTCGGTGGATTAACGCTTTAATCGATTCTACTTTTAGAACTCTTGGTCGATAAAATTACTCTAATATTTATATATAGCCCGGAACACATGCGACTACGGTCACGAATACTTTCGTTGAGCTCAATCCAAATTTCGAATAAATGTGTCCATGTTCCAAACCCACATTAACTTGGGCACGGTGTGGCCGATGAAACCCTCATCAACATGAATTCGGTGGATAGACATTTATCACCCACTTCCCCTACGTAACAAGCTTTGTACCCCGGTGTGGCCGAGTGCACTCCCTCACGAAATAGGTTTTCATGGTTTCTACTTTTTGGTAAGGCTATGTCTCAATTGTTTATTTTTAACGAGAGGTCATGTCAATTTATTATCTATCACGTTTTAAGTAAACTAAAGCGGTGAACTACGATAATTGTAATTGACACGGTCGATAAACTCGACAAAATGATAATGCATGTTTTAGTTATGGCGATTTAGCGATGCATGCAACATATAAATAAAATGCAAAGCATAAAAAAAAAATCCTAGTATGGCCTTCCTAAAATAGTAAATCTAATTTAACTATTACAAATTCGGAAACCAACTCCTTTGGTCCCTTGAACTTCGGTCTTGGCACGCATTTCGAGGTAACACCGTCTTTAATGGATCGCCTTCTCGAGTGGCACCGTCTTCAAGGATCTCCGGAATAAATAAATTACATAACAAATTACATAATTTCCTATTATACTTTTGTAATTAAAATAAAATAAATCTATTAAATTACAAAACGGTGATACGAGATCACAATAAATTACAACCGAATCGATATTCCCATACATTTCGGGTAATATCAATTAAAACTAAGGCCATACTAAGTAAAAATTACATAATTCAAAAATTACATAAAATTGAAATATGACAATCATAAATAAAATGCAGCATTATAATATGTATGAACATGCCCAATTTTATGCTAAATCGCCTTTAAGGAGCCAATATCGTATATTAATCGGTTTTTACGGATTTGCGTGATTTAACCTTTTAAAAAATCACAATAATTACATAAAATCATATTTATGTACTAGTTAATTACCATAACCATCTTAGGACTCAAAATTAGTCTCCACTAACATATTAACAATAATTAACTTATATTTCTTAATATTGTTCAAACAGGACTTTTAAAATTACAATATAATGCTATAAACTTCAAATAAATCATAAAAATTTCAAATAATTTCAAAAATTGAAATTTAAACTCATGAAAATTCTGGAAAAATACCATGACACTCATAATGTTCCAAAAACTTAGGTTAAAATTTCAAAATTTATCGAGAAAAACAATGTTGCGATTTAACGGATTTATCAATTATTATCACAAAAATATGAGAAAAATTATTTTTATCAACTTTTCACTTTTAGATCTGAAATAAGTGATAAAATGCAACATGTGACGATTTTACTTAGTCATGAAGTATGTTTTAGCAATTTTACTAATTAAAGTCACTATTTATGTGATTTTTCATCAAAAATTCATAAATCATGCATAAAGACTTCATTATAGCCAATTATTTTACACACATCTCGTAAATTTGCATGTGACAACATACTAAATTTCTATAACCATATTCGAAATATAACTCATATTAACCTATTTTTCTATTTAAATTTGATTTTATCTTGAAAAATCCATATTTCGAGCATAAGAACTCATAAAATTATGAAAATTTACAGGTAATCAGAAGATAATATATGTGAAAACATATCCAAAAACCACTAGAAAAAAACGAAGTTTAGCTAATTTTAGTCCAAAAATGATTTTTTTATCATAAAATCACATTTTAATGCCATTATTATACAAAATGAACAATAAAAATCCATAAATTAACCAAAAAATCCTAAATACATTTTAGGACCAGAAACTTAACATGCAAAATAAATTTCGTGATATATCATAATAAACACAAATTTGTAAGTTTTGTTTGTTAATCGTATAACTCGGAAAAACAATAACCGATTTGCATGCAAACAACCTAAGGCTCTTAATACCGCTTGTTAGAAATCTATATCTCATTATACTCAACATATTCAAATATGTTATAATTAATTTAGTCATAAAATTAATTTAGATCTTATGCATGAAAACAAGAATAAGGATAAAGAAGAAATCGTCATCCTTACATTGAGATTTCAGATATATGGCACAAATGAGTTCTCCTACTCACTTGTTCTTGAGCTTCCTAATATTGGATGAACAAGGATTCAAGCTTAGAATCCCTCCCAAGGAATTATACCCAATATAACCTCTCAAAAGATTAATATTATTAATACTAGAACAATATTAATCTTAATAAAATTGTCCCAAAATTTTGAATTTTGTCTCTTGTTTTTCGGTTAAGAGAAGGGAGAAGAAGGAGTAATATTCTCTCTAAAAACTCTATATTTTAGATGTGTTAGAGAATGAATAATACACTAGTGTGCATGTAGTGTATAATAATCAACATAATATTTTCCTAAAACACCCCATTATTTCGGTCATATTAAGATAAAATGGATTCCATTTTAACTTTGTCAATTTGTCACATGTCACATGTCATGTAAAATTGTTATGTATTTTTAACATATTAAAAATCAACGCATTAATAAAAATACGTCATATACAAAATTGACTTAGTAATTCATAATTACTTGTACCAAAATTTTTACCAATTATAAATCACAACATCTTGTATTTATAATTAATTATTCATTCAAATGCAATTGTTTCCTTAAAAAATAATTTCATATAAGTAATAAAACAATTCGATCACTTAGATCGTATCTTATTTAATCAAATTATAATGAGATACGCAAATATTACTTCCAAAATCGTCTGTCAATTTTAAGTAATTTAATTAACCCGTATCGTCATACGATCAATTAAATAATCAATTAAGAGTGTTACCCTTTAGGTATGACCTAAGAGGATCAACTGATCACCACCGTCGCACGACAGTAATGTCAAACTCTAGTCAGCTAATCATTACCGATATGTGTGGACCAGTTGACAGTAAAATATTACTTCCCAATTGTATTCTTTAAAATAAGACTTAAACATGTGATCATCATGATCGACAGTTGTGATCGCATTATTGTCGGAGGACACATATTCCAACAATCTCCCACTTGTCCTCGACAAGAGTGAGTCACCAATTCTCTTGTCCTATTACTATCTCTCACTCAATGCAAGGTGTCTTTCAGGTCGTACTTGCAAGTGATCATATCGAGAGTGGTTTCCTCGATCTGGAGAATAACTGAGTGACCGGATTTATCTACCATAGATATCTTCCGAGCGTGGACACGCATTTCCAGTTCATTACTCCTCGGGTTTCCATGAGATATTGTCATAACCCAAAATATGCCCATTTGACCCCATTTACGAAGGTCGTAGTAACTCAAATCAAAGTTAATCTGAAACTGTGCCATCTTAGGCGAATAGTCTTTAGTCAAAAGAATCGACTCATTAGAATACTATAGTAGGTCTCGCCACGACCAGGCTATATAAATTTGCCAGAACTCTATAAGCGGTCATAAGGCCCGACAAAGTGTTCCTAACAGTCTGCCTATGTGATCAACTAGTCATTCTCATATGACTCCATGGCACTTGAACTTGCCATTAATCGCATCACATTCTAGTCATTTCGAGACGTCACCTCATCTAAGTAACTATGGGCGAATACAATGCTAATCCGTGTTCACTTTAACGGGGTCCAATTGTCTCTACAACCGTTTGGACGTAACAAAGTATAAGGTGACTTAATAATAACTCAAACGACAAATGTGTGGATAGCGGGGGGCCCACGGGGGCGCTTGTGAGGAAGAGAACAAGCGTTTGCATTTTTGTTGGAGTCGCCACCAATTTTTATGGGAAATTGGAACCGTTCGAATACCTCGTGCCATGTCAAGACACAAAGTAGTGACATGAACACTAAGCAATCGTTACCCTTAGCATTCTATGTCTAGAATGACTCTCGTGGATGCCAATGAACACGGATGTTCACAGAGATCTGGAGTAAGGGGTGAGGGTACGTATTAGGAAGCTCTTTTGATCGAACACCTAATCCCGCCCGCCTCGATAGCGGCCTCTACTAATGATTAGGTAAAATCGTCTATACTTGATATATCGTCGATTATATGCATGCAATGCAACATCCAAGTTTTAATCATAACATGTGAGAATTAGGCTAAGTCGGTTGACACGTAATTAGCAAACAATTAATGTCGAGGTAGGATTTAATGCTCAATTACATGTGAAAACATACAAATGATACAAAATTCAATGACAAATACAATAGGAAAATTACGATAATAAAAAATTACAACAATTACAATGGATTAGGCGATTTATGTTGAAAATACCTTTAAAACTGATAATTTGGAAAAACGAATAAAAGAATGAATCAAAAGAATTAACGAAGGTGATAATACGGATAATAGTCAATTATACGTAAGCTAATTATTCTAGGTCAGGCAACGACGGAGTTCAGAGACAGAATTCATCCTGGAACAGGCGCAGCAGGACTACGCCCTCTGGAAGAGGCGCAGCAGTTGTTGCGTCTGTTCCAAGGGTGAGTTCTGGCTGTGAAGCCGGAACTGCACATCGTTAATTTGAATCGGTGAATTTAAGGATATATTAATATATTTACTCGGATGGAAGTGATCATTAGGTTATTTACATGTGATCGAAGGTCATAAAAGCAATAAAACATGGATAAGACGGATGCAAACGGATTATTTACATGAAAGAATGAAAGATTAGTGACATGGGTGAATGAAATAAACTAAACATGACGAATTAATGACAAATTAATGACGAACATGCGATGAATATGACAATAAACAGATGAAAATATATCAAAGGATCGAATTCCAGAAACCCGATATGAACAAATCGAATTTCTACAACCCGAATTGAATTTAATGACAAAAACCCGTAAATATTGGATTATAAGGGATTTAAGTCGAATTTACGATGGATAAAACATGTTAATGATGATAATTAATATACATGTGAGATTATAAGCTATTATGTCAAAGAATTAACAAGAAACAAACGAAACAAATAAAAAGACGAACGAATTACAGAAGACGAAGGAAGAAGAAAGGAAGCAGGAACTGCGGCAGCCTCACGAAGAGGCGCAGCAGGTGCTGCGTCCCTTCGAAGAGGCGCAGCAGTTGCTGCGTCCTTTCTCGACGGTTTGTCTTCTGGAAATCCGCAAAAAGAGGTTTTAAAGCACGGTTTTAGAAATCGGTTTTAGGGAGGTATTTTCGACATAAACCTTACAATAGTAATACAAAAAGATAAATTACAATAAATAAAAGAGAGATTTTACACCCTCAGATTTACATGTTTGACGAAACGAGAAAGACTAAGTTATCGATTAGCGATGCTCGACTCGAACTATAATGCAAATACGAAAGTGCCCTCGTAAGAGGAAAACGATTAAGTTAATTAAGTTGATTGATGTGGAGTTGGTCAAATTGGTCGGTCATGCAAATGAGGCTGGTACTCAGAAGGATCCGAGCTTACGTGGTCGAATGTTCAAGCACGTAGACGCCAAAAAGTAAGAACAAAGGTCTAGAATGCAAAGGGAGAAAAGAAGGGCGGACACTCGCGTGAGAAATATGAGGAGCGAAGGCTCCCATTTATACTAATCACGTGAAGGAATTAGGGTTTCAGAGAGTCTTTGGAAGTGAATCTCGGAAAGATATGAAAAAGATATGAAAATTACACAGAAAAGGACCTGGGAAGAGGCGCAGCAGTCACTGCGTCTCTTGGAAGAGGCGCAGCACCTGCTGCGTCTATTCCCAAGGGGTTTCCTCTTGCGGAAGAAAGATTTCCGTGTTTGAGTTATAGAAGGACGGAATAATTCGGTTTTCCTTAATATTTTATGTGAATATTACGGGAAATTGTTTACCAAAGGATAAAGATTGTGAAATATTTATAAAATATGGAATAGAAATATCCGGAACATTCCAGAACATTCTGACTCGGGATTTAATGGTTATCAGAAAATGAAGACGGTTTTAGGCCCGGACTCCAAATGTACTCTAATTACTGTCAAAACGACCGTATCGGCACGTAGATGATAACTAAGAGGTAGACATTAGTATTTGAGCAATCACTTGACGATAAACTTACGAACTGTCACAAATCGTTCCGCGTAGCAAACATGCGGCCCAATCATCACCGGGTGGTTTGCGAGAGGTGCGAAATGAGGTATCTACAGAGCTCCCACTTTGACTGAGGCTTGGACAAGGCGAAAGTCAAAGTATAGCCATCAGGTCAATCGAAGATTACAACCTGACGACTATGGCGACGCGAGGCGGCTCAAGGGGTCTGAGCCAATGACCTGTCGTCGGGAACATTTTAGAGTCTGTCGACTATCGGGGAGGGTCGTTTAAAGTCCATTAGACTACGTAAGGGGGCTCGCCAGCCATAAGAAGAGGCTATACCTGAGACTTCTTTCTCGAGATGCTTCCGGAGGTGCATAGGAGCTAAGGGTAAGACCTAAAAGATATATAAGGATTGGTGCTAGGGGTATGGGGCCCTAAAGGAAAGTATCGGCGGGAAGGAGACCCGAATATAAGTTTTAACTAAAGGGTAAATAAGGCTCGAGTGTAGGAACTCTACTAGTCTAGGAACCTGTGGAGAACGACATCTTTATCGCACTCCGAGGGGAAACAAGAAATATTGTGAGTAGCAGGACACAGGCGGGAACTGCTGGGAGAAATCTGTTCGTGTTCAGCTTCGAACAAACTTCGGAAAAGATAGGGGTTGATGTTGATCTCCATGTCTTGAGAGGGAAAGTCTATCCGCTTACTCTCGTTGGGGAACATAATCGGGAATTAATCTCCATGTCTCGAGAGGGAAAGTCTATCCGCTTACTCTCGTTGGGGAAATATAATGAAGGCGTGTCGAAACACCTGTGAAGGAATATATGCTCGTTGTGACAAGTAAGGGTCTTGGAAGCAATAAATAACGTGTAATAGTCTGTTGCTGGCTTGGAAATGCGGGCCGGAATGAAAGATAATCATCAAACGGACCAAAGGAATAAAATAGCATCGGGGAAGAGGCGCACCAAAGATGGCCCCGCAAATAACGAACTCATAACGAATTTTTGAAAACTCGTATGGAGGGAACACCAGGAAGAGGCGCAGCAAGAGCTGCATCTCTTGGAATAGGCGCAACACCTGCTGCGTCTGTTCCTAAGGGTGTTTTTTCTGCGTAAAAACGCGATAAACAGAGGGATTACTTCATTTGTTCGAAACATAAATTCCTCATTTTCTCTCTCAAATCTTAACCATTTCCGCCAAGGTTTGATCCAAAAGCTTGCATCAATCATGACTAATCGAGGTATGCGTCTCATTCTTGCATTAATCTTCCGTATTTGTTCAATTTTGGATCGAAAAAATTAGGGTTTATGACCCAATTAATCGAAAATTTGGGGCTTTTCCCCCAAATGCATTTGCCTTGTCAAATTGGCATTAGAAACGGATAATAGGTAGTATAAGTAACACAACCATGTATTTGCTTCAAATTTTCCTTGAGTTTTGAGCCTTTGAGTGAATTTGGGACGGTTTCACAGCTAAACCGTAAATTGCTTCGAAAATAGCCTTAGGATTGCCCATTTGCGATGAAACTTGATATTTGGGACCCTTGGATGATGGGTAAACTTCCTACCATCTCAGAATTTTGGTTCGTGACGGCTTTTTCAGGACACTTTTCTAGGGCATAATCGTCGTTATAACGAAATGCTGCCGAAATTTCGACTTTAACCCAAGACTAGGCGTCAAATTAGGCTTGACTTGACCCAAATTACCACACGAGTGATCGGGTTTGTGAGAATATGGCCAAAGATGGCGAGAAAAAGCGATTTCAGGGCTTCCGAAGGCTCGAAAAATCCCTTAACCAAGGCTTGTCGTCACGTGACACGGCCTAAATTTGCTTTAATGTTGCAGGTGATGAGGCTTCTACTTCTGGGAGGACTCCCATGGAGATAGACGCTGCTGTTGTCGAGGAGGCTTTGGAGCAGGCCTTCACCGCCGCGGTGATGGCTGCTGGGGACGAGGTCCATGAGGAGGAGGCTGTTGAGGAGGAGGAGGCCCCGAGACGGGCCAACGTCGGACGAGGAGGTCGTCAGCTGAGAGGAGCTCCCGCGTGGGCTGAGACCTGGGAGGCCGTCAGGTATGAACCCTGTGCCTGTTTCATTTTTGAATTTTGATTTTCCAACTTTTCTTGAAATGATTGACATGATTGACATGAGCCAATTTTGTTGTTTACAGGGGGACCGCGAGCTGGAGCGAGAGTGTTGGCTTAGTCTCGGGAGGAGACTGCTCGCTTGTTGAGGGAGCTTGAGGTTCGAGACGCCGAGATTGCTGCTCTTGCGGCAAGAGTTGCAGAGCTGGAGGGCGACCAGCAGTAGTTTTGTGCAGTTTTTTGTTTGTTTGTTGGCTGTATTTTGCACATTTGTACATTTTGGACCTTCATTTTGAACATTCGGGACTTTGTTTGGGGCTCGAGCCCCCAGTTTGTTGTATATTTCCCTTTTTGGTTGTATATAAAATGGCCTGAGTGCCTTTGCTGCTGGGTTGTGTTGCTTGTATCTGCAGGTTAGTTTTGAACATGTTTGGTAGATGACGGTTTACGCCGTCATGCTGCCGAAATTTACATAGAAATCACGCAAAACATACATTTGTATATATACATGGCTTGAATTAGCGCAAAATGAATGACTCAAAAGCACGCAAAAAATGCAAAAATTTTACCGGAAATGACCGGACGGTAGGGAGGGTTACCCCTAAAAAAAGAAAAAAAAATAGAAACCTATAAGTTAGAAATGAAAAAAAAAAAAAATGAAAGAAATATGTAAATGAAATAAACATATAAATTTTGAAATGAATTATAATGAAAATTATTTCCTAAAATAAATTATACAAGTGTGGTAAAATGACGAAAATGTTGATATCGTCTCGAAATGCGTGCCCGCGGAATTAGTAAACACGAAATATGGTAATTTCCACGTATTTACCAAAATAATAACCCGTAGGAATAGGAAATTATTCGTCGAGGAATTAGGAAAGATCCAACGCGGAAAATCACGGAAGTCAAGCTGAGGAAGAGGCGCAGCACGTGCTGCGTCCCTTTGAAGAGGCGCAGCAGGTGCTGCGCCTGTTCCCAGGTGGTTCCGTTCTGGCGGGTTTTTGGAAACAGAAATTAGTATAAATAGAGACGTCGATGGAGCTTTTATTCACACAATTCTTCCGTCTCTTCTTCGTCTTATTACATAAAACTCTCAAAATAATCCTTCATCATGAATACTGTGGAGGTTCGCTTAAAAGAATGGACCAACGAATTTTCCAACATGGAGAAATATGATATGGGCGCCTTTAATCTTGGATCATTGCTGAGTTTGAAGCTTATCAAGGTTGTCAAACCATTCTTGGATGCTTGTCTTGACTATTGGGACCCGAATTACCATGTTTTTGCGTTCCCTGGAGGCGATATTTGCCCATTTCCTGAAGAAATTGTTGCGATTGGTGGGTGGGACCCTGAACACTTGCTTGCCATTCCTTCTACTTCGCAAGGGTATAAAAGCAAATTTAGAGACTTGCTTGGGTTGACTATACTCGAGGTGGACCGTCTAGTGACCTCGAAGGGAGTGCGAATGTTGGACTTTATTGACCGATTCATTAACAAGGCCGACCCCACAGTTTCTTATGTTGCTAGGCGAAGGGCATTTGGGTTTTGCTTGTTGCATGTGTATGTCTTCCAAGGGCATGTTGATGAAGACTTGAGAGGTGATCCCCGTCTTCTGGGCCTTGTTGAGCAAATGGAGCTGCGCAGGAGCCCAACTTATTTATGTCTAGGAGAGATCCTTTTGGGCTTGGATAATAGGAGAGCCAACCGTGACCTACCGTATTTGGGAAGTCCCGTCATTCTGCAGGTAAAAGAATGCTTACTTTTCTTTTTTCGTTTTTTTTTTCTTTTCGTCGTTTTTTTTTTTTTTTTTTTTTTTTTTTTCCGTTTTGTCTAATGCCTGCTTTTGGGTAGGTTTGGCTTATGGAACGACTTCGATTGATCGAGCCCCCAGTTCACGTTCCTTCTTATCATGCTCGTTCAATTGCAATGAGGACCAGGCTTTACATGGTGGACTTCACCCGAGTCTGCAATTATTGGGAGAACAAACTGAAGAGTGATGATGGCCCTTTAGTTAGGTGGATTGTACCATGGTGGCATCTCAAATCATCACCGGAGTGTCTTCTTTGGATCCTACCCGATCCGTGCGCATTCCTGGCCTGGAATTCATGGTGTGCATCTTCCCGGAAAGGCTGATGAGACAGGTTGGGCTAAAACAGACGATCCCGAAGCTTGATACCGTCCCGCTGACTGTCGTGGCGCTTACTACAGAGAGCCGAAGGGAGTGGGCCATTAAATGGGCCCAAAGAAATGTATGGTTCTTGAACTCTTCTGCTAATGCCTTATGGGTGTCGGATTCTTATCTGCGATGGAGGAAAGCTACTACTCCGGAAGAGCACGAGAGATTGAGGAAGCGCGAGCCCGTTGACTACAAGGTGCGCGAGGTGGAAAAAGAGAAGGAGAAGCATCTGACCGAGGGAGAGGAGGAAGCCGGGTTTCGAGTCGTTCATCCTTCGAAGAAACCGAAGACCTCTCCTATCGTAGAGATGGTGATTGGCAAGAATGAGAAGTCTAGGCCTCGAGAAAGACCGTTGGTGATTAGGTCCGAAGTGGCGCAAGAGCGCCCGACTCGAGGTCGTGACAAGAAATATGACAAAAATGACAAGGGCAAAGGGAAGATGGAAGAATAGCCCGAGTCTTTATTTATTATTATTATTATTATTATTGTTGTAATAAAAAGGTGGGTTTTTAGAATCCTAGCCTATTTTTATTTTTATTATGTAGCGTACTATTATTAGAAAATGAATGAAATAAAAAGGTTAAATGGTTATGAAACCGTTGTGATTTTCTATTTATTATTCTTGTCGAATTCCAAATGCAATGCAAATGTCCTTCTATTTACATTTTAAAAATAATAGGTTGTATCCTGTGAAGGATTGCCTACGTATTCATTAAAGATGAAATCAAACCCTTGCGCGTAGTTCGAGTAAATGTAAAAGAATAATTGTTCAAAGCAAGAGCTTGTAATGAACTTAGAAAATAAGCATGAGCTTTTGCTTACTCTAAAGGTGCAAATTTAGTTTATTTGATGATATGAGGACGACAAAATTGTCAAAGTGCAAGAGCAAAGTGACATTAGCTTATTTCAGCTTGGCCAGGGGCCGTTTATTCAGTGCCACAAGAGCGACACGTGAGGTTACGCGAGGCGCGTTTTTGTTCCTATTCTAGGCATATTACCGTTTTAGTTGGTCAAGGTTTGTTGGGTTGGAAAACTCATTCCCGTCTAGGCCTGTGATTCTAACCGCACCCCCTGGAAGTATGGACTTGACTAGAAATGGTCCGGCCCAATTAAGTTTGAATTTTCCCCGTGGGTCAACAGGTAAAAGAGCTCTAACCGATTTGAGTACTAAGTCTCCTTCCTTGATGTTTCTTGGCTTAACCCTTTTGTTGAAAGCTCGCTTGATACGTACTTGATATGTTTGGACATTATGCAAGGCGCGTAGCCTACGTTCATCCAGGAGGATGAGTTCTTCGTATCTATCCCTCTTCCAATCGGCTTCTGGGATTTGACTTTCGAGTAAAATACGCAAGGATGGTATCTCTAGCTCGACTGGTTGTACAACTTCCATGCCGTAAGTCAAATAGAAAGGGGTAGCCCCAGTGGGCGTCCTAACAGATGTACGATATCCTCACAAAGCAAAGGGTATCTTGCTTGGCCAATCTCGATAGTTGTCAATCATTTTCTTGAGAATTGTGACAACGTTCTTGTTTGCTGCCTCTACCGCGCCGTTAGTCTGTGGTCTATAGGGCGAAGAGTGGTGATGCCTAATTTTGTACTTGGCTAGAAATTGCTCAGTCTCAGCTTGTAAATGTGATCCATTATCACTAATGATCTCATGTGGGCAACCGTATCGACAGATGATGTTGTTTTGTATGAACTTTGCCACATTTTTAGCCGTGAGACTAGTGTAGGAAGCCGCTTCTACCCATTTGGTGAAATAGTCGATCGCCACTAGGATGAAACAGTGACCTCCTGTTTCGGCTGATTATGTCAATTCCCCAGGCAGAAAAAGGCCAAGTAGATGTCATCGTATAGAGCAATGAAGGAGGGACGTGTTGTACATTCCCGGAGATTTGGCAATTGTGGCAGTGTCTTACGTAGTTGATGCAATCGGATTCCATTGTGGTCCAATAATACCCCAAACGTGTGATTTTCTTTGCCATCATAGGCCCACTCATGTGAGGACCGCATTCTCCATCGTAGACTTCTTCCATCACCTTTCGTGCCTGTGAATGATCAAGGCAACGTGGGATTACACCAAGAGGTGTTCTTTTGTATAACTCTCCTTGCATGAGAACGTATTGGGAAGCTAGTAGGCGTATAGCACGTTGTCCCCTCTTGTCCATATCCGTTGGATAGGTACCGTTGAGCTTGAAATTTAGGATTGCTTGGAACCAGGGTTCCTGCGCGATTTCCTCTTCATCGGTGATTTGGTGTACATAAGCTGGCTCTGACCGTCGTGCGATGCATAAAGGCATCTCCACCATGTCATCTGGCATATTAATCAAAGATGCGAGTTTTGCAAGAGCATCTGCAAATTGATTTTCTTCCCGAGGTAGGTGTAGATATGTCACGTGATCAAAGAATTGGGCAACTTGGTCTATTCTAGCTTGATAAGGTGCTAAGATTTCGCTTCGAATTTTCCAAGATCCCGTGACTTGATTGATGATCAGGGATGAATCCCCATGTACTCGGAGGTTCTTAATGCCTAAGCTCACTGCCGCTTGTAGTCCAATTAGACAAGCTTCGTATTCTGCAGCGTTATTTGTCACCTCGAAGTCGAGTTTGACAGAGATTGGTGTATGCTCGCCTTCAAGAGAAATGAGCAACACTCCTATTCCAAATCCTCTTAAGTTTGACGCTCCATCAAAGTAAAGGTCCTAGGAGTCTACATCAGTTTGGAGTATATCCTCGTCTGGAAATGACCAAGTGTCTATTGTTTGTGCATCATTGATGGGATTTTCTGCGAAGAATTCGGCAACGACACGACCTTTTATTACTTTCAGAGGCACGCATTTGAGATCGAATTCTGAGAGCATCAAAGTCCATATTGCTAGGCGTCCGTTGAGGACGGGTTTCTCGAAGAGGTATTTGACTGGATCCATTTTGGAGTATATTTTGACGGAGTAGCTAAGCATGTAATGGCGTAGCTTCTTCGTTGCCCACACAAGAGCGAGGCATGTATTTTCGAGTTGTGAGTATTTTCACTCGTACTCCAAGAACTTCTTACTAAGGTAGTAGATAGCCCTTTCTTCACTTCCTACAGTTTGAGCTAGCATGGCACCCATGGTCGCTTTTTGATTACCGTGAGATATAAACCAAGAGGTTGATCTCGTTGAGGTGGCATGAGCACTGATGGTTTAGCCAATATCTCTTTGATTCGGTCAAATGCCTTTTGACAATCATCATCCCACATGGTGTGGTCTGTTTTCTTGAGCTTATTGAAGATAGGCTCACAAATCATGGTGAGTTTCGATATGAATTGACTTATATATTGCACTTTTCCCAGGAATCCTCTGACTTCTTTTTCTGTTTGAGGTTGTGGCATTTCGATCAGAGCCTGAATTTTGGAAGGGTATATTTCTATACCTCGTTGGCTAACGGCGTATCCCAGGAGTTTGCCAGACGTTACCCCGAATGTGCATTTCTGAGGATTGAGCCTCATGTTGTACTTTCGTAGCCTTGCGAAGAATTTGCGAAGGTTCGCAATATGCCCCTCTCGCTCTATCCTTGGATTTGACAATCATGTCGTCTACGTATACCTCAACTTCTTTGTGCATCATGTCATGTAAGAGTGTAGTTGCGGTGCGTTGATATGTAGCTCCGGCGTTGATCAATCCAAACGGCATGACCGTATAGCAATAGGTTCCCCATTGAGTGACAAAGGCGGTCTTATGCATGTCTTCTATGGCCATCTTGATTTGGTTATAACCCGCATACCCATCCATGAAGGATAGTAATGCGTGGTCCGCAGTATTGTCCATCAATATGTCGATGTGTGGTAGAAGGAAGTCATCTTTAGGACTTGCTTTGTTTAAGTCCCTAAATTCAACACAAACGCGGATTCTCCCATCCTTTTTGGGTACAGGTACTATGTTGGCTACCCAGTCAGAATACTCGGAAACTTTGATGAACCCGGCTTTGAATTGCTTATCAACTTCTTCCTTAATTTTGAGAGCCCATTCCGTTCTCATTCGTCGAAGCTTCTGTTTTACAGGCTTGAAACATGGCTTAATCGGAATTCTATGCTCGGCGATGTCCCTGTCGATCCATGGCATGTCCTTGTAGGACCAAGCGAAAACGTCTTTGAACTCGTTTAGGAGGTCGATGAAATCGGCCCTTTCGGTAGAGCTCAAGGTAGTCCCTATCCTAAGTTCTTGGGGTTCTAGTTCGGTTCCTACATTGATGGGTTCGGTGTCCTCTATTACCGGTCCCTCTTCTCTTTCCTGTAGTATTTCTTTGGCTACGTAGGGAGGTATTTCGATCGAGTTTGGGTCTTGGTCATCCTCAGTATCATCGTAAACAGAATTGCACTCAAGACAACACACAGAGTAAGCAGAACCTGATTTATTCATATTAAAGTTTGAGAAAAGTTGAAACAACGAGGCCATCTTATCCATGGTCAGTGGCGGCAAAGGGATAGTGGTTGAGACATTTCCCGAACTACTGTGACTACTCGAGGCTAAGCTAGGAGAAACCGAGGGAATGGGGATGACGACAGGAGGAGACTCCCTAATGACTTCTCTAGACTCCGACTCTGACTCCGACTCTGACTCGAATTCATCGTCTTCTGGTTCTCCTTTGAACATCTCTCCTTCTCCAGTGGTGAGCTTGAAGAGTCTTCCTTGATTGTTGGTCCACTTGATTGACTTTCTCCATCCTTTCTGTTGACTCGCGTTAGTTTCTGTGATTAACGCGGTGGGGTTGAAGCGATCGTCCTCAAGTATCATGGTAATGATCTCATCCTGCGCGGCTCTAATAAATCGATCTTCTCCGAACAATAGACTAACAGCTTGTCCGTCTAAGCAAGGTGCTTGACGGGTTTTGACGGTAGGAACCGTTTCTGGAGGGATGAAGTAGCAATCGTGAAAGATCTCGATTCCGGCTAGCTTCCTCTCGAGATAATGCCAAGGCTCGGGAAACCCGTGAAAGAGTTCTAGACTTCCTTCTTTAACAAAGTACCCATTTAGGGTAGGGAGATAGGGTCGCATTTGGACTCCTACATACTTACGGTTTTGAACTTGAGCGAGCATCTCGAGAACCTCCTCTTTAGTGAGTTTGTACCCTAGTCCAAGTGGTATTCTCTTTGAGTTGCCTTCCTTGTATGGTGCGAAGGTGTTTCTTCGAGTGGGGTTCAAAGGCATTCCAGGGAAGTATCCCTGGGTTTTGAGTATGTGGTTGACCACCAAGTTGGAGTAGGGATCATAGTATAAGGGTGCCAATTCGCTTTCTATGACACTTATGCTTTGGAAGCCCCCAAGTTCATATACCGGATCTGCAAGGACTTGATTGTTCGACTTCTTTTCGATTATTGCCTTGATGGGTGACGAAGTGATCGTCACCACCTTGCCATTTAGTGGAATCTTGATCTTTTGATGAAGGGTGGATGTCACTGCTTTGGAAGCGTGAATCCAAGGTCTTCCTAGGAGTATGTTGAAGGAAGCTTCGATGTCCACTATTTGGAAGTTAACCTTTCGCTCAATCGGCCCTGTGGCTATGGTTAGGTTAGCAAGTCCTACCACCTTTCGCCGTGTACCATCATATGCGCAAACACCTTGATTGGTAGGGGTCCAATCCGACTCTTTCATGCCTAATTTGTATGCCGTTTTGAGGGGTATGACGTTGACCGCAGAGCCATCATCTACCAAGGTCATTGGCACGTTCTTCTTTAGACAAATGACAGTGATGTAAAGAGCTAAGTTGTGACTAGCGCCAAAAGGTGGCAAATCCTCGTCTGAGAGAGTCATAGGATTACTTAGCTTCGGTGATTCTTGGAAGACCAAGTTGACTACATCTTCTGGTGTCAAGTTATGTGCTACATTTAGTTTGGCCAAAGCTTGCAGTAAAGCTTGGCGATGTGGGAATGAGCTCGCTACTAATTGCCAGACTGAAAGATCAGCCTTCGTCTTCTGTAATTGCTTGAGCAAATGGTCAGTGGAGTCATCTTCGTTATCATTTGGTGTGACAACGTTGGTTGGACCATTTTGAGTAGTGCTTTGATATGGACGTCCCGAACGAGTTAGGTGGTCCACATCTTGGTCTTCACCATTTTGGACTATTTCCTTGACTAGGGAGTTTTCGATGAGGTACTCGTCCTCATCATCATCGGCCCAAACTCCATTGATTGTAGCTAGTTCCCTCATTCTCATGATTTCATCTTCTAGTCGTATGATTTGGTCGACTAGTCTATCAACCACGACGACTATTTCTTGCATAGTAGCGTTTTGAGAGAAGATTAGTGACACATGCTCCTTGGGTGTTGCGTTGGGATCACGTAAAGTTGTCACCACATTTTCTAATTCCCAAACTTGTCTATCCACACTCCTTGCCCATGTGATGAAGTCGGAAATGGTAGGGGAGATAGTAGAGTAGAACCCTTCATTCTCGATTGCATGGATTTCATTTTCAACTGGAAAAATGAGGTGTGAACAATCTAAGGTAGATTCGTCACTTGTAATCACTAGAACTCCAAGAGGATTCTGAGTATTGTTGGGTTTACCTCCTGGCGGTATTGGTAGTCGGCCATCTTCAATCATGTCTTGAAGCACATTTTTCAATTTGTAGCATTTCTCTGTGTCATGCCCCTTACCCCTATGGTATTCACAGTATGAGTTCTCGTCCCAGAACTTGGATTTCTTTTCAGGTTCGGGAGTAAGTCCTACGGGTTGGAGTTTTCCTTGTTTCATTAACCTTTTAAGAGCGTTGGAGTAAGTATCCACAAGGTTTGTGAATTTCCTCGGCGGGGTACTTTTCTTGGATGGCTCGAGAAGGTTAACTTCATCAGTCTTGCTAGTGGAGCCGTAAGACCGACTTGTTGAGCCTTGATATCCTCGACCTACCGTTTTGGACAAGAGCCCTTTACGGGTGTGTGGACAAGGCCCTCGGGAACTGCGTCCGCGGGATCCACACCAGGCATAATCGACTCGAGGTTCTTTCGAATCGAATTAAGACATATTAGAGTCGCCACCAAGTTTTTTGGGAACTTGGAACCGTTCAAGTCAACTTTACACCTTTCATCGAAAAGCATAAAGCCAATTGACTACGAGTGACTAAAGATAAAGACTTGTACCCTATATCACTCGATTTGAATGACTCTCGTAATCCAATGGTATTTAGACGGATCCACAAACCATAGATCTTGAGTAAGGGGTGAGGGTACGTGTTGGGAAGCCCATAAGGACACCCAACCCCGCCCGTCAATAACGGCCTCTACTAAGTCAAGTATGGATTTCAAACAAGGTCATAGCTACTACGATATATGAAATGCAAACATCGTTTTAACCCTAACATGTGAAGTTTCTATGTCGATTTAGATGCAACTAAACTAACTTTGTCAAAGTTGTAATTTAGCATGTGGGTTGATTGATCTAAGCAACATATAAACGAAAGCAAACAAGGCTTAGGGGGAATGGGGGAGCCGTTGGGATCTACCTATTACAAACCAGGCATTTCATGCCGACACAACAATAAATTAAAGATACAACTCGATCTAAATACAATTGCTACATACGAAACCGTACACGATACATTACACGGCCAATCGGCCTAGGAAACCGCGCACAAGAGGGGTGGCCCACGGCTTACATGACTCACGGCCTTGGGTCACTCCTCGTGATGTGTGCTTTCACTTAATCTCATCGAATTAGACATAGGGCTACACACCAAAGCATGCATTAGCATAAACCAGGCCATGTTGCTTTAAACAACATGCGATTTACTACGCTCTTACATGCATTGGGACACAACCATCTAACCAAACAAAACTAAGGTTTTTGAAAGAGGTTTTGACTCGATAAAGGGAAACTAACTTGAAAATTACAACTCGATGAACAAACGATAAATTACAAGTTATAAAGCGATAAAGAACAAGCGATTCATAAAACGGACGAAACCAGAAGGACCAAAAGACACGGCCAAATCACGGCCAAACCAAACACGGCTACCCTAGGTCCTAGGTCAGGTTCATTAGTTAGATCAAATGATTGTGAAACGAACTCGAAACAAATTAGAAAACAAGTTGAAAACGACGTTGATCGGTTGAGATGATGTCGCGCAAAGGGGCATTCTACACGGCCTAAAAGGGGTCAAGTTAGGTCAAATTCGCTAATTAATTTAACTCATCGAGTGTCAATAAGAAGGTGCTAATCACGCACTCTCATACTAGCGAGAAATTATGTGAAAGAGAGATGCATTCGATTGAATTACAGAATTGTTAGTTGATTTTAAAGCTTATGTCGAAGCCACCTATCGTGTCTAATTAGGTTATTAAATTGATCTAATGTCATCTAAATAAGTTATATGTTAACAATCAGAAGTCATACTAACATGCAACGGGTCCTAAGGTGGGTCGAATTGGCCGAGACAACAAAGGGTCAAAAGCGAGGAACGGAAGTTAGAAATTCGTTTTATTTATGCCCTACCTTGAACACGAGGATATGTAAATGAGACGGGGGTGTACGACCGACTGATGTAGCGGTTTCTTTTCCCATCTCAAGTCAACGCGGGTGTTCATGGTGGTACTTTAACTCATACTCGGACTAAACTAGTTTCATAGTTAATTTAAACGATAAATAAAAGCGATAAACAAACGAAAACAAACTATAAGAAAAACAAACATAAAAACGAAATAAAAAAGGAGAAAGAGGAGGATTTGATGCACCCTTAACCTACATGTATCGTTGACACCGTCTTGGGTCGTAATCGATGGTAGATTTTATCTCGAGAGGCCGTCGTCGACGAAGAAACAAAGCAAACACGCGTTTTTGGCAAATCTGGACAGCAACTTTCAAACAACGATTTCTCCCTCGTTTCACGGTGAAAATTCGATTTAAAAGATGTTTTGAAAACTATAAAGAGAGGAGAACAGAGATCTTAAAGCAACCCCTGCTTGTTTTGAGTTATTGGGCACGAAAAACGAGCACAAACAGAACTGGACAGACAGAACAAATCGCAAAAAGAGTGTATAACACTCTGTTTTTCGAGGGATTTCGTGTACTCTCAAGGGCAATTTGGCTCGTAAATCTTTGTCTAATGTGTAGATGAATGTTATGTGGTTAATTAGGAACAAGAAACTCGAGTTTTGACGGAGGTTTGAAGGAGGAACGAATTGTTTTTCGAAGAGGACACACAAACTGTTTCAGTTTGGATGTCGGTTTTGTGGAGGGTTTTTGAGAGGCAATTAGGGTTTGTTTCTGAGGTTTAAAGCTTGTGAGTGAAGGTAGTATGTATGGGGAACTTAGAGGAATGAATTTATGGTGAAGGGTGGGTATTTATAAGGAGTTAAAGTAGGGTAAAAGGGAGGAGAGGCAGACGGGCTCGGCTGAACATAGCTGCTGTCCAGCAGCTTTTGGGGGGTTTTCTAGGGTTCGTTTGGGGGTTTTTCTTGGTGATTAAGGTAAGGTAATATGGGTAGGATATTAGGGTATGGGTTAGGGTTAATGGGCACGGGTTTTGGTGGTATTTGGAGCGGGTTTTGGGCTCGGGATTCATCACGCAAAACAGGGGGTAGGCTATTTGTATGCGGGCTGTTGGGGGCGATTTGGGATGGGATTTGGGCCGTGGTTAAGGGGTTCGAACTGGGGTTGGATGGGTAGTGGTCTAGGTTGGTTAGTGTACTCGAGATTCGTGCCAACTTTTAAAGGAAACGGGCTCAAAAACCGAGCTAAAATCGAGCTCAAAAACACATGTTCAAAACGAGTTCTTTTCGATTTTCAAATCGATTTTTCAAATCAATTAACACATTAAAATAAATGATTTTTCAAACCAAATATACTCACAAAATGATTTTTCAAATCAAATATTTATTTTATTTTCAATAAAATAAACTTGGGAAAATAAATTCAAAATAAAATAAATTAAATTGAAATCACTTTAAAAAGACTTTAATTTAAATATCATTTAAATTAATAAAATGAACTTACTTAAGAAACATTAATTTAAATATCATTTAAATTAATAAAATACTTCATCGATGACGCCCATTCTACATCGTAAAACGAGCTCCAAATAATGACAATGACAACTAAAGAATACATGTGTCCTATCATCATCGGGTGTTTGTCGGGTTCTCTATAAATTCCAATATCGACGGATACGGGTATCTACAGGGTGTCATCTTCAATCCTTGTCCCTAGTACGGTTAAGTCCTTGAAAGTTTTGATGTTTTGGTATCTCAAATGGTTGGCATAAATGGGTTTGAGATTGTCCACGAACTTCTCCACAAGGGTAGCATCATCCGGGCGTTCAACTAGTTGGGTACTAGTCTTCCTCCACCTACTTAGGAAGTCGGTGAAACCTTCTTTGTCATTTTGGGTAAGAACCTCTAGAGTGCGTATGTTAACTTGGATCTCGGCATTATCCGCATATTGCTTGGCAAACTCGATCGCGGCATCTTCCCAAGTAACGATCTTCTTATGATCTAAAGAGTAGAACCATTGCTTCGGGATGGTGTCAAGAGATGAAGGAAAGATCCTTAAGAACATCTCGGGTTTGATACCTTTGATAGACATGTAATCCTTGAAGGCGCGGATGTGGTTCAAAGGGTTTTCGTGCCCCTTGAATTTAGGGATATCCGTCATATTGAAGTTGGTTGGCAATTTGGAGTTGACGGCCTCATACTTGCGATTATTCTCCCTATAAATGTCATCCCTTTTAAGGTACATTAATTGCTCCTCTAATTATTGGAGTCTTTTCTCAGCTACAGTCAGCCCCATGGGAGGATTTTCGTCCTTGGATTCATCCGCGTAGTCGCCCACTACTTCACTTTCATGAGGAGGCAATCTCCCCTCTACGGCATAGATCCGGCCCTTGATGGTGTCAAGGCGATCATACACTTGGTCTTGAGTAACTTGGATTTGAGCTAGTGCGGCTAGGAATCGATCATTACCATCTTGAAGTTGGTGGAGGTTTGTTTCGCTGGTTCAAGACATCTTGAAAACTGGATAAGAGACCGATGATGAATCAAAACATGATCGACCATTCTAACACACTTGCTAAAAGAAGAAATGTTTTTGACTCGTGAAGTGGGTGTGTGCCACTTGTGTTGAGTGAGCTTTGAAGAAAGGACAAAATTTTGAAAATGTGTATCATAGCCAACTATAGTGTAGTTGTAGGAGTGGACTCGAAGTGAGGTTTTGAAATGGGCTTGTGGCCCGAATTTTGACTCGACAAACGGACAGAGTTTCGACTGAGTTTTGCACTAATCCGATGGCCTTTTCGAAATTTTGATTAAAAAAAGGGGTTTTGATTTTTGCAAAAATCGTCATGGTTTCGTTTAGAAATGGTGATCACGTAAGGTACAAACATTTATACAAGCATTATAACGGGATGTTGAGTGCATTTAAAAGGGTTTTGGTTTAAAGGGTGGGTTGCCATACCGAACCATCAAACCCGAAGTCTGTGGAGAGGCTCGTACCAAACAGGAGTAAGGCCGATTCCTAGTCCATTTCCTCAAGTAGTGAAGGCCCTTGATACAAAAAAGAGTAAGCATCATGGTATGGATGACGTCAATCGCTATCCATCCTTAGGCCCAAATAAGAATTAGGACCGTTTAGACGGGACGATTGGTCGAATGGGTTGGGTTAGGCCTAGGAAGGCCGAATGAAACGGTCTAGGAAGACCGAGTTATGAAAACCGACAATTGTCTTGTATAAACTATTCCCTAACCTTGTTCAAGTTTCACCCTTGGCTACACGTAAGTGTAATATCCCCAACGGAGTCGCCAAACTGTGGACAGCGGGGGGCCCACGGGGGCGATTGGGAGGAAGAGAACAAGCGTTTGCATTTTTGTTGGAGTCGCCACCAATTTTTATGGGAAATTGGAACCGCTCGAATACCTCGTGCCATGTCAAGACACAAAGTAGTGACATGAACACTAAGCAATCATTACCCTTAGCATTTTATGTCTATAATGACTCTCGTGGATGCCAATGAACACGGATGTTCACAGAGATCTGGAGTAAGGGGTGAGGGTACGTATTAGGAAGCTCTTTTGATCGAACACCTAATCCCGCCCGCCTCGATAGCGGCCTCTACTAATGATTAAGGAAAATCGTCTATACTTGATATATCGTCGATTATATGCATGCAATGCAACATTCAAGTTTTAATCCTAACATGTGAGAATTAGGCTAAGTCGGTTGACACATAATTAGCAAACAATTAATGTCGAGGTAGGATTTAATGCTCAATTACATGTGAAAACATACAAATGATACAAAATTCAATGACAAATACAATAGGAAAATTACGATAATAAAAAATTACAACAATTACAATGGATTAGGCGGTTTATGTCGAAAATACCTTTAAAACGGATAATTTGGAAAAACGAATAAAAGAATGAATCAAAAGAATTAACGAAGGTGATAATACGGATAATAGTCAATTATACGTAAGCTAATTATTCTAGGTCAGGCAACGACGGAGTTCAGAGACATAATTCATCTCGAACAGCGCAGCAGATCGCGCCCCTCGGAAGAGGCGCAGCGATTCTTTGCGTCTGTTTCAAGGGTGAGTTCAGGCCGTGAAGTTTTAATCGCAAATCGTTAATTTGAATTGCTGAATTTAAGGATATATTAATATATTTACTCGGATGGAAGTGATCATTAGGTTATTTACATGTGATCGAAGGTCATAAAAGCAATAAAACATGGATAAGACGGATGCAAACGGATTATTTACATGAAAGAATGAAAGATTAGTGACATGTGTGAATGAAATAAACTAAACATGACGAATTAATGACAAATTAATGACGAACATGCGATGAATATGACAATAAACAGATGAAAATATATCAAAGGATCGAATTCCAGAAACCCGATATGAACAAATCGAATTTCTACAACTCGGATTGAATTTAATGACAAAACCCCGTAAATATTGGATTATAAGGGATTTAAGTCGAATTTACGATGGATAAAACATGTTAATGATGATAATTAATATACATGTGAGATTATAAGCTATTATGTCAAAGAATTAACAAGAAACAAACGAAACAAATAAAAAGACGAACGAATTACAGAGGACGAAGGAAGAAGAAAGGAAGCAGGAACTGCGGCAGCCTCACGAAGAGGCGCAGCAGGTGCTGCGTCCCTTCAAGAGGCGCAGCGATTCTGCGTCCTTTCTCGACGGTTTGTCTTCTGGAAATCCGCAAAAAGAGGTTTTAAAGCACGGTTTTAGAAATCGGTTTTAAGGAGGTATTTTCGACATAAACCTTACAATAGTAATACAAAAAGATAAATTACAATAAATAAAAGAGAGATTTTACACCCTCAGACTTACATGTTTGACGAAACGAGAAGGACTAAGTTATCGATTAGCGATGCTCGACTCGAACTATAATGCAAATACGAAAGTGCCCTCGTAAGAGGAAAACGATTAAGTTAATTAAGTTGATTGATGTGGAGTTGGTCAAATTGGTCGGTCATGCAAACGAGGCTGGTACTCAGAAGGATTCGAGCTTACGTGGTCGAATGTTCAAGCACGTAGACGCCAAAAAGTAAGAACAAAGGTCTAGAATGCAAAGGAAGAAAAGAAGGGCGGACACTCGCGTGAGAAATATGAGGAGCGAAGGCTCCTATTTATACTAATCACGTGAAGGAATTAGGGTTTCGGAGAGTCTTTGGAAGTGAATCTCGGAAAGATATGAAAAAGATATGAAAATTACGCAGAAAAGGACATGGGAAGAGGCGCAGCAGTCACTGCGTCTCTTGGAAGAGGCGTAGCACCTACTGCGTCTATTCCCAAGGGGTTTCCTCCTGCGGAAGAAAGATTTCCGTGTTTGAGTTATAGAAGGACGGAATAATTCGGTTTTCCTTAATATTTTATGTGAATATTACGGGAAATTGTTTACCAAAGGATAAATCGCCTTTTGTTGTCGGATCTAGGGTCTATCTCTGTTTGTTGTTTTAGACGGGATAGAGAAGATGGAGAAAAAGTTTATAGTTTGGGCTTTTTGTTTTGGGCTCTCCTGTTTGTTGTATTTTAGTCGACTCGCATGCCATCCTATTTTGGCCGATCTAAAATGTATGGTTAACCCCTATTTTTGATATAATATATTTACATTTTATCAAAAAAAAAAAGATTGTGAAATATTTATAAAATATGGAATAGAAATATCCGGAACATTCTGACTCGGGATTTAGTGGTTATCAGAAAATGAAGACGGTTTTAGGCCCGGACTCCAAATGTACTCTAATTACTGTCAAAACGACCGTATCGGCACGTAAATGACAACTAAGAGGTAGACATTAGTATTTGAGCAATCACTTGACGATAAACTTACGAACTGTCACAAATCGTTCCGCGTAGCAAACATGCGGCCCAATCATCACCGGGTGGTTTGCGAGAGGTGCAGAAATGAGGTATCTACAAAATGTCGACATCACATTCAGGTAGTCAATACATATTACAACCTTGTGATGCATTTCGTAAGTGTGTAAACACTAGTCGACTGCAATAGAAGTTTAATATACCATCTGTCCATGTGTTCAAACTTCTTAATCGCATTTTCCTTTACATTCATGTTATCTCTCATAGCACAAACCTTACCAAGTACACATATAGGTTCCCAACCTCGGTTTAGGTTCTTTATCTTGAAAGAACTTTCTGGTTGTTTATCACATAACCTACGAATTTGTGGTGAATGATATAACTTGCACTGATCAAGTACTCCACCCACACACAATGCACTAGGTATATGTTTTGTAGAGTCTTGCAACAATTGTCAAGATGATTAGCCTAGTACTTCTCACAAGTCCTAGCATTTTAGAAAATATTAGTTTTGAGTAACTTCTTATTTCAACTAAGTATCTTTCCAAACTTCTTATTTCTCCTTTTAGCTTGAAAAGCTTAGGATTTTATAAATCCTTACGCGTGTTCGAACTTTAATATGTGCAACCTCTTGACACATAACAGAGTGTTCTGTCCAACACTGAAATCGCTCATCGGATTCTCCTCGAGAATTCATGACGATTCTTCTATGGCTTCCCAATGAATCATCATGCTCTTATGAATATGATTCATTATTGGACATGTGCATGATTATTCTAATGGCGGAAACATTAGTAACTAATAATCATGTGATCAACCATTCTTAGGTTCAATGAATGACCATGACTGCTAATGGCAATTCCATTTTCATTGACATGAATAACCTACGTTTCTCGTTGATTCGATGTGTATATTTCAATACCTATCCAACATCTCATGATGTGATTGGATTCATCATAGTCCATTTTCATCCAGAATTGAAAACTCAAATACTTCTTTGTGAAAGAATAGTATTAGCTCGTCATTCTCAATGAGTAATGAGTTATAAACCTTTACAAGATGATTGCTCCCACTAAATTCCATGTCTTCACACGATAATTTCCAACTCCCACTTAATTCCACATGTTTCGCAATTGACTACTCAATTGAAACATTTCAAGAATTGAAATATATTTTGCTTTGCTAAGTTATTAAGATAAAACCATATATGTTCCCATCATATCCTTTCAAAATACCTATTTTGAAGAGGTTTCATCTTAACCTTATGGAAAGAGATTTTAATCTCTAACTCATTCATTTTATAATGATGCGTAGCAATGTCATTATTTAAATATGAATAATATCTAATATACGTCCTTCTCAGAATACCCTTTTCGGAAGGAGGTTTAACCATTTCATTTTCATAATGAGGTTAAGTAATGACATTAGCGTGGTTAACATTTAACTTAGCTCTTGTGGATATCGGCATATCAATCTTTGCAACTTTTAGTAATAAATCTCATTTATTTTCTAGGATGCAACTTTGATTCATATAGGCTCTTAAGTAACTATCAATATTGAAACTATTGGTCAAATGTTGTTCATAAACTAGTCAAAACTCTTGTTAAGACTTTACTTTAGTCATTCTTATTCCAAAACTTTCTTTTGGTCTCCTCGTGTAGTTATCTTGAGAACATATTCTTTTGATTACTTCACTTGGTCTCTTTTCTCATGTAGATATCATCTATTCGAGACCATAGATTTCATCTATTCGAGTATATTATCTGTATAGGTATACAAATCATTCTTTCTTGCGTAGATCTCATTTACACAAGTACACAAATTTTGCTTGGTGTTCTTTGTGTCTTCATTTTCTCCCACTCTATCTTTAGAATGAATACACTAGAGATTCAAAGATAGCTTATTAGACACAAATAATGATTTTGAAGTATAAGGAGAACTATCTCATAGGTAGACTAATTGTTTTAGATTTGATTAGTGTACTTGGTGATTGACATTCCTTTAAGAGAGTTCATCAACTCAATATCACTTTATGAATGATCATACACAAGCCTTAAACTTGTGGACATATAATGAATCCCATCATTATAGTTGTCCATTAGATCACTTTAAGTGAATGATCATATGTTTCTATGAGCAAGCATATAAAGACGAATTTTAGAACAAGGATAAAATACGATAAAACGGGTGACTTGGGTTGCAAACCAAGCCACCATTATCCAAAATACAACAATTGTTAAGAAAGGATAAAACATTTCCATGTCGAACACGGAAATCAAAAGGTTCTAAAATCCGAAACATAATTAAAATAAGACAATAAAAAGCCAAGCTTCATGGAAGCTACTCCTAGCTTCTTGATGGTTTCTCAAGCTTGCTTTTCTTTTCCCTTGTACTTGCTTGGTAGAGACCCTATTTACAATAAAAGGGGGATACATTATCACAACTTTGTATCACAATACCATAGTTGAATTAGAAACATAAAAGAAAGGATAGTCATTTACCTACTGGAGTGATCTTTCCAGCTTTAATGTCACCAAGATATTTGGAACAATTTCTTTTCCAATGTCCAACACCATTACAATAATGGCATTTATCAAGAGGACCCTTCTTGATCTTGGAAGTGCTAGCTTCATAAGTCTTAGCTTTGGTGAAAGTAGGAGCTTGCTTCTTACCCTTCTTCCCATTCTTATTGAACCCCCCCTTGCTTTTGGTGCTAATGTTAAGCACATCCTTAGGTGGGTTAACATTTAACCCAATGTCTCTTTCGGCTTGCACAAGTAACTTGTGCAACTCTTCAAGAGACACGTCCTTATCTTGCATGTTAAAATTCACCCGGAATTGAACATACGCTTTGACTTTGGATAAGGAGTGTAGAATCCTATCTACAATGAGTTCTTTGGGGATTTCAACCTTTTGAATCTTCAAGGTCTCGACTAGCTCCATCAATTTGAGCACGTGAGGGCTAACCTTTTGGCCCTCTTTGAAGTCGAGATCAAAGAATGCCGCGGCCGCCTCATATTGGACGATCCGCGGAGTTTGTGAAAACATTGTCACAAGCTTGGAATAGATTTCATTAGCGGTGCCCATCTTAAAGGCTCCCCTTTGGAGATCCACCTCCATCGCAAAGATCAACACATTTTTCATTGCGGCGAATTCCTTGTGGTAAGCCTCATATGCTTTCCTAGTAGCGGCACTCGACCTAGCATTAGGTTCGGGTGGAGAGGCCTCGGTAAGGTAACGAAGCTTGTCGTCACCTTGGGCGGCTAGTTTGAGTTGGGCATCCCAATCGGAGAAATTTGACCCATTCTTTTCAAGTTTACATCGATCCATGAAGGATCGGAGCCATGAAGTATTAGTGAGAGGTGTGGCGTTGGTGTTTGGAGTGGCCATTTTTTATGAGAAATAGAAGCGGTCTACAAAACAAAATATAAAAGGAATAAAACATATGTCGTTTTCAAAATAATAAGACTCGTAAAAATAATTTAAACAAGTTTTATTGCATTTATCTAGTGACCTCTACCCAACTAGATAAATGATTCCAAGCCCCAAATTCATATCAACTTAGGCACGGGGTAGCCGATGAAACCCTTATCAATATAAGTCGGTGGATTAACCTTTTAATCGATTCTACTTTTAGAACTCTTGGTCGATAAAATTACTCTAATGTTTATCTATAGCCCGGAACACATGCGACTACGGTCACGAATACTTCCGTTGAGGTCAATCCAAATTTCGAATAAATGTGTCCATGATCCAAATTCACATTAACTTGGGCACGAGGTAGCCGATGAAACCCTCATCAACATGAATTCGGTGGATAGACATTTATCACCCACCCCCCCTCACGAAATAGGTTTTCATGGTTTCTACTTTTTGGTAAGGCTAAGTCTCAATTGTTTATTTTAGCGAGAGGTCATGTCAATTTATTATCTATCACGTTTTAAGTGAACTAAAGCGGTGAACTACGATAATTTTAATTGACACGGTCGATAAACTCGATTATAATGACAATGCATGTTTTAGTTATGGCGATTTAGCGATGCATGCAACATATAAATAAAATGCAAAGCATAAATAAAATTCTAGTATGGCCTTCCTAAAATAGAAAATCTAATTAACTATTACATATTCGGAAACCAACTCCATTGGTCCCTTGAACTTCGGTTTTAGCACGCATCTCGAGGTAACACCGTCTTTATGTATCGTTTTCTTGAGTGACACCGTCTTCAAGGAACTCCGAAATAAATAAATTACATAACAAATTACATAATTTCCTATTATACATTTGTAATTAAAATAAAATAAATCTATTAAATTACAAAACGGTGATATGAGATCACAATAAATTACAACCGAATCGATATTTCCATACATTTCGGGTAATATCAATTAAAAACTAAGGCCATACTAAGCAAAAATTACATAATTCAAAAATTACATAAAATAAAATTATGACAATCATAAATAAAATGCAGCATTATAATATGTATGAACATGCCCAATTTTATGCTAAATCGTCTTTAAGGAGCCAATATCGTATATTAAATGGTTTTTACGGATTTGCGTGATTCAACCTTTTAAAATCACAATGAATTACATAAAATCATATTTATGCACAAGTTAATTATCCTAACCAACTTAGGACTCAAAATTAGTCTCCACTAACTATTTGACTATAATTAACTTATATTTGTTAAAATTGTTCATTAATGGACCCAAAATTACAATAAAATGCTATAAACTCCAAATAAATCATAAAAATTTCTAATAAATTCAAAATTTGAAATTTAAACTCATGAACATTATGGAAAAATACCATGACACTCATAATGTTCAAAACTTAGGTTAAAAATTTCAAAATTTATCGGGAAAAACAATGTTGCGGTTTATCGGATTTATCAAATATAATCATAAAAACATGAGAAAAATTATATTTATCAACTTTTCAATTTTATATCTGAAATAGGTAATAAAATGCAACATGTGACGTTTTTCCTTAGTCATGAAGTATGTTTTAGCAATTATTCACTAATTAAAGTCACTATTTATGCTATTTTTCATCAAAAATTCATAAATCATGCATAAAGACTTCATAATAGCCTATTATTTTACACACATCTTTTAAAATTGCATGTGACAACATACTAAATTTATATGACTAGATTCGAAATTTATCTCATATTAACCTAATTTTCATTTAAATTCGATTTTTATCATGAAAAATCCATATTTCGAGCATAAGAACTCCAAAAATTCTGAAAAATTACAGGTCGTCTAAAAATAATATATGTGAAAACATATCCAAAAACCACGGGAAAATTCCAAGTTTAGCTAATTTTAGTCCGAAAATGACATTTTTATCCTAAAATCACATTTTTAATGCCATTATTTTATTAGATGAACAATAAAAATCCATAAATGAACCAAAATATCCTAAATACATTTTAGGACTAGAAACTTTAACATGCGAAATTGTTTTTGTTGGAAATCTATATCTCATTACATAACATAATCATATATGTTCTAAATTAATTTAGTCATAAAATTAATTACAAATCTTATGCATGCAAACTAAATAAGAAGAGATAAGAAAATCAATTTCTCACCATCTAAATTTCGGTCAAATGGGCACCAACAAGATCTCTTTCTTGTTAGTTCTTGAGCTTTCCAATAATGGATGAACATTCATGACTTCAAAATAAAAGCCCTCCAATTAGTAGCACCCAAGACTATCCCTTAATCCCACAAACTAATATGTACTAGATATTTATAATGTGGTTTACCTTAAAATTGATTACTAATACTCATATACTACTACTAGTATTATTAGTTATTGATTCATACAAATTAGATTCATCAAACTTGATTTTATGATGAACAAGAGAGAGAAGTTTTATTGTTTATCATAAAACATGAGAAGAATGAAAAAGAGGAAAAAATCCACTCAAAATAATCACCCAAAACCGGTGGGACTAAATGAGTATATGAACCAATTTTCTTTTTCCTTTTTGTCTTCACAAGACAAATTGGTGTAAGGCTTTGTCATGGTCAAGTCACTATCAAGTGTCATAGACAAAAGAATAAGACAAATGAACAAGACAAAATTCTAAAGCTTGCTCACCAATTTCGGTTTATGTAGTAAAATGGAGTCCATTTTATTTTTGTCAATTGTACAATTGTATGACATGTGACATGTCTTATGTCATGTTTTAATTTAAAATGCATATTTAACAAATTAAATATCATTTACAAATTAAATAAATCATATTTAACAAATTGATTAGTAATTTAAAATTACTTTCTCATAAAATGGTCATTTAATTACTAGTTAGTATAATTCACAACATTTTGTAATTATAACTGACTTATCATTCTCATCTCGCGTGTTTCGCAAACACCGATTAATTTTAGTAATATAACTTCTTAAATTACTAAATAAAATCTCATTTAATCACATTAGAATAAGATGTCATTTTCTCTCTTATGATAATAATTTGTTCAATTTTAAGGAATTAATTAATCTGTGTCGGCATACAATTAATTAACCTTTTCAATTAAGGGAATCGTCCTTTAGGTGTGACCTCAAGGGATCAACTGATCACCACCGTCGCACGACAGTAATGTCAAACTCTAGCCAGCCAATCATTACCGATATGTGTGGACCAGTTGACTATATATGTAATGTATCATCCCTTTCGTATTCTTGGTATGAGATTTAAATATGTGATCAATATGATCAACAATTGTGATCGCATTATTGTCGGGGACACTTACTCCAACAATCTCCCACTTGTCCTCGACAAGTGTGCGTCACCAATTCTCTTGTCCTATTACTATCTCCCACTCTATGCAAGGTGTCTTTCGGGTCGTACTTGCAAGTGATCATATCGAGAGTGGTTTCCTCGATCTGGAGAATAACTGATTGACCGGAGTTATCTACCATAGATGCCATCCGAGCGTGGTCACGCATTTCCAGTTCATTACTCCTCGAGTGGCCCTGAGATATTGTTTTAATCCTGACAAAGGGGTGGACAATTCCTATCGCACTTATTCCCTTCGACTAGCCACATCCATCATAACCCAAAATATGCCCATTTGACCCCATTTACGAAGGTCGTAGTAACATAAATCAAAGCTATTCTGAAATTGTGCCATCTTAGGCGAACAGTCTTTAGTCAAAAGAATCGACTCATTAGAATACTATAGTAGCTCTCGCCACGACCAGGCTATATAAATTTGCCAGAACTCTATAAGCGGTCACTGCCCGACAAAGTGTTCCTAACAGTCTGCCTATGTGATCGACTAGTCATCTCACATGACTCTATGGCACTTGAACTTGCCATCAATCGCATCACACTCTAGTCACTTCGAGACGTCACCTCATACAAGTGACTATGGGCGAATACCATGTTAATCCGGGTTCACTTTAACGGGGTTCAATGTTGTCTCTACAACCCGTTTGGATGTAACAAAGTATAATAAAAGAGTTTTAAAGTAAAACTCGAACGAGAAATGCGATTATCACATATGAATAATCAATGCCTGATTACTACTTCATATTCTATAATCCAGTTTGATCTTGAATGTAGTTGTTCATCTCAATTTAATTGAAATGACATGACTCATCATGTTCAGCCTATGAGAAGGCTTTGGTTAGTAGGTTTTATCAACTTCTTGTACCTTACTCAACCTCACTACATACTCGTTTTCCTTTGTAATGTATACATTTGCATTACAAAATTTTCTGAGTACGTGTCGAGATCCAATCAAGACATAGGCATTCTAGCCTTAGAATAGCTCCCACTGTTTTCACAATGTGCGGGACTCATCCTTCTTGCACATCTCATGATTGCAAGTGTACTCAATTTCTGTTGTAAATATTTCTCATTGTTCTTTATTGCCTAGAACGATTCTAGAAAATCTATTTCTTAAATAACATAGCCACAATGGTATCTTAACCATCCTGATGTGTTTTGATTATGGTTTTGTCAGAAACCATGCGCAATCTCAATTGTCAATTGTCACTTGTGTAACACCCTTACACAAAATTGCATCAAAAACATTTTGTTTTACATCCTTAATGCTTCTGCAAGCACTTAAGGGTAATCAATATGGCTACTTAAATTTCGATTTTGAAACAATTCATCATACTCAAAGTATATGAAGTGTTATACATCATTTCCTATTTAATTGATTCAAGAAATGAAGCGAATGGAATCAATCAAATATGTTCAACTTGATTGAACTAGTCATGAATCTTATAAACATAAGACTTCTTATTTGACGCTAATATCATGTAGATTTATCTCCATAAATCCGGATATTAAAGATGTACTATATTTCTCCAAAGTCTTAAATCATTCGTAATGATCAACATGTCATCTACATATAAGACTAATTAAAATTTTCGTAACTCCCACTAAACTCCATGTATAAACACAACTTCTCGACTTATCGAGAAAAGTTTTATAACATGATCAAAACATTGATTCCAACTCATTGATGTCCTACTTAATACCCTCTCTTAAGTTTCACATTATCTTAGGATTGCAAGAATCTACAAAACTCAAGACATGTATTGAATACATTCCTTCTAATTGAAGAAGTGGGTTTTAGATTCATTTGCTATATGTATATCATCATAATGAAACACAATCCCTAAGAAGATCCAAATAGACTTAAGCATTTCAACTAGTGCAAAACCCTTTGCTACCAATCAAGCTTTGAAATTTCTCTTTATTAGTGCAAAACCCTTTGTCACTAAGTAAGCCTTTTATTTCGGATTTGTATGGCTCTAAGCCTTGTATTGAGTTGTGACTTTAAACACTCTCATGTAAGTCATATGTTCATTACTTTCTAGAAGTAATCAACTTGAATCAAACAATTTCTTTTGTAAGTTATAAGCTCTTTACTTTCTTAAAAGTAGCATGAATTCATCATCTTTAACAAGTGACGAATTTAACCTCCTAGGTTTTGAAGAAACAACGTCTTACACAAAACGTCTCGTGTAGCCAAGAAAGACCAGTTTCTTGCGACATAACATTCTTTGTGGCATTCTTTGTGGCTCTTGAATAATTTCTCCCACTCTGTCTTCTAGAAATAAACTTGTATTTTAGAAAGACAGCTTCACGAGCCGCAAGCCCGTCGTACTCGTGGTAATTGAAAGGGAAAAATGAGCATTTGTTTCTTGTGAAAACTTACAAACATGGTACCCTACCATTTCATATCTCATATGATTTGTTTTAGATTTAGTGGAAAAATAACTTAGACAAAATATAAAATCCCCAAAAGGGTCAAGTAACTCAAGGTAACTTGATTGAAGTCCAAACCACATCGAATAGTGTTTGAATTCTTTATCCAACCACACATTATCCCATAATGTATGCTAAGAGAGATTAACTTGTGATACTATATCACATTTCCTTTGGCTTATATCAAAGTCTTCACTTTGATAATCCCATCGCGATTAAATCGTGATTCCTTGAACTCTTTGAAATTCTTCAAAAAATTCTCTATTTATCTTATTAAGTGAACACATTAGCGTCAACTTAAATCGTTGATAAAAGTAAATGATCAACCTATTCTTTATCAATGATTTACATTCTCGATCTCCTTTTCAACCAAAAGGCACGAGACACCTTTCTTTGAATACAAGATACGCATATACCATAAGATCTAATGGTTTCAAGAGTACTTGATAACTCTTTGCGTTCATCATTCCAGAATCTTAGGTTTGATCTTGGGTTACCAATTTGAGTCTTGCATCATCTTCATGATATATTATTCTAGTTTGGTTTGGAATATAATCACCTTGATAATGGGCTAGCCATATATCAAATCGTGGTGTATAGGGCCACAAAAGTGAAACCTCTTTTGTATCCTGTTTATATTCTTATTTAGAGTTTATTCACTTAATAGTCACAATTAAGTACAACTCTAAACCCAAAAACTAGATTGAGTACACAATGACTCTATCTCTCAACATTATTGTTGCTAGTCGTCATATTCTAATCATTCTATGTATCGCATACAATGATGAAAACCACCATCGGTTTCTAATATTGACGAAATAGTACTAGCAAAATTTATGTTTAATCAAATAAACATTTAAAGAAGAAGGTCCCATTAGATGTCCCACAACTAACTTGTTGATTCTTCAATAATTTGGGGTAGTTTCCTTTCTAGTGTCCAACATTTAAGACAGTGGAAACTTTATCGGTCGGGATTGATAGGTTTAGTATCGCTATTCTCAACATGGGTTTAGATGAGGTTTAGGTCGTGATTTTCCGTGTCTTTCACATGGGAGTGCTCTGTCCCAAAAGTTGGTACAAATCCACACAAAAATGAAACTTCGTATCTTACGCTAATAGTTGTAAAATTTCCAATCAGCACTTTAGTAACGAAAATCACGGGTTTAGTCAAAAGTGACACTGATTTTGTGATTTTATTAGGGAAAATTACTTAGTAACGAAAATCACGGGGTTTTACTAACTTTTGAATTTTAAAAATCCATTTCACTAGTCAAAAGTGATTTGCAACGAAAATCACGGGGTTTTGTCAAAAGTGAGACTTTGTTTTTTGATTTCACTAGTCAAAAGTGATTTGCAAGAAAATCCTCGAGAAAATGAAAAAGTTCAAATCCTTTTTTAAATTTATTAGTTAAAATCAGATCACAAGCGAAAATAGCGGGTTTATTAAAAATTTTTCTTTTTAAAGTCCGGTTCACTAAGAAAATCAGGTCATGCCGAAAAAACACGGGTTTGTTTAAAAAATCTTTTTCCTTTTTTGATTCTATTAGTGAAATCAGTCGAGTAACGAAAAACGCCGCATTCTTTAAGAAAATCTTTTCTTTTTTCGATTTCAGTACTGAAAAGCGCTTAGTACCAAAAAACACGGGATTCTTTGATTTTTTTATTTGAAAATGCCATTTCACTAAGAAAATCAGGTCATGCCGAAAAAACACGGAGCGAGTGAAGAGCGAGCCAGTTGTTTAAGAAAAAGTCACATTTAAAAAGTTTAAAATAAAAGTTCATTTCAAAAGGGAATTTGAGTTATGAAATAAAGTATATAATTTAGTATAAAAAAAAAGAAAGAATTAAAGAAATTAGTTAACATAATGAAGGAGGAAATGCTATGTCAGGCTTGAAATTATGGACTTTATAAGAAGAAAGGCGTTTGAACAGGCCTCCTTATGAATATGTGAATATGAAGTATAATCCCATTCCTCAAAGAAAAGACCTGTTAACGAGTAACCTCTTTCTAGAACTGTCCCACTTTCTAAAGTTGATTTAGAAGGAAAAGTCACATCCTAAGAAAGCAGACATGCTCTCATAAAAGCAAATCGTCTAATTTCTTCATCCCAGCAGTGTCGCGCCAGGGCACTTGTATCCTTAACCGCGCCAACCGCACCTGATGAAAGAACTGAGTCTTTTGCATCGGAAGGGACAGGTCCCAATAAAGACCTGGTAACCAGATCCTTCTTCTACCGAAGGAAGCGAAGCAACTTTCATTGGCTAATCGGGCACCTTTCGCTAACGAGGGAACTTCATCGGATTGGACAAGCGGACAAGCAAGGCGCGAAGCCCTAGGGTAATAATGTTTATTAAATGACTTTGCAGCGTTTAGAACCAGCCTTGAAGTGAATGAATTAGAATCCAGGAAGAAGTAAGAAAATGAGACGACTCTTTTTTGAATTATATCATAAACAGATCTTTTTCTCCACACCAATCACGACTTTTTCTTCATTCCTCTCGTATATTGTCGTAACGCCCTTAATGCTAGGTTTTGAAAAAGACTTTTCATGTCATTTCCATTTAGGTCCGATTCGGATCTCTCCGTTGTTTCCTTTTCCTCCCGCACCTTTTCTTCGAAATGAGAAAGAAGATGGTACACTCGAATTGTATTATTTAAGTGCTTATTGCTTGCCAAAGATCCTACTTCTACAATTGGTAGGTCACCGGGTTATTCAAATAAGTCGTGTTTTCTGTAGTTTTCCCATGTTACAACTTTTGTACCAATTCGGTCAATCCGGAATGGATCGGTTAAACATTCTATTAGGGAGCCTGGTCTTGACTCTTCTGTGTGGTATTCATTCTTGTTTGGCTCTTGGAATCACATCCAGCAGTGGTTGGAACAGCTCGCAAAATTTAACCACTTCACCTACTTCATTGCCCTCAACCGTTTCTCGTACCTCTATTGAAACAGAATGGTTTCATGTTCTTTCATCGATTGGTTATTTTTCTTCGTTCGTATCTCTTTTTCCAATTTCGGTCTCGATTAGTTCACAAGATTGAATGGCCAATTCTCCTCCGGCCCCTCGGGTCGATTGTTTTCCAAGAATGTTGGTTGAGCCGGCTATGTAAGCCATGTATCTGGAAAGAACTTCAAAGTAAAAGAAGGGGCTTTCGGTTCTTTTTACCCTCTTTTTTTCTTGCAGCTATTAAGCTATTAAAAAAATTTATATTATATAATAGATTTCGATCGACGACACTTTAGTGGATAAGATTAGAGACCTCCCTTGATCTGTGCGGGATCTATCAGCAACGGCATTCTCCTCTATACTCTTTTTGGAAACGAAAAGCCAACTCATGTTTCCACTCCATTTTCATTACGAAGATGTTTCACGTCAAGATCCGTTGCTCAAACTGAATCACGCCAACGTTATGGAAGTTCTTGGATTGTGTGAAATAAGAGTAGTACCAAAGGCATCACCTTCTGATTTCATAATAAAAAATGGAAAATTGGCTATGGAGATTCCGTGCGGTCAGAAATTAATAGAGACACGCAGGGGTTCGATAGTAAAGTCCTTTCGATCCAATCCATTCTTGGGGTCAAATAAAGACAACGGATATGTCAATGACCTAGCACGACAAAGCACTCTCCGAGGGCATGGAATGTCTCATTTTTTGGTAAGAATCTCGACAGTAATGTCTCTCTTAGATTCTCTGGTCGAAATACGGGAAAACTCCATTCAATTCTCGATGGAAACGGAGTTTTGCGAATTCTCCCCGGAACTAGAAGATCATTTTGAAATCTTCGAACATATTCGAGGGTTCAATGTTACTATTGTCACTTCAGCCAACACACCAGATGAGACTTTACTATCGTGGAGCGGCTTTTTTCAAAAAGATGAGGGTCAGTAAGATGTTGGAAAAGCTAAATATACGAGATCACGTAGATTGCTCGCAGCTAAAAGTAAAAGACGAAAGCTTGCTTTCTAAAGCCTTTTTTTGTAAAGATCCCGATCTTCCTAGTAATATGCGGGACAAACATCGTTTTAAGTTGTCCAAGTTGCCAAGAATGAGTTCCTTTGCACGAGTAAGAAACCGATGTATTTTCACGGGTCGCCCTCGTTCCGTATATGAGTTCTTTCAAATTTCTCGTCTCGTTTTTCGTGGATTAGCATCTCAAGGTCCTTTCATAATATAGGGTATAAAAAAAGCGTCTTGGTAGCAACCACCAAACTAATAGAACAAGGCTTAGCTGTACAGCTGGTCCACAAGCAAGGTAAGTAGGTCCATTACCGGCCGGCTCCGTGACCGAAAAGACCTACCTTCCCTTTAACCTAGCTAATCCCTTATCTCGAATCGGAGATGCTAACGAGGCGGGAATCGGAGTGGGGGACCTCTCTACCGCCTGTGTCTATCTCCTGTCAAGTATGCTTTCAGGACATAGACTACGTACGGGGTAGTACTCTTGGAAAGATATAATATCACCGGGTATAACATTTATAAATAAGTTACGAAAGTGACTCCCGAAAGATCTACCACTATTCTAAATTTAATATAGTAAGGCGGAGAACTCTTGTTCATTGGAGCGCCGAAGTGCGGAGGTTGTTCCCATCCCCATCATTGAAGTCAGAGTGCGGGAGTGAGCCTTCCGAATGAGAAAAAAAAAGTGCTTTCTTTCATTGGAAAAACCAACGCAAAAAAAAATTTACTTTCGAAAACCTACTTCTATAGATGGAAAAGATTGGAAAGAGTTACTTTTTAAAATTCCCTACCTTTAGGACTCTTTTCTAGGGTTTGTCATTCCATTCCGGTAGGAGTTCATAGACGAATCGAACCCCAAGCAAGGGCGGTTTTGTATCTAGAATAGACTCCCTTTTTCTTCGTATATGGAAATCCGAGAACAAGAGCTGGGAATTCTTCCATTCTAGCAGTGAATTCAATAGCAGCTAGGAAGAAGCACTGGTTAGACCGAGACTAAAATTGGCCAATGCGCTTTATCGGGCATACAATGCTTTTCCCTAGTCTTCTTACCCCTAGAGTCAAGGATAAAGAAAGATCGGAAAGACAAGGCCATTCTCCGATATGCAAGGGGTGTCGTCTGGTATAGAACCAGAACTTGGGCGGAGGTAGTTGTTTTCCAAAGAGCAGAACTTTCTTTCCTGGTTGTAGGGTCTATAAACCCATAGAGAGGTGGTTTTTCTGGGGTGCGGAAGAAGAATTGTAACGATAGAAAAAGTCTTCGCAAAGCAAATGAGTATAAGAAACCAACGATTCTCTGTTCTTAAACAACCCATATTTTCCACACTTAATCAGCATTTGATAGATTATCCAACCCCGAGCAATATTAGTTATTGGTGGGGATTCGGTTCGTTAGCTGGGATTTGTTTAGTCATTCAGATAGTGACTGCCGTTTTTTTAGCTATGCATTATACACCTCATGTGGATCTAGCTTTCAACAGCGTAGAACACATTATGAGAGATGTTGAAGGGGGCTGGTTGCTCCGTTATATGCATGCTAATGGGGCAAGTATGTTTCTCATTGTGGTTCACCTTCATATTTTTCGTGGTCTATATCATGCGAGTTATAGCAGTCCTAGGGAATTTGTTCGGTGTATCGGGGTTGTAATCTTCTTATTAATGATTGTGACAGCTTTTATAGGATACGTACTACCTTGGGGTCAGATGAGCTTTTGGGAGCTACGGTAATTACAAGCTTAGCTAGCGCTATACCTGTAGTAGGAGATAGCATAGTGACTTGGCTTTGGGGTGGTTTCTCCGTGGACAATGCCACCTTAAATCGTTTTTTTAGTCTTCATCATTTACTCCCTTTTCTTTTAGTAGGCGCCAGTCTTCTTCATCTAGCCGCATTGCATCAATATGGATCAAATAATCCATTAGGTGTACATTCAGAGATGGATAAAATTTCTTTTTACCCTTATTTTTATGTAAAGGATCTAGTAGGTTGGGTAGCTTTTGCTATCTTTTTTTCCTTTTGGATTTTTTATGCTCCTAATGTTTTGGGGCATCCCGACAATTATATACCTGCTAATCCGATGCCCACCCCGCCTCATATTGTGCCGGAATGGTATTTCTTACCCATCTATGCCATTCTTCGTTGTATACCTGACAAATCGGGAGGTGTAGCCGCAATAGCACCCGTTTTTATATGTCTCTTGGCTTTACCTTTTTTTAAGAGTATGTATGTACGTAGTTCCAGTTTTCGCCCGATTTACCAAGGAATCTTTTGGTTGCTTTTGGCGGATTGCTTACTACTAGGTTGGATCGGATGTCAACCTGTGGAAGCACCATTTGTTACTATCGGACAAATTTCTTCTTTAGTTTTCTTCTTGTTCTTTGCCATAACGCCCATTTCGGGACGAGTTGGAAGAAGAATTCCTAATTCTTACACGGATGAGACTGATCACACCTGAATTTAATTTAAAAATTAAAAATTATTACACCAAGAATTGACGAGTGAGTCTTACACCAAGAATTGACAAGCGGATTCGTTTTTTCTAGTTGGCTATAAGGGATGCCTAAAAAAGCCTAGCGCTGATAAAGGTAATTGATATTTAAGCATACCGCTTACCAAGAACAGTTTCTTTCTTCAACCGCTAAAAGGGAACTAGCACTCTCCGGTATACCAAGGGCAAGGAAAGTCTAGGTAAGGGCAACTTCAACTCAATAGAAGCAAACTGCAACTGGATTTCCAACTCTTCTTACTCCAGCCCTTTGTTTGGTGTGCCCTACGCACGATAGAGAGCGAGCTCTTTGCGCCC
Organism: Silene latifolia; assembly: GCF_048544455.1. Lineage (NCBI taxonomy): Eukaryota > Viridiplantae > Streptophyta > Magnoliopsida > Caryophyllales > Caryophyllaceae > Silene > Silene latifolia. The sequence goes on from NC_133526.1 coordinate 196,811,068, forward strand.
TAGGGCTGCATAGGTTCCAAGCTACTATAAGGAGTCACCGCATAGAAGCGATATCGAACATCTCTTATATCTTTCTGACTGATCCAGTAAATTACATCATAGAAGAGAGAATTTTCAAGATAGTCTCTACGCCCATAAAATCCCGGTTCTCGTATCAAACGTTCACGTTGGTCATTTATTTTTACTGAAAGCGTGAGGACAGACCCTTCTTGGGGTCATACCATTATAGGTGCACAAAACGCAGCTTTATTCCTAGGATGAAGGCTACTTTATATGTGGAACGAGAACCAATATTGTAGTTCAAGAGCAAGCTAGGGTAGTCAGCTTGTTCCTCAAGTGTCTGCACGTACCAATATGACTTACCTCGGTGGTGGTTAGTTAGAAACCTGTGTCATTATTGGAGAAAGGAGTTCAAATCAGGCAACCAGCGGCAATGTTGCGCACCAATCCTAGGAATTCCGTTCGTATGGAGCGAGTGAAGCGAAGCGAAACGAGTTAGATGTCAAACAAAAGATGGGGGCACACCCGTCCTACCTTTACGGACTCACGAAATGCGATTTTAGCATTAGGGAATATGTATGCGTCACAAGAAGCTACGTTATGCTCTCTCCTACCGCTAGCAGTCCAAAACATCTCCTGCTCGACCAACATCTGTGGCACTTCTTCGTCTTCATGCACTATCGTCAGTAAAGGAATCTCATTCTACTACTACATTAAAGCATCACATGCCAACCCCAATCCCTTCCTCGCTTGTGGGTCTTAGAACAAGGAGTCAGCTTTCCGCTCGCGGATGAAACGTACGCATCAACGGCTTCGTTTCTTGAAAAAGGAGAGGACAACCTCCTGTGGGTCTTACCATTAGAAGGACATCGAAACATGGCTTTAACACTAGGAGAAGTAAAAGCCCTTCTTGAAGCATCTCATTCCACGTGCTCAGTCGAAGGAATATTGAGAGCGAGGTAGTGTCGAGGAGCTGCCTTTCCTATGTATTCATCTTTTCGCGGATAATGTAGTAAGATTAAGGAAGTAGCGTAGTACAATTCTTATGAGTCCAAGTTCCTAGGCTCCCTACTTTAACATGTAAGCTTCACAGATGAAACAAGCGCATCTGCTGTTTTTGTTTAGGGAAAGTAGGAGAACAGACCTCTTCGAGGGTCATAACCCGGGGACATCAAAACGTGATTTTATAACTAATGAATATGCTGCGCCACTCTCTTTATCCGCCGATGCGGCATAAGTAAGGAAGAGTACTTAACAAGTGGTACGAATGAATGAGCGAAGGAGCGTAGCAAGAGGGTAGGGTCGGTCTTGCAGTTTGAGTTCCTCGCACGCCAACCAGGGATAAGTATGCATCAACCTTTGGAATTTTGTCCATATACCTGTTTTAGAATACGGAAAGCTTGAGAATGCGTGCTTATACCGCACCATCTGGGGCCTTATTCCCGGCTTTCGGGTATACCTCAGCCTAAAAATTAAATATCTGACCTCAGTCTAAAGGCCTACCAGGAAAGCACCTAGCTTACTCTCCTTTCGCGAGGTGAATCAGTAGGCACGAAGCCCAACCCGCGTAATCAATCATGCATTCCAGCTAGTTTGTCCCATCATTAACCCTATCTTCGTGGGACCCTTCGGTTCATCATAGCTCAAGGAAAGGGAGATTGGTGCTAATAAGTGCACTCGGTCATCCGCCCATGAAGGGTGAGGCAAAGCACCTCCTTGAAAGCTCATTTCAAAGTCAAGGAGGGCGTATCCTCGATCGAACTCCCACTGGTAGTCTCAAGAAAGCGGGACCTAATCTCAGATGCGAGGGTTGCCCGCCCAAAGGCAAGCATCAAGTTTCGTCGCTATTGTCGTTTATGAAGCATCTGCCCCACATCTTCCTTACTTTATTCGCAAGGACACATAAATCGTTATTGATGAGGGTTCCTCGCATTCAAACAAACTAGCAAGTGCTTTGAATCCAGGACTATCCTGGGGCTCGTTCTGCGAAAGAAGTAAAATTTGCGTATCATCCCTCCTCTGTAAGCGAGGCGCGAAGCCTTTACAAGCAAGAAAATGATATAGGAATAAGTGAAGTAGCGTTTGAAAGCAGCAAAGACTTTATTGGTACATTCCTTGTCTTATGATGAAACGTAAGCAACTGTTGTTTTCTCTCTAGAAAACCTGGATTAGACACCCGCGCAGCGGTGGGACACCAACAAGGGGCCTCGTCCCCGGCCTGTGGTTATATCATTCCCTATAAAGAAGTTTAAATATTCAACCTTGGTTATAGGAAGCTAGTCCTTTATGTTCATTAGAGCTCGCATATTTTTATTAAAACGAGTAAGGCAGGGGGCTCACGTGCTAGTGAAGAAGGAGAATACGCTTCGATCCTATGATAAGATGATATCGCTGAGGCATGCAAGTTGAGGGTGCGTAGCAGCTCGAGCGAGGGGAGAGGCATGCACGTGATTCATCAGGATACGTCCTTTGTGAAAGCAGGAGGTGTATTTCCTCTGATTGATGTATCCCCGTCTGTAAAAAGGGCGGGAAGGTTTTTATTCTCATTTAATTTCCCGAGATGAATCTCTTCCCCTTTACGCCCGAGGAAGTCAAGGTCTTTCAGAGCCTAATGATCTATCTCGCTTGGCTAATATCTTTGCTATTCCTTTCATATCATAGTGAAAGATTGAGTTAAAGCCCATGCATGACCAATATCAATGGGTTGGGATCTCTTCTTGGAAGAAAGACGAAGCGGAGATCTTTCTATTCATGAAAGAATGATAAATATTAGAATTCGAGTGACTCACAGGGGAAATTCCATCTTGTTCCAAACGGGTTCTCAAGCAAGACAAGCCCCAGGTAGTGGACTTAACTAACATCACTGCCAGACTCAATCCATAGAATAAGTTTCGTCTCCAAGAAAGTCTTCCTGCCCTTACCCGCTTCTCAACCAAAGCAAAACTCAAAAAAATCTTTGTACATCATACAGCTGTGGTGGGGCTCCTTTTTTGTTTCACAAAATAGACTCTTCCACTTCTATATACTATATATATACCATTATTAACCACGTTCGACTGAACCCGTTCTCGTTTTGGCTCTGCGTTCATGAAATTCCAAGACCAACAACAGAAAGGAAATTTTATTTCAGACGTATGGAATTAAATCATCTCTAGTCCTTATGGTTTTCAGGGGGAAGGGGAATTGCTTTCTTCCAAAAAGGTTTTGGCTCGCAATAAAGCTAGGGTCCTGATCGAGCAACTAGTAGTCCTATCTATCCACCTCTCCAGACACAATATCTTGAGTACCTATGATGGTGACCACATCGGCTGGCATGTGATGTTTGGACATAGAATCGAGTCCTTGTGAATGGGCAGAGCAGTGCTCTTATTTTATGACGGTAAGGACGATTGCTTCCATTATCGACGAGAAAGACACCAAATTCTCCTTTAGGTGCTTCAACTGCGGTATAGGTAGAAGAAGCTGGTACGGAAAAACCTTCTGTATAAGGTTCAAAATGGTGAATTGAGGTAGAGTAGACCGATGATCCTGTAGTCATTTGGCCGGCTATTGAAAGAAAAAGCTTGCATCTGCTCTCTTTATTATATAACCGGTCTCATCTCTCTCCAAACCTAACGTGATAGTTTCCTATCATAAGGCTTTCTATCTATAGATTAAGCCATTACCAAGGAGCTAATTCGTTCAGAACTCAGTTGACTACTTCTATAGATAAGGCGGAGCGTCCTTGGCTAAGCATAACATAATCAAAAACCTTCGCGCGGACCAATTATTATTATAAAAAAATCAGTAGCAAAAGCGCTTCTCTTTGCTTTGTTAGTGAATCAAAAGTAGAAAGACAAGAAAGAATTTTTTTTTCTTGCTCTCGCTTCCTCATCTGCGCTCGTCAAGCCAACTTTCCTCTTTGGTTTGGGAGGTAAAACCGCGGTTGAAGCGGACATTTTGAAATAACAACATCAAAGATATATTTATATATATACACGGTATTTATATATATACACGTCCCAAATCTGCGTTCGGAAAAGTGGCCTACTTGAAAGAAAGGGCGGGCACTCTTGTGTTTTAACCTCACTATACTATGAATAGTTGTGGGGCACTGTGTACTTACAATTTCTATGAGAAGCAAGCGAATGGGCTTATTATCCTAGGGTGGCGAACGGAACGCTTCATCAAGTCATTTCTCTCCTCAACCCCCTAAATAATAGGAAGAAGGGTCCTTTTTAGGGGTAATTGCTTCGCACCGATTGTGATAGCCCCTGTAGATACCTTTATTTGAGCTTTGGAACTAGTGGGTCCTGTCGCTAGAGCGCTTTCGTTGTAATTTAACAGGGCACGGAGCCTCAACGAGGAAGGTGCTAGTGGTTTATCATTGGGTCAATAACCCTTTCCGGTTCCTCTTTTTGTGCTACTCCTACGCCTACTTCCTCGCGAAAGCGCGAAAAGGATAAGAAAAGACAAAGCCTTCTCTTGCTTTCCCCACTGTTGCTTCTAAAGATCGCCCTCTCTCTCGGCTGGATCTTGGCCCACCTACTATAAGGATCCCGTATCCAAGAACCCAACTTATACAAAGAAAACAGATGTTTTCCCTTTCCCTGTTTTAGAAGGGGTCCCGTGGTTCCTATGCCGCCGCGTTTCCCGGTCCTTTTATTTTAGTGCTTTGACCCAAAGCGATAGCTTCTAGCTAGTTCAGTGGATAAGATGGCTGCGCTCCAGCTCACTCAAGAATGGGACGGCAGTGGTCCGCCGGCAAGCTCGTTCTGATCTTGGACGCAGATACATTGGAATCTGAAGCACCACCACGAACGCTACCGCGCGTCCGTTTTCTTGCTTTTGAAGTGCGGTAAGGCACCACCCTGTTGTGCCAGCAGCCAACTCCGGCGTGTCAGCTTAGTTATCCTCATCAAGCCACTTACTTGATGTCTAGCTTTCCAACTGGTAGACGCTTTCTTTTTCCCCCGAAGCTTTCTTTTCCCAGACGAAGAAAGAAGTCGGTAGATTCTTCCTAAGAACCGGAGGCGAAGCGCTATGCCGGGGCGGGGGGACGAGAAAAGAAAGGGCTCCGAAGAGAGAAATTGAGGTTCCCAATGCTTCTCCACGCCCAACGAGATGCGCCAACTTCGGGATGCTTTACTCCTAACCCCCATTATGAAAGAAAAGGTTCCGAGACGGAGCTTAACCTGAGTCTCGGTTAAGAACGGCAATGATCTACGTTTCACACGGCGCACGATTCCATGGATAGTTTCATTCGATATCGTGATGGAGGACATAGCTTACGATCATCGGCTTTGATCATGCCACTAGGCATTTTATTAAGACATTGCACAATGATCCGAACACTTTGTCGCATCTCTTCGATACGGATACAGTAACGATCATAGCGATCTCCTCCGGTACCCTACCGGTACGTCAAAATCCAATTGGTGATAAACATCGTAAGGTGCTGCTCTTCGCAAATCCCAAAGATACCCCTGGTTGGGATGGGTAGACCCACCACTTCACTTTCGCTTAGGCCCGAGCCAAGTCGGTGGGGGACCCCGCTATGATAGGCTCCTTCCCCCCCAAAAAAACAAACGTACTTGAGAGTTTCCCTTCATACGGCTCGAATCATTCTCAGATGCCCTTCTTCTTAAAAAGGCAAGACCAAGCATCCTTTCCTTCTTTGTTGGGTTGGTTCACGCACGCGCAAACGAGCACCGGCCGCAACAACGGAAAACTATGACCAATAGAGTAAGACACTTAACTACATCCGCACGCAAAAGGATAAAATGTGGTTCTGGTTGAGGCTTTCTTTCTCCTGCCTTACAAAAAAGGGGGCGCGCAGGACGTTCGCGGAGTCCATGCCTTCCGTACCACCACAAGAATGGTCGTTCTTGGGTGAATCCCGCTCCTAAACATAAGGGAGAAGGGGGCCGGGCCTATCATAGCATAGCAAAAGGGTTGTAAAAAGAGAACCCGGCCACTTATTTCATTCGACGTTCCGGGGTAAGGACCGCCCGATTAGACCAACTTTTTTATAACAAGAAGGCGGATCTGCTTTGATCAAGGAAAAAGCCCGTCGGCCACCAACTCGGTGCGGGTCACGTGACCTACAGCCCGCCTTCGCTTTTTGAGGTTTCCTTTACCCACATCTCTATGTGCCCGCAACACTTCCATATGGAGAAAGATAGGCTTACCATGTTCCATCAATAGCACTTAACCTATGCCGATTTTGGCGGATCGTGCTCCACCCCGGTGAACTCATGCGGTTCCGACGTGCCCGAGAGGCCGAGGCGAATCCGTTCACGGTCCGTAGGACCAACACCATTCGAAGGTGGCTGGCTTTTCGGACACAGCAAGGCCACCTAGACCTTTATAATAATAATACATGTTTGACTGGGCTTACACACATTCGCTCACTTACGTTGTCCCCCTCGGCTCACCCTAGCCCCGGCATATTCTTCCGACTTCTAACGTAAGCTCCAAGGCTTCACACCAAGTCTTCACTGACATAATATGCATGCTTTTGTAGGGTCGGGCAGAACCGTTGTTGCCTGACGGGAACTTCCCCCATATTGCTATCAATGTCTTCATGTCGCACGACCTCTTAACATTACACCACTGAATCCCCAATCCTTTGCTTTGTGCGGTGCAGTACCAATATCCACCAATCGTTGTTTCCAGATACGGTTGCCGGTTGACATCTCTTCTAATTCGTCGATACGAGAAGCAAATTGTTGTGTGGAGGAATCAATATCTCGACATAAGCCAAGAGGCAGATCTTGTGCCACTCCACCTGGTCGTATGAAACGGCATGCATCCGGCTCCGAGACTCTTTCATAGAATTCCAACAATTTCTCTCGCTCCTCAAAAGCCCACAGGAACGGAGTTAATGCTCCCACATCCATAGCATGAGTAGTTAAAGCAAGTGAATGATTTAAAATTCGAGTTATTTCACGGAATAGCACTCGTATATATTGAGCTCGTAATGGTACCTCGCAATTCAAAAGTCTCTCTACGGCTGAAGAATGAGCGTGTTCTTGGGCCATCATAGAAACATAGATAGGGTCGACGACGGAACGAAGAACTCACCCTAGATACAGCTTTTTCGTACACGTTCACTTGCATCACATACACAAGTGCTCTCTGAACCGTGCAATAAGGTCACCCATAACACGGCTCTCCTACTTGAGTTACCTTAGCCCCAGGCCATGCTATGAAATGATATTGGAAAAATGCTATGAAATGATGAAATGATAACCTAACAACTAGTATTGAAAGCTGGTCTCCCTTTGATTGAGGGAGGTTGACGTCTAGTCAATCCTTTCCCTACTTTCTTTCCGAAAAAAAAAAATGAAATCACTATCTAAGTAAAGCTTTGTCTGTAATTTTCTCGGCCCCAAGGGAGCGTCTTTATGAGCTCGCCATTTCCCGATCTCTCGCACTGCGAAAGTCGGTGTGCGACTCCATATGAGGACCTCCTTCCCTTCTCGCCCACTCTCCGTTCACACGGTTCTCAAAGCGAGAGGAGGAAGGGTGAGCAGGAGGTACCACGAGCCCTCCGCCCCACACTTACTTGAGCGGACCGGAAGCAAGTGTAGTTCACCGGTTTCACCGAATGCTCTTATCTCTCGGCAAAGATCGTGTGAGTGTGCAGTTATGCTTTGGATGCTTCGCCATAGAATAGATCAACTCAGTTCCCTTTCTTGCTTTTTTTAGCTTTTTTTTATAGGTTTTCCGGTGCACTCGCTTTATATCTCCGACACACAAGGAAAGACGCGGTGGGGAAGAAACGAGCCCTAGCCCTCTGTCCGCCGATCATTCGCTGGCATCTCGCATTCACGCCCTCGTTTGACTGCCGCTCGGGGATGTAGTTGTAGATACGTTAGTCTTAGTGGGTCGTTGGCTCCACCTGTTATCTCCTTCTACGACATGCTGTTGTCGTCGCCATATTATATATGTCACTTAGTCATCTCTGCTTCGCTGCGGGTCAGCATCTCCGAAATACGGCATTCATATCTTTCGAGAAGGGACAGTCCTATCATGTGGAAGATTTCTCTTAGTTCACAAGCTAGCACATCCTAGGGAAAGAGGAACCAGTACTTCAATTCATTCTGGAAAAGAAGTACATGCATTAATCCTATTAAAGTAGGGAATCGCTCTCAAGAAAGTCATCTCAGGCTTCAGGCTTAGGAAAGGGATTTCGTGACATCATCGAAATGAACTGGCCTTTCAACTTCTTTGATTCATCGGCTTTAGTAAGGCGAATCTTAAAAAAGAAAATGGGAAATTTCTCTTTTGAATTACTCAGATATATCCTATGAATTTGATTTCGCACTGGAAACTATTCTAGGAGAAGTTCGAATCCGTTTCGTTCGGATATTGATCGGTCTTGGTTTAACATGGTTTACGCGTTATTGGTTCCCGGAAGAGTTAATATTCCCATTAGCTAAACCCTTTCGACCTACTGCCTTTGGACTCGTATTTTGTTTGTACACAATTAACGGAGGCCTTCTCAACATATGTAGCAACGTCTTCAATAGCATGCTCTTACTTCGTCTTTCCTTTTGTAAGTCACCAAATTTGGTGCTTTTTGATCCCCAGTTGCTATGGGGAACAAAGGGCCGAAATACAATAGATTTTTCCATTTAAGTGGTTTTTGCTTCTTCTTGTTCCTGTTCTTAACTCTTTCCCGGGTAGTTCCCAATGTTTGGCACTTTCCATACTTCGTGAGTGCAACATCAACAAATTCGCTCATGATCAAGTTCTGACCTAAGATCTATGACTATATTATGTTAAGCTGTTCGTATTTCGTTCATTCCATCGGTATGCTCCCAGTACCTGTAATTGTGATCTGTTTCTTTGGGCGAGGGGTCTTTCGTGGAAACCTTCACGAACAATCGTCGTTTTTTGATGGTTTTTCCGCTTCTCACATTTGCTCTTTCCACACCTCCGGATATCGGTGCCAAATTCTCGCCCGTTTCCTTCTTTCTTTGATAATAGAGCTGGCTATCTTTGTGGCATCGATTGTACAAGTTCGTGAACGTGAAGAAGGCTGGACGAGTGGAATGAGGGGGAGCGGCTCGATCGACAAAAAAGAAGAGTAGCCCCCCTAGAACCTGGCAAAGTCATTATCAATGAATTCCCGAACAATTCTCAACCAACATCTGCTTCTATGCTCGCTTCCGACTAGACAAAGCTGGATTCGCGTGAGGCCCTAGACTCAACACTAAGAATATAGCTTTGTCTAGTCAGCTTTAGCTTTAGCTTGCCAGTCATCTTGTGTTGTGTAATAGCCTTCTACTATATTCTTAGTGTTGAGTCTAGGGCCTCACGCGAATCCAGCTTTGTCTAGTCGGAAGCGAGCATAGAAGCAGATGTTGGTTGAGAATTGTTCGGGAATTCATTGATAATGACTTTGCCAGGTTCTAGGGGGGCTACTCTTCTTTTTTGTCGATCGAGCCGCTCCCCCTCATTCCACTCGTCCAGCCTTCTTCACGTTCACGAACTTGTACAATCGATGCCACAAAGATAGCCAACTCTATTATCAAAGAAAGAAGGAAACGGGCGAGAATTTGGCACCAGATATCCGGAGGTGTGGAAAGAGCAGCCGTGAGAAGCGGAAAAACCATCAAAAAACGACGATTGTTCGTGAAGGTTTCCACGTAAAGACCCCTCGATTCCAAAGAAACAGATCACAATTACAGTACTGGGAGCATACCGATGGAATGAACGAAATACGAACAGTTAACATAATATAGTCATAGATCTTAGGTTGTAACTTGATCATGAGCGAATTTGTTGATGTTGCACCCACGAAGTATGGAAAGTGCCAAACATTGGGAACTACCCGGGAAAGAGTTAAGAACAGGAACAAGAAGAAGCAAAAACCACTTAAATGGAAAAATCTATTGTATTTCGTCCTTTGTTCCCCATAGCAATCGGGATCAAAAAGCACCAAATTTGGTGACTTACAAAAGGAAAGACGAAGTAAGAGCATGCTATTGAAGACGTTGCTACATATGTTGAGAAGGCCTCCGTTAATTGTGTACAAACAAAATACGAGTCCAAAGGCAGGGTCATAAAGGGTTTAGCTAATGGGAATATTAACTCTTCCGGGAACCAATAACGCGTAAACCATGTTAAACCAAGACCGATCAATATCCGAACGAAACGGATTCGAACTTCTCCTAGAATAGTTTCCAGTGCGAAATCAAATTCATAGGATATATCTGAGTAATTCAAAAGAGAAATTTCCCATTTTCTTTTTTAAGATTCGCCTTACTAAAGCCGATGAATCAAAGAAGTTGAAAGGCCAGTTCATTTCGATGATGTCACGAAATCCCTTTCCTAAGCCTGAAGCCTGAGATGACTTTCTTGAGAGCGATTCCCTACTTTAATAGGATTAATGCATGTACTTCTTTTCCAGAATGAATTGAAGTACTGGTTCCTCTTTCCCTAGGATGTGCTAGCTTGTGAACTAAGAGAAATCTTCCACATGATAGGACTGTCCCTTCTCGAAAGATATGAATGCCCTTGTTGACTATGACAACAGTCGCGACTATAAACAGACTCGCGACTATGGTAGGTTCTGCTTGCTGAAACCTCTACTATTTTCATTTCATGCCGACTAAAGGCATATTTTCCACAGATCGCCAAACTACGACGAGAGTTTCGCCTTTTGAAGCGCTTTACTTATATAAATATAATAAGGGTAGGGCGGAATTTAGCCCTATTTGCCATGCCAGGCCAAGTCAGAAAGGCTTTGATGACTCAAGGTTCATATTGGGGAAAGGAGAGTGAGGGGAAGAGGCGACGAGAGTCGGCCCGATCATCCAATTCGCTCCACCTTTCAATACACAAGGGCATGGTTCTGTAGTCAAAGCAACTTCGTCACTTTCGTGTACCCATCGGACGGCGACCCTTTCGGGGTTCCTTAGGGACCGATTCACTCTGCGTAGATTGATTTGAAAGCGAAAGCCTTCCACTGGCGGCGATCGTGTTTTTCACGGGACTTCTCGTTACTCATGTCAAGCATTCTCACTTCGATATCTCCGGGTGTTTTCACCAAAAACCTTCCCGATTGATGAACGTCCCGCTCGACACTTGAAAAAGCAGCTTTCAAGGTCTCGTCGCTTCGGTGAATCACTTGAGCCCTGATACATTTTCGGTGCCATGGAGCTAGACCAGTGAGCTATTACGCTTTCTTCAAAGGATGGCTGCTTCCAAGCCCACCTCCTGGTTGTCATCGCTCGATCACTTCCTTTTCCACTAAGTGATTGCTTAGGGACCTTAGCGTACGATCTGGGCTGTTTCCCTCTCGACTTTGGATCTTAGCACCCAAAAAGTCTGTTTGTACAAACGATCTAGGCCTGTATTCGGAGTTTCCCTGGGGTTGGTAAGGCGTAAAGGGGGCCACCCTAGCCCATTGAGTGCTCTACCTCGGGCCATCGACATCATACGCTCTACTGAAATAGATTTCGCGGAAAACCAGCTATATCCGATCTTGGTTGGCCTTTCACCCCTAGCCACAAGTCATCCCCGTATTTTGCCACATACGTGGGTTCGGTCCTCCAAGGCCTGTTAGAGCCTAGGTAGCACCAAAACGGACACGGACACGGACACGGACACGACACGGACACGTGATACGGCATCCCATGAAATTTAGGACACGGGACACGCTATTTAAATTTAATAAAAAAACATATTTTATGGTTATAAATAACGTATGATTTTATTTTTGTAATGTATTTGATACTAAATTTAAAATATTTGATACTAAATATAGGTAACTGAAGGTAAAATTCGACCTTAACTATAACTAATTCTAATTTCGCACCCAAACAATCTTCTAATCAATGTTTTTTGAGAATTTATTCCTCGTGTAAACTATAACATGATTAGGCGTGTGTCCGACGAGTGTCGGGTGTCCGGGTGTCCGACACGGTGTCGGACACGGGACGGCTAGTTAGGAGGAGTGTCCGTGCTACCTAGGTTAGAGCTCTCTTCAACCTGCTCATGGCTAGATCGATCGGTTTCGGGTCAAATAGGAATGACTATTTGAAGTGATGACTTAAGCCTACTTATTAAGTTTAAGTTAAGGTAGTTGACTTGCTGTCCTTACTCTAACTAGTCAGGGAATGACTATTTGCTTACTTGGAACAAGTAAGGTAGTTGACTTCTTTGTCCTTACTCTAAAAACTAGTCGGGGAGAGCCGACCGACTTGCATGTCTTAAGCATATAGCTAGCCTTCCTTCGCTTCTAGTTCGATCTAGGATCAAAGGCTTGCCTAGGATCAAGTCTCATAGAATCATAGAATAGACTAGACTCGTAACCGAGGGAAGATCTTTTCCATTGCATTGTCTGTCCACCAATCCATTGTCCAATGTAAATGTAGCGATGCCCGCACTGTCTCCGATGATCGTACCTTTCTCACCAAAGAATACCGCTTGCTTCTTCGAATTCAACCGGTTCATCTAATCTAGTGGTTCATCTCGAATCCTTTTCGCTTCGACTTCAGTGGTAACTTCTTTCGGATCTTGCTCGGTGCTCCGGAAAGAAGGGAAGTCAACCCCTCTCCTTAATCCTTAACCGAACCAATCAGTCGAGTGTCTTCGCCCCTCTCCTTCTCATTCTTATTCTTCTGGGAGTAGAGGAGCTTTCCCGTCTCGAATGTCTCGAATTAAGTAAGTGGAATCATGTCATTCATATCATGCAGGTCATGTGGAATACAAAGACACTGACACTTGTTAACATGAAGTTAACATGAAAAGAGACTCTCTCTCCTCTCGCCCTATTCTTAGAAAGCCCTCCGCTCGCTCCCTCGGACGGAGGCAACCTGCGCCCCAACCTCAGTCCTAATACCGAAGCCTAGCCATAGGATTAGCATTCCCGTTCTCATTCTCACACACAATAAATAGGGGTCTCATTCTCACAATAAATAGGGAAGGTCGACCAAGCATTCTTCCCTCAACTCAAGTAGTATTCTATTCTATAATCCGTAATCTGTAAATATATGTATGCCATTACTTGGACGTCTACTTTACTATGCTATTACTGCCATTACTTTAACACTTTAACTTAACGTCTACTTTCTTCGCGTAACTTATATTATGCCGTTTGTTATGACTTTTGTCTCGTTGTTCTCGAGAGGACCAATGCCAACCAATGAATGTAGGACCCAAGACAAGAAAAGAGCTTCCCGCCCCGTATTGGTATTGATTGGCGTTCGTTTCACTTATGCTCACTTATGCTCTAGATTCTCCAGCTAATGCTAATGATGAGACTCATTTGCTCCATTGCTGATGATCCATTGCTTGATGACGATGAAACTTCGCTTAGGAGTTTCGTTGTTCCGTTGTTCGTGGTCAAGTTCCTTTGTTCATGGTAATGCACCCGCCTCACCAGTCCCAGCTTCCTCCTGTTCTTCCTCTGACTCACGTTCGAGGAATCATCCGAGGAATCAAAAGGCATATGCTCCCGCTGCTGAAGATCTTGTCCAAGGTCCAAGCCAAGCAGGGGCTTATTACTATTAGTCTATTGTAACTAGAGTAGCTTCGTCCCGTACTTTTCTTTTGGCTAGTAAACTGCGGGCAAAGCATTCCCGTGGTTCTAGACTGTCTCAGAATAAAGGTACCTTTACCCTTTCTTTGCTAACTTCTTTATTTAAATTTAACTTTTATAATATAAGCTATAAGCTTAAGCTTTAAGCTAAGGAACTAAACGTTAACACTCCTGCTCGCTACTTTCGATCGCCTTTCTAATTAGAAGGGAATTTCTTTCGTGCCACTTCTTTCTAAGTTGAAATTGAGCTTGATCATACATACAATAACAGGGAAAGGGAAAACGCACACCGATCCGCATTCTTCCGCTTAAGTATTGGTATTTAATTTCTTATCTTAAATCCCCACCTAACCTATAAGAGACGGATTAGCCTATGCTTAGATAGGATTTAGATTAGAACTTTGGAAAGAGCCAAAAGCCAGGGATTTTAGAGCCAAACAAGGCCAAAGATCGGGCAAACGTAACACGCGAAACGGCACTCTTTTCTTGAATTTCAATCCTAAAATCAGATTAATTAAGGGGGAAGGGATTACCGGCAATCCTAGATCGGCCTTTGCCTTTTGAGGGTATTCCATCTCTTTTGAGACCTAACGAGGGCTTTTTCAAAGCATTCCTTTAGCAAGGCTAGCGCTATAGGGTGTGAACGTGAACCATTTGCGGTCGTAAGCGGGGCTACTTACTAAGGCATTTCATCAAAGCAAAGGAAGTAGTTGCGAGAAAAATTTAAGCAAAGGCAAACCCCTTATTAAAATTTAATTAAAATTAAAGGCATCAATGCACTCACTCCTGGACAAAAGAGACAAAGAAGGAATGGCTTTCAGAAGAGTAACTTGGGGATGTCACGTGAAATAAAAACCTAAATCCATTTGCATTGTAGTAAGTGCCGGGATCAAAACGACTTAAAAAAGGATACCACCAAACTGAATCAACCTCAACTGATTGAACTCAAGAAATCGCAGACTACTTTCTAGCCGCAAGTCTTCTTTTCGCTTCTTTGGCGAGATAATACCCCGAGCCCTCACCGAGCTCGATTATTAGAATTTCTTTCCCAAGAGAATAGAGGTTAAAGAGCGACCAGAGTGACTAGGAACGTCTCTCTCTGATAGATCAAGTAGCCATTACGAGTACGAGAGAAGCAGAGGGATCCGAGGTACGATTGAGTTTCATCGTAGGAAGTACTACTTCTTTGTAAGAATCGCTAGATCCAGTTGCAGTGCGACTAACTCACATCATCCTCTTGATACCTTACTATTAAGCTATTTCGATGTGCTCAATTCGTATAAGGGGAAGGAAGAACTTTTGGGATAGAGTTTCTTGTTCAAGTAATCCCTATTCAAATTACTTGCTTGACTCTCATTTTCCTTTCTAGCGCGCTAAGTAAAGAGGCAGATCGAAACCAACCAAAAGGGTACCAGAAAGACATCCATGAGTGCTTTCACGAGATAAAGAAAGAAAATGTATGGGCTTTGATGAAAGAGCGAGAAGAGAAGGCTTCAAGCCTAGAAGTCAAAGTCGGCGAATCCGCTTTTAAAGTAAATAGAGCACGCAAGAAGTCTGTCCCGAGTAGAGTTATGGGAAGGCGAGGTTAGTCCACTTACGGGTTACGGGTAAGCTCATGAATGCCTTATTAGAATTAGAGGGAATACCTCTTTCAAGTGAGTGAAGTTAGCTGAGGGGAATGCTCTAAGTAAGCGATCCGCCATTCAACAAGCCCATGCAAGACAAGAAGGATCTCATTGTCATGGAAGCCCTTTCTTTACCCCTTCATATAGTCTATGATAATGTTTTTTTTCCGCCTAACTCTCATGGCTTTAGGAGGGGCCCATAAGCTAGCTCTCGCCTTCTTTCTTTCTCAATTTGAAATGAAATACAGGCTCATCAAACGGTGTCTTCATTCTTTTCTTATTCTCATGAATCACTTTTTTCAATCAAACTCTCGTTCTCTGCCCTTGGATCGGTCTATGCGAGAGAGCCTCATGGACTGACTCAACCTACCTGCCTAATGGCTGGCCCTGGGAATACCAACTTGAATTCTCCTTCAAAAAGCGAAAGAAGAGATTAAGAAATGAGAAAAGCAACTATTCTTTCTTACGAGAAGACTTAAGGTAGTTGATGTGTTAAGCATATAGCCAGCATTCTGTTTGAATATGAATTTTCATTGGGCTAATAGTTTTGTTAATTGAATACATTTGTTTAATTTAATATAAAAATTTTTTAGTTGATTGAATATACATTTATAATTATAACCTTTATTTTAAATTTAATCTTAAATTAACTTTCTATTATATAAGAGAATACTTTACTTATTCGGTGAGGAGGAATGAACTTTCTTGTCTGATGAAAGTAGCTTTCTTCACTAGAGCATTAAGAATAAGACTTTGCTGCCTCGAGCCCAGGGACAAGCCTTTGTTTTCTTTTCCACACGGGATAATGGGAAAGGGACAATGCCATGAACATCCAACTCGCGAACCTGCTCTACCTCTCACTACATATCATTCATTCCGCTCTAAACAGGGAAAATCTTCCTTTTCTCGTGTTTTTGGTTACTAAAGCAGTTTTACTTGTGAAATTTAAAAATGAAATGTCACATTTTATGTCAACCCGGGAAAAAAGGGGGTGAAAAGGCCAATCAAGGTCAATTCCAGGCTCGGCTCCCTGGGAAAAGCGACACAAACAGAAAGAATGAATGCTCGCGTAATTCCAATTGATGATTCGGAAATTGAATAGTCATTTTTGGCAAGAATGGGAGTTTGAAGTTGAGATTCCCGCCGTTGTCCACCCGTTCCCGCCGCTTTGGTCTTTTCATTCGTGTCCGGGAGATAGAGGTGGTTTTGCATAAACCCGACCAACATTGGTCCCATCGCTTTAGTCCTGGACAATCATTCGAAAAAGCGCGTTTTCTTTGGTTGCGATCCCGTTTCTCTTAATAAATGGACTTTTCACATTCATTTGAAAAGTCAAATTATTAAGGGGAATCCCTTTCACAAGCAAAATAGCCGGTTTATGCAAAACCAGTGTCTATCCCTCAGGGCTTAGTTGAAGCGTCTATTCCAGAGGAAGAAGCGGGGGCAGGAGCAAGTGGAGGCCTTAGCATTAGAAAAGCAAGGAAACCGTGAACGAATGCCAATTCATGTGCTTCTCTTTCGGGGCTGGGGCTTGGGCCTCTTGACTTTACCTTTTGAATTTGAAGTGGACCAACCTCGTGACTGATTTTACCTAAGCGAATCAAACGAACCGTACTCCCCCTATCTTATAACAACTAACAACCGGCTCGTCCTTATTTAAGGAAAGCGACTTCGGAAGAAGGAAGAAGGAAGATTAGCGGCTACATTGGAAAAGAAAGCAAGCAAGAAAGTCAACAAGGGAAGCCAAGTAGCCTATGGCTGGCCTTACCACCTATTCTCAAGTATCAAGCTCGGGCCAAGAGCGGCGGGCGATGTTGGAGCAAGTGTCTTTTTCTTCCTTTGGAGCGAGGTAGAAGATACGTTATGACATAGCTCACATTTCAGTTATAACAAGTAGAGGATAGGTACGAGGAAGCTCACTCGCATATTTAAGTAACAAGTAAAGGAGAGGAACGAGCGGAGGGCTTTCTAATAATAAGGCGAGTGTGTTGACGAGTGTACGTTAAGGAAACGAGTAGGATGTTGGCAAAAGGGCTAGCGCAGGAAAATCCTAGACTAGAATAGGGGAGCACGTCCCTTTATTTATTATAAAGTCAACTATTAACGTGAGTAAGATTAAGTGAATTTATTATGTCAAAAGCAGAGCTTAGGGTGAAAAGCCAAAACAAAAGAGGACAACCCACAGAAAAGAAGTTAAGCTGCAATTGAAGGAAGAGCGAAATAAGTCTGTTCGATGATGCGGTGGAAAGTAAGGGCCTTTACTTTATTAGCTACTCGCATAGCAAGCATATAAGTCGACAAGACAAGTAAGGAGCGAGCGAAAGCCCCTAAAAGAAGAATGCGAGTTGCCCCTATTCTTTAAGGAGCGAGCGGAATCCCCTTATGTATTACAAACGCGAGTTAGATGTGAGCGAAAGGACGGCATGCTAATCATTAATATGGTTGGCTTCCTCTATAATGTGGAGCGAGAGAGAGAGAGTTGGATACGAAGCGCCCGTTCTTATAAAGGGCGTGTGGAGAGCATGTTAGCTGACGTAGAAATAGATAGAAGCTCTGCCCTAATAAAGACGATTGCTTGATTGAAGAAAGTTAAGCGCTAGAAAGGGCCTCTCCTTTAATATTAAGATGGGTGCGGGGCTTTGCAAGTCCAGTCTTCGACGAGGAAGTTGTCTAGCCCTCTTCACTAAATGTTCAAGTCTATTCCACACAATCTACCAATATATTCCCCAATCTCGATATGCGCCAACACACTACCTCCAATAAGTACTATACTATCATATTATAAGAATAAAATAACATATAAATTTAATATCATATATCTCTATTTCGATAGTCACTGCTGTATTTAATGAAAATAAGAATATATATTTATCGTTGGTAACATATCTCAATTCTAAGTACTTGAAGTTGTCTTTTTAATCTCTGATGTTTATATTTTTATTCTAATTATTCTATATTTTTATTTTTAATATTAAATTAAGTTCATTTTGTATTTCTTTGATTGCACTTTTTTCTTAATAAAAAAAGAATTAAAAAGAGAAAGACTTTCAAATACACATTAATTTACCTGTTTTTCTTTTCTTTCTTTGATTCCTCTCAATGAAATTTTCCATGTTGCACTAAGTTACTTACGGATGTATGCATGCGGTCCGGAACACTTGGGGTGAACACCCATCCGAACAAGTAGAGTCAATAGTTCAGGATTTAGGCCATAACATCTAGAAAAAAAAATCTTTAATCCAACAAGTGCTCTCCGAACCAAGCAAGATAGTTTCCTATCACTAGGCTCACCAACCAACCTGGACTTTGATTCTTATTATTCCTACTGGATACCAAAACCATAAGGATTGTTTCCAGCCATGAGTTCCCATATGACATAAGCGCTCTTGGGTGGGGTGGCCCATTCCATCCCCCTTTTTTTTATTTTGTTTGAAGCGGGCCAAATAAAGAATGAAATGCAGAAAAAGGGGAAGGTATTTAAAATATCTTTGGTTTGGTTTGGTTTAAGGGCTGCTCGCTCTACCGAAGTACCAAAGGCTTTCGAGGCTTACACCTCTTACACGACCTAAAAAAAGCTTTCAGTAGCGCCCTTACTCTAACAAGTAAGCAAGTAGAAATGACCTTAAAATCTAAGCCTTTTGAAGTGCCGTAGTTGTAGCCTGTGGCCACACCAACCCTTTCGTTCTTATCGCTCCGGTTCCGATCTATATGACCTCCGGACGGTACAAAGTACACTTCTTCCGTAGAGGCATAACCTAACTCTGTTCAACGGGGGAGCCCTCTAATCTATGAATGGAAAGCTCTCCGCGCGTGGCGTGAAAAGGTTATAAGAGAATTTTAACCCCCCCTTAGGTTACCATGCCCACGAGGATCCCTACGTACTTGTCCATCCGGGACAACCGAGATCTTCCGTATTATTTAAACTTAGGTGCGTGGGAACAGCTCAAACAAAGAAAAGTCAGTCCGAATTCGAGGCACGGCCCGCCCGTCTGCGCTTGGTCGGGAATGGCGCAAGGCGAGGGCGCCGCTATGCCCCTTAATCAATCGAATGGTCCTTCGACCGCTATTAGATAGTAGATAGATTTCGGCCGGCATAGATCTCATGAGACCCGCCCACTATTACTACGAAAAAAGAGCCCTGCCCTTTTCCTTCGCTACTAGGAGAGTAAGCAACTTCTATTAGCGCCGGACCTTGAGTCGAATTGATCGTGTCATGTGCAACGTCCATCAATGATGGTTCATTAATGTCCATTGATTTAGACTCCTTCCCTCTTCCCAACTACGAAAAAGATCGAGAGGCGCGAAGAGCAAACCAAAAACGGAAACGGAAGTTTTTTTACTCCCCAGTCTCTCTTAAATAAAGCTCGCCAAGGCGACCTGGGCAGGTCGGCCGGGTCTTTCCCTGTTGTTCTGTTTCCGCCACGATAAAGACGCACGGAAGAAGTATGCCCAGCGCGCAGAAGATCCGTTGAGAGTTTCTGTTGTCTCGGTAGTGGCATTGAGCTAGTAAGCGATCTTTTCCCCTATTGTATTGAATCAATAAAAAAAAGAGGTCGGCGCTACGGCCTCCTATTGTTTTATCCAATATTGCACATAGACAATGGACGAGCCCCGACTTCCATAGGTCCTTGGTTTGACCTCACCTCCTTAACAGGGGTAGGGGTCACCTTGCTTTTCGAAAGCGGAGCGGGGCCAATTTCTCGTACTTGCTTAGTCTGTCCTCCTTTCGTCGAGTGCTCTTCCCGGTTCACTGGACTGTTAGCCTACCAAGCACTTGCTGCTGCTGCTCCGGCGCCCGCTCCTATATTAAAAGCACGGGGCGGAGCGCTCGTTATCCTTCTTGTTCTCTCTGCAGGGGCCCCCTCCCATTGCTCTAGCCATAAGCAATGGCGGCTCCACTCGCAACCACGGGGGCTTGCTTATAGAAAGAAGATAGGCGAGTGGGTTCATTTGTTCTTTGGGCTGCCTCTATTCAAATTACGTTAGGGGATCTCTCGCTTTTGCGGATCTAGAGAGATACTACGAGTCCTCCGTCCCAGATTCTATCGCCGCGCCATCCGGTTCACCGGTACTACCAAAAAGTCTCATGCTTACGTTACTCTTATTGATGGTTTTATTATCTTGGACCACGAAGACTCGGTCGTGCTTTCGGTTTATATTCTCATCATCATATTGATGATAAATCTCCTCGTGCTCTGCCATAAGAACTTGGAGTCTGTATCATGGTGAAGGTAAGGTAACGCTGTGATTCTTGCTCAAAAAACAGACCGAAGGCGTTCGAGTTATTGGCTCGTTCGATCGGGCAAAGCATTCATGAGTCGCTCGTTCAACTGTCCCTCGGAGACACGGTCGAGAAATGCCATTACCAGGGTAACCTCCGTCCTTTCTTTATCTCGGTCTCACCCAACAAGATATGGCTCAGCCAAAAAATGTGAGCGCCCTGTTCTAATTTAAAGGCGAGCCTTACTTTAAAAGTCAAGCTTTGGCTCCCTAAAGACTAAAGGATCAAAAAAGGGGGGGACTTCCGCAACGGGCTATGCCACCCAAACCAACTGAGGGAAGTCGCATCCGTCCCATCGCAAGCACCTACAATGTCATGATTACATTGGTTTACCCTTTTTTCTTTGGTAGTTTAACGGACGGTCGCCCCTCCAACAAGAAAGGGTATAAATATGAAAATTTCTCTGCCATTTGGATCGGAGAATTTATGGAGGAAGTCGGGTTTTAAATTTCCAGAAACCACACGATTATATAGCCAAAGGGAATAGGCCGCGCCTAAAATCATCCCAAGCGCTGCTAATGTGGCTACTAAGCTATTTCTTTGGAAAGCTCCTACTAAGATGAGAAATTCCCCGATAAAGCTGCTAGTACCAGGTAAACTCATATTGGCTAAAGTGAAAAAGAAGAAAATGGTAGAGAAATTCGGCATGGTGCTCACTAAACCCCCATAATATCTAACAAGTCGAGTCTTATGTCGGTCATATAGAACACCAACACATAGAAAAAGGGCTGAAGAAACCAGTCCATGACTTAACATCGGTAGAATGCTACCTCCAATTCCCTGTATGTTCAGACTAAACATACCAATAGTCACAAAATTCATATGGGCTCTTGAGGAGTAAGCAATGATCTTCTTAAGATCGATCTGTCTTAAAGTGGTCAAGGAAGTATATATTATAGCAATCGCGCTTAGAGTATAAATGAAGGGAGTGAAACAAAGTGTCGCTTCAGGAAACATGGGTATTGAAAATCTTAAAAACCCGTAAGTTCCCAATTTTAAAAGAATTCCTGCCAAGATAACGGATCCTGCCGTGGGTGCCTCTACATGAGCTTCGGGTAACCAAATATGAACTGGTACCATAGGAACTTTGACAGCGAAAGAGGCGAAAAAAGCAATCCATAAAAAGATTTGGCGCCGCTCACTAAATTCTGTGGTTAATAAGATTTGTAAATCGGTGGTTCCTGTTTGGAGAAGAATCAACAGAATAGCTAATAGCATAAAAACAGATCCAAGTAAAGTATAAAGGAAAACGATATCTTTGCCTTGATCTTTCTTTGTCTCGAACCCCAGACCCCTATAATAATGGTAGAGTAAGGGGTGGCCCCAAAGCGGAATTGACCGGCCTAAGAGTTTCCATCTGTGGTTGGTCGAAGCTCCAGTAGGTAGCCACTCCCTTCTCAGGGAACCGTACATGAGACTTTCGCATCATACGGCTCCGTCCCGAGCTTTCGTCGTCGGCCCTTGTCATTAGACCACTCTCTATGCATGTATTTTCAGCCTGGACTCTCGAATCTTTTGCTTTTCGGGTAGTGGGCGAACAATGCTGCTTGCGTTGCGGGGGATGCCCGCTCGTATGGCCCGACCCTTGATCCTAACCCGCCTGAAAGAACCGCTCACTAGCTAGCCGGACTAGTGAGGGGCCCCATTTTTAGACATACTAAAAACCATGCCTTTCGAACCGTGCTTTTAGAGATGAGGCCCGTCTTCCAAATAAAAAAAGAAAGAGACTCGTTGGGAAGAAAGATGGAGTGCGGCCTGTAGAGCACATGTAACGCCCCTTTTCTTTGTAAGGCGGGTTGCTCACGCAGGCGGATCTCTCTCTAGATATCTATGGATCTCTAGAGAGGAGAGAGATGTAAAAGTAATAGCCTTATGTTATGTTATGGCCGCTCCCCGACTTACGGCCTTTACGCTACTACTGTCTTTGCCGTGATGTGAGCGGTTCAAATTGGTTTGATCTTTCTCAATCATCCTGGCCGGAACTTGTACGCAGCACTTGTTAAAGGTTTAGAACTCTTTTTTTTTTTCTGAATCTTAAGGACAGGACCTTACCCTATTCTCGAACCCTCCGCGGAGCTCTACCCTGCCCGCATTTCCTTTTTTTTTTAGATGGGTCGCAGATTGGTGATTGATGAGCTCCACCGCCTTGCCGCAGTCTTTCTTTGAATTTGTGAACGGGTCGAGCCTCTCCTCCCGTTTGTTTTATCAACTTATCCTAAGGTCTCCTCGCCAAGAGCTCCCCGGTGACGACAGAGGAACCAACCCGCCCTCTTTGTGGCGGGGCGGCTTTTTTGTTTCACAATAAGACTGGACGATTATCCCTACCCTCGGTAGCTTACGAGTTTACGTCCATCCCTGGTTGGGTACAGTTTCCTTTCGATTTCTTCCTTGTAGCCGTTACCTGAATTCGCGCAAGTGTGTCCACACCCTCCAAACTTACTTGACGAGGAATCCATTCTCGCGAAGAAACACAACTCCTACACACACCTAGGAGCACCCCTTCCTGCATATTCATACAAGACCCGAGTAGGCGAGTCGAGGTCCTACAAGGTACCCACTACTCGCAGTACCCTCTCCCTATTTACGAAGGGAAAAAGATGTGTCCGTCGGGTTCGGTTCTTCTTAGTTAAGTTGGGCGGGTTCGACCAGAAATGCTATGCTTACGCACAAGACTACCCCTCTTCCCGAAAGCTTCGCGGAGACTACTTTACGACGCCAAGATCTTTACAAAGCGACCGCCCGTAGGGGGTTTATCGCACAAGGCCCCTGCAGAGGAAAAGCTTTATCCTAGCGAATAGAAGATGCTCAGCTCCGCACAACATAGGGATTAGCACGCTTTCGGAAAGAACATAGAATAGTAGAAGATCCAAAGATGCGAGAACACGGCGATCATTAGAAATTCCACGAATTAGAGATCTTTGTAATATACTCTTTCCCATAACTTCTCATACAGACCAACCCACTAAAATGCAAATAGGGATCAAAAATGTGGTCAATATCACGAAGAATAAAGAGATACCGTCTATACCCAAATAAAAATTTATGTTTTCATAAGGAAGCCATCGAAGGCTTTCGACAAATTGAGATTTGGCCGTAGAAGGATCAAATTGTATCCGAAGAACAGGAGAATACAAAAAAGTAATAAGAGAAGCGCACAGACCAATCAATCGTATCGATCGTATTCTTGAATTTGGAATGAAAAGAAGAGTAATGCTTCCTAGCACGGGACACAGAATAAGACCACTTAGATCAAAATACCATTCACAGAAATGTTCTAACATAGAGCAAAATCTAACATTGAAAAGATTAGTTGACAACAGTAAAAAGATGAGCGCCTAATTCCAATACAATAAAGGTCTATCAGTTCAAGTCAGCTGAACGCCGTGATTGATGAGTAGGTAGGTAAGTTAGGTGTACCTCTCGCCCAGTGGAAAGCTAGTTTCCTTCCCCCTGAATGAAGAAGTAGTGGGGCCTCCTGCGCCCCCTGAGGTGCCTTTTTTTTTTTTTTTTATTTATACCAATTCTTAAGGGAAGATGCCTCTTTCAGTCAAAGACGGTTTAGAAACTTAGCATGTCAACGGGACGTATCTAGCTATGGTTCTTTGTCCAATATTACCTAAATCTCGCCGTTAGTACTATGAGCGTTAGCGGAGGTAGTTAAAATAAAGTTAATTTACATAATTCTAATTAGTAGATTATTTAGTTATTATAATATTAAGATAATTAATTTCATTTTATTATATTAATTGTAATCGGTAAGAATGCCATTTGACTAGTAAATGCACACTTTCTAACACAAGCTGTAGTCTGTCTGCTTGCCTCAACTTTCTAACACAAAATGCAGCTTGTCTTCTTGACTTGACTTTTGTCCTTCTCTTCTCTGTCTTACGCCCATCATTCTCAATCGAAAGCCCAGACATGCAATAGCATAGAACCTCAGAGCGGCTTATGCCTACCACCAACGACTTAGGAGGCCTTCAGTTGCTTGCTATCGATGTTAGTTTCCTATCGAGAAATCAAAGGCAAGAAGTCTACTTTCATATGACAACAGTCAAGGTAGTTCAGTCGACGTCTTAAGCATATTCACTCAATCTCTATCTATTGCGATGAGCATGTCTCTATTATATATGTAATTCTTTGTTGTCCTCAAGGCTCTATCTTTATTTAATTATTACTATATTAGTAACCGAAATCACCGGGTGGGAGCAACTTTTTCGAGGGCTTTCTATCCACGATCTGCTAAAGCAGCTTGTTCGTTGGCAGCTTTGCTATCTTCGATCGGACCATCTTCGATTGCATCTTCACCTGGAACTTCGTCTGTTGCATCTGCTTCTTCCGTTTTCTACCAAAGTTATGGAAAAGTGTGTGTGATCTCGGTCCCATCTGAGTAGGAGAGGAAAGGCTTTGCCCTCACGTAAGGAGTAATTTCAAGGTAGAATTCCTCAGTAATACGTACTTACAGGACGGAGTTCCCCAATAATGCCTGTTTAAAGAAGGTGTCTAATGGGTCTCTTGGCGGATAGAAAACAAGTAATATGTCCTTTGTTTGCAGAAGAATGAAGGGAAGCTGCACTCCCCTTACTCTGCTTGAACTCCTTTATATGGCTAGCTAGGAATGCAGATGAGGCAGATAGCCGAGGCTATTTATAGCTCGAAGAAGAAGTTTAAGCAGTTGGTGGTTATACAGGTCCTTCCTTATATATCTTATCCATTATCTGAATATCTTAATCGTTCTTCGAAAAGAAGGGACCCTTTAACAGGGACAGCCACAGCTGGACAAGGTAATTTCACCCCGAGCAGCAAGGTAATTCCGACCCTAACCTAATGTCCTTTCGAGCCCAAGCATCTTCTTTTTCAACTCGACCCGAACGATCAAAAAAGAGGCCTTTGTTGCGGAAACACGGGCTCATAAAACAGTGCTTTTTAGCTTTTGGTTTTAGCGGCGGGACTTAACCCTCCACTCACATTATAATGAAAAGGCAGGTTATATTAAACCTCGGCCTTAGAATGAAAGCCCCTGCCCATTGTCCATTTTGGGTTTCAATCCTTTATTCAAATTGAAAAGTCCTCTTAGCGTAGGAAGGGCTTCACACCTTGCTTGTCCATTCATAGACCTTGAATAGTTGCCCACCCTATGCCTCACGTTCGAGGAAGAAAAAGCCACATGCCAACACTCTCGCATTTTTCTTTTAATTTAAAAGGCATTCCGATCGTTCCAGCTTATGTTCAAAATCATGCTCAGGAGAGGGACCAGCAGTAGTTTCGTTTCGAGCCAGGGTCAATGGTTTCGTGTGCTTCGTTTCGATCAAGGGAAACAAGGGACGCGTCAACATACTCATTTCCTCTAACTAGCGTTCGAGCTCTTATAGAACGTAAACTACACGCGTTTCGTCCCTATCTTAAGAAAAGTTAAGTATAACCCGCATTTAAGTGGATTAAGGGATCGCCGCTAACAAGGTAACAATGCATAGGATAGAAGCCACGCAAACGGTCTTTGCAAAGAAGTTTCCCCTTCTTATTGAGTTATTGACTTTCTTTTTCCTCTTTCTACCCTGCAAATGCTTTGCCTTCTGCACCTGGCTAACACGCTAAGACTGGAGCTTAGCTTCTTTCGTTCCTTATCTTATATTAAGATAGGAATTCGCCTTTCTTACGACAAGACTTGAGCGGGATTTCCTATCCCTTTGACTAGGAAGGGGGATTGGTGCGGTGCTTTTCTGTATCACCTGTGTCAGCATCACCTGTATCACCTGCATCAGCAGAAAGGTACCAGTTTTCCTGTCTAATCTAAGGAACGAGGAGACTCGACTACAAAGGAGGGGGACAAAGGTGCTCGACTGGTCAGGAGAGGGACCAACCAAGAGTTTGACTTTTCTTAGGTAGCCATTACCATTACCATGGAATCTTAAACCCTGGGAGGGAAGTGTCTCAACCCAGGCAAACCCGGGGAGTCGTATCACGTCGTCACGTCTTTGTTTTACAGTTTGCTTGTCTTTTTTGTAATTGTCTGTAATAAAGTGCGCTTTTCTTTTCTTATAAAGTTCAGGTTCTACGGCGTCTGGGGAGACGGGTTCTACAATCCCAATTCCTTAGACTTAGACTTAGCCTTAGACTGATGAGGGGAGGGGGTCGGGCCAATTACACTGGACACGATCTTCGAATCGAACAACTATAGTCTATGGTTAGGAGCATTATTCTTCTCTCTATTCTTTATCTTCTGAAAGTGCTTAAAGAAGCTCATTAATCAATCTAGGAAATTCGTCCTTAATGAAGTCAAACAACAGCAGTGACCACTGTTATGGCGGGTTCAGGACGAGCCCCTCCTTGCCCTATTTCAAAAATTTGTGGGAAAGCTGCTCGAACAAGCAACAGATTGATGGTAGGCTTTTTTGCTCGTTGGAAAAGAAAGGGTAAACCCCCTCCCCTCATTAAGGCAATAAATGACTGGCCAAAGACAGGTCAAAAGTGACAGTTTCTCGAGGATTTTCGGCATAAAGTGATTTTCTTAGTGAATTGGGATTTTCAAATGAAATTTTTCTTCAAACCCCGTGATTTTTCAACAAAATGCAAAAATAGCACATTTTTTAACTATTAACGTAAGATACGAAGTTCTCTTTTTGCACCGAAAAATGATGACAGGTTCGAAATCTCTCCTCCAAGTGAAAGGCACCGAAATTCACGGGTTTATTAAAAAATTTCGTGGGAAATTAAATTAATTTTATTTTATGCTTTTTCTGTAAAATTGGTTTAAAAGAAGACTAATTGGGTGAAAGAGTTCCACGTTTCCGAGGCTCATCCTACATGAATGAAAATGCGTAGCTAGAGCCTAGCATTAGAGTTAGGGATTTCATGGAAAATCTGTCATCAAGCAGCTCGTTCACCAGACATATTGAAGGAAGGTGCCAGCAATCCTGCAAACATTTTATGTGCTGGAAAGATTTCATGTGTTATCTATGCGGGAGATGTTTCGTCGTGATCAGCTCTCAAGTTTCAAGAAGGCAGCAATCGCACTTAACTTGTTTCGCGTACCCCTTATCTAAAATAAAAGGGGCAGGAAGGTTTTCCGGCCTCAAATAGTATGAATAGCGTGAATGGTGTCATTTTTAACCAGCTAAAACTTCTCCAATACTTTATACATCAAATTGGTAATCGTTCTCAGTGGCATTTTCTTTTAAGAAAACCCTGGATTTGGTGCCTCTGTAATGTGTACAGCCTCGTTCTCCTCTTTCGGCTATAACCTTCCCTAATAAGGAATTGAAATATCCAACCTCAGTCCCAGGAATTGGTGTAGCACACAAGGTTAGGGGGCAAGTCCTCTTTAGTAGAGTCTTTCATTCGTAACTATAGTATAAGGGAGGGACTCGTTCCTCTCCTGCCAACGCATATCTGCCCAACGCCTTAGCCTATGGCCAGCATTCTACCCCCTCGCATTCCAACCATCATAACCAACATCTGTTCCTACAGTCGTTTCTTTTTAAAGAAATAAGGAGAACACATCCTTCTATAGGACCTGTTCGTAGGTCATTTGAAGACCTTCGTTCACTCGCTAGCTTGCGTAAGTCCTTAGAAAGGTAAGGGGTTTACCCATCCTTAGGAGCATTACTTCTTGGAAATATTACTCGTTACCTATTGGTCGTAAGAGCACTCATCAACCACTACTCTTTGTGACATCAATTTACTTGATTATGGATGGTAACGAGAACTGAAGGGAATGAGCTCTGTTCGGGAGCACATGCGCATGCTGCCCCTCTTATCACGGTATGCAGACGCGGGCGAAGAAGAAGATCCATCGGTAGTGGGAGGGACTGAACTTTACTATAGATTATCCTTTTATACCGGCGGGGGTTCGGAGAAGCCCAATGAGTTAACTGCCCGAGAGGTCTCTTTTACTCTATTTGGGTTAGGGATAGAAGATGGATACTGGGGTGGGGCTACTAGACGTGAGCATAAATCAACCTTAAATTTGGCACCTTTTTCCTTGGCTTTATGAGGCAAAAGCCGCTGAAGAGCTTCTTCAATTGTGTTCAAACCGACATGTTAACAAGCCGTGGCACCGAAGTGGTCACCTTTAAACCTCTGTTTCTGGTCTTTACCAACTTTTGACCCAGTCCTAGAGAAAACTCAAATCAAACGTAAATGCCGCGCCCTTTCTTTAGGGCTTACTAGGCAACTGCACTAAAAGCCTCGTGATCATTTTTATATTTTAAGAAATCCTAATTCCAAGGATTTGGTTTTGTGATAGGCCTTTCTGTTTTTTCAAGGAACTGCTTCGAGAAGCTTCCTCGACTATGTGTGATTGGTCATTCTTAAGACTAGCGTTCCAATGATAATGAAAGTAAGTAGGCTGGCTCGTCAACAGTGAACTTTGCCCTAGATTCATCCTACCTAGTGTAAATGGGTGGTCCCAAACGAAAAGAGTTCTTACGAGGACATGAGAGAGAACTTAAAAAAAAGAAAACCAATTCAGTACTCTGATTACTATTGACCTATTGAATGGACGTGCCATGTGATTTCCCTCTACCAAGATCTACGGATCGCAGGCGGTATCTCAATTCTTCCTTTTTCTTTATTATTAAGACTTTATTTACGATGCATTGCAATCTTCTTAATCTTAAAAGGTGTAAAAAAAGATCATGGAGCGAGTGAAATGAATGAAGCGAGCCAAAGTAACGAGTATGTCGGCATAAAGTCTTAATATTATTAATACGGAAATTGTCTTAAGTTAATAACCCTTTCATAAGACGATCTTTCCTGCGCTCGGTGACACAAAACATCTTGTTGCTGCTATTATCCAGCTTTTGATGGACCAGCTGTCGAAGCAGCTTTTGCAGCTGTTGTTGATGGTGGGTCCCATTTCTTATATATACACTTGGAATCAATCTTAAACTGACCCTGTCTAATCAGGGACCTTTTCTACTACTTATGTTATGCCCGGAACGAGCGAATGTGTGTAACGAGCCGGCTGTTGAGGGAAGTAAGGCCGTAAGGCAGGGGTTGTGGATATCTGGGCAACAGGGTCTTGCCCCGTTAAGAAGAAGAGTAACTAGTGGTTGACGAGGGAAATGCCCTACTTCATAGGTAGACTTCTTTAGATGCTCCCACTGTTTAAGAGAATGCTCCCACTTATAATCTTTACTTCTTGAACCTCATCCTTTTCTTAACGGTTTAAGAGAATGCTCCCACTCATTTCAAAGAGTCTTTACTTAGAGAAGCAAAGTTGAATCTTATGAAGATTACTCTTCAATTCAATCGTTTTAGTCTTAAAACTTTCATTGAAGTGGTTGCGGTATTTTGGTCAATTTTGATTTCCGACAAATCTAGTTACCAAAATTAGAAACAATTCATTGTAAGTAGATGTGTTAGTCAAGAATCAAAAACCTGTTTGATAATGAATTACTTCAATCTATACTCTTTACAAGAGATCCTTAGCAATGGTTCATTTGAGGTTTTAGAAGCAAATTCATATTTGTCTTTAGTTACGATGTTTTAATGGAGATTTGAAATAAAATCGAAATGATATCGTATATGAATTGTGGTAAAGAAATAGAACAATATGATAACGGAATAATGAAAACAAAACATTCATCATTATAATAATACTTGTAAATAACAAGTAAAGCATTTACATAGTGACCTCTACCCAACTATGATAAATGATTCCAAGATTTAAATTCATATTAACTTGGGCACGGTGTGGCCGATGAAACCCTTATCAATATAACTCGGTGGATTAACTCTTTAATCAATTCTACTTTTAGAACTCTTGGTCGATAAAATTACTCTAATATTTATCTTTAGCCCAAAACACATCCGACAAGGGCACGGTGTGGCCGATGAAACCCTTATCAAAATGAATTCGGTGGATAGACATTTATCACCCACTTCCCCTACGTAACAAGGTTTGTACCCCGGTGTGGCCGAGTGCACTCCCTCACGAAATAGGTTTTCATGGTTTCTACTTTTTGGTAAGGCTAAGTCTCAATTGTTTATTTTTAGCGAGAGGTCTTGTCAATTTATTATCTATCACGTTTTAAGTGAACTAAAGTGGTGAACTAAGATAATTGTAATTGACACGGTCGATAAACTCGATTAAATGACAATGCATGTTTTAGTTATGGCGATTTAGCGATGCATGCGACATATAAATAAAATGCAAAGCATAAAAATAAATCCTAGTATGACCTTCCTAAAATAGAAAATCTAATTAACTATTACATATTCGGAAACCAACTCCATTGGTCCCTAGAACTTTGGTTTTGGCACGCATCTCGAGGTAACACCGTCTTTATGTATCGTCTTCCTTGAGTGACACCGCCTTCAAGGAACTCCGGAATAATAAAATTACATAACAAATTACATAATTTCCTATTATACATTTGTAATTAAAATAAAATAAATCTATTAAATTACAAAACGGTGATACGAGATCACAATAAATTACAACTGAATCGATATTCCCATACATTTCGGGTAATACCAATTAAAAACTAAGGCCATACTAAGTAAAATTACATAATTCAAAAATTACATAAAATAAAATTATGACAATCATAAATAAAATGCAGCATTATTATATGTATAAACATGCCCAATTTTATGCTAAATCATCTTTAAGGAGCCAATATCGTATATTTAAACGGTTTTTACGGATTTGCGTGATTCAACCTTTTAAAATCACAATAAAATACATAAATTCATATTTATGCACAAGTTAATTACCCTAACTAACTTAGGACTCAAAATTAGTCTCCACTAACCATTTGACTATAATTAACTTATATTTCTTAAAATTGTTCATTAGAGGACTCAAAATTACAATAAAATGCTATAAACTTCAAATAAATCACAAAAAATTCAAATAAATTCAAAATTTGAAATTTAAACTCATGAACATTCTGGAAAAAAAAACCATGACAGTCATAATGTTCAAAAACTTAGGTTAAAATTTTGAAAAATATCGGAAAAACTATGTTGCGGTTTATCGGATTTATCAATTAAAATCATAAAAACATGAGAAAAATTATATTCATCAACTTTTCAATTTTAGATCTGAAAAAATAATAAAATGCAACATGTGACGTTTTTCCTTAGTCATGAAGTATGTTTTAGCAATTATTCACTAATTAAGTCACTATTTATGCTATTTTTCATCAAAAATTCATAAATCATGCATGAAGACTTCATTATAGCCTATTATTTTACACACATCTTGTAAAGTTGCATGTGACAACATACTAAATTTATATGACCAGATTCGAAATATTTCTCATATTAACCTATTTTTCATTTAAATTCGATTTTTATCATGAAAAATCCATATTTCGAGCATAAAAACTCCAAAAATTCTGAAAATTTCCAGATCATCTAAAAATAATATATGTGAAAACATATCCAAAAACCACTGGAAAATTCCAAGTTTAGCTAATTTTCGTCCAAAAATGACATTTTTATCATAAAAATCACATTTTAATGCCAATATTATATAAAATGAACAATAAAATCCATAAATTAAACCAAAATATCCTAAAACATTTTAGGACCAGAAACTTTAACATGCATAATAAATTTCGTGATATATCAAAATAAACACAAATTTATAAGTTTTGTATGTTATTCGTATAACTCGGAAAAACTATAACCGATTTGCATGCAAACAACCTTGTGCTCTTGATACCGCTTGTTGGAAATCTATATCTCATTACATAACATAATCATATATGTTCTAAATTAATTTAGTCATAAAATTAATTACAAATCTTATGCATGCAAACTAAATAAGAAGAGATAAGAAAATCAATTTCTCACCATCTAATTTTCGGTCAAATGGGCACCAACAAGATCTCTTTCTTGTTAGTTCTTGAGCTTTCCAATAATGGATGAACATTCATGACTTCAAAATAGAAGCCCTCCAATTAGTAGCACCTAAGACTATCCCTTAATCCCACAAACTAATATGTACTAGATATTTGTAATGTGGTTTACCTTAAAATTGATTACTAATACTCATATACTACTACTAGTATTATTAGTTATTGATTCATACAAATTAGATTCATCAAACTCGATTTTATGATGAACAAGAGAGAGAAGTTTTATTGTTTATCATAAAACATGAGAAGAATGAAAAAGAGGAAAAACTCCACTCAAAATAATCACCCAAAACCGGTGGGACTAAATGAGTATATGGACCAATTTTCTTTTTCCTTTTTGTCTTCACAAGGCAAATTGGTGTAAGGTTTTGTCATGGTCAAGTCACTATCAAGTGTCATAAACAAAAGAATAAGACAAATGAACAAGATAAAATTTCTAAAGCTTGCTCACCAATTTCGGTTTATGTAGTAAAATGGAGTCCATTTTATTTTTGTCAATTGTACAATTGTATGTCATGTGACATGTGACATGTCTTATATCATGTTTTAATTTAAAATGCATATTTAACAAATTAAATATCATTTACAAATTAAATAAATCATATTTAACAAATTGACTAGTAATTTAAAATTACTTTCTCATAAAATGGTCATTTAATTACTAGTTAGTATAATTCACAACATTTTGTAATTATAACTGACTTATCATTCTCATCTCGCGTGTTTCACAAACACCGATTAATTTTAGTAATATAACTTCTTAAATTACTAAATAAAATCTCATTTAATCACATTATAATAAGATGTCATTTTCTCTCTTATGATAATAATTTGTTCAATTTAAGGAATTAATTAATCTGTATCGGCATACAATTAATTAACCTTTTCAATTAAGGGAATCGTCCTTTAGGTGTGACCTCAAGGGATCAACTGATCAACACCGTCGCACGACAGTAATGTCAAACTCTAGCCAGCCAATCATTACCGATATGTGTGGACCAGTTGACTATATATGTAATGTATCATCCCTTTCGTATTATTGGTATGCGATTTAAATATGTGATCAATATGATCAACAATTGTGATCGCATTATTGTCGGGGACACTTACTCCAACAGTTTTCGTGATATATCATAATAACACAAATTTATAAGTTTTATATGTTAATCGTATAACTCGGAAAAACTATAACCGATTTGCATGCAAACCTAAGGCTCTTGATACCGCTTGTTAGAAATCTATATCTCATTACTTAACATATTCATATATGTTTCAAATTAATTTAGTTATAAAATTAAATGTTGAACTTATGCATGCAAACAATAAAAGAATAAGAAAGAAATCATCATCTTACATTGAAGATTTCGGATTATTGGGCACAAGTAAGATCTCCTTCTTACTTGTTCTTGAGCGCTCCTAAAATGGAAGAACAAGGATTCAAGTATAAAATCTCTCTCAAGGAATAATACCCAAGGTAACTACTTAATAAAATTAATATTATTATTACTAGAACAATATTAATTTTGAATAAAATTGACCAAAAATATTATTTTGTTCTCTTAATATTTCGGCTAAGAGAAGGGAGAAAAAGGAAGAATTTTATCTCTCTAAAACTCTTATTTTAGATGGATGATCAAAAATAAATAATACACTAAATATTTTATGTAGTGTATAAGGTAAAATTTAGAGGGAAAACCCATGGTTTTTCTCTTCATAAAACCGGGTAGGGGGAGGGGTTTTTAGGGCCAATGCATGAGCAAGATGCTCTTCACAAGAGGCACTAGGTTTGCATGGCTAAGTTTAGGCAAGAATGATTATGTTTACCACTTAGTTAATCAACATAATATTTTCCTAAAACACCCCATTATTTCGGTCATATTAAGATAAAATGGATTCCATTTTAACTTTGTCAATTTGTCAATTTGTCACATGTCACATGTCATGTAAAATTGTTATGTATTTTTAACATATTAAAAATCAACGCATTAATAAAAATACGTCATATACAAAATTGACTTAGTAATTCATAATTACTTGTACCAAAAATTTTACCAATTATAAATCACAACATCTTGTATTTATAATTAATTATTCATTCAAATGCAATTGTTTCCTTAAACAATAATTTCATCTAAGTAATAAAACAATTCGATCACTTAGATCGTATCTTATTTAATCAAATTATAATGAGATACGCAAATATTACTTCCAAAATCGTCCGTCAATTTTAAGTAATTTAATTAACCTGTATCGTCATACGATCAATTAAATAATCAATTAAGAGTGTTACCCTTTAGGTATGACCTATGTGGATCAACTGATCACCACCGTCGCACGACAGTAATGTCAAACTCTAGTCAGCCAATCATTACCGATATGTGTGGACCAGTTGACAGTAAATTATTACTTCCTAATTGTATTTTTTAAAATGAGACTTAAACATGTGATCATCATGATCGACAGTTGTGATCGCATTATTGTCGGAGGACACATATTCCAACACATGAAAGGTTATGTGTTTAGGTTAATCATTATGCTCCTTTTATGAATAATAAAACATAATATATAAACCCCAACCCACCCATAATTTCGGTACATATACTGTAAAATGGAAAATCCATTTTACACATTATTTTGTCAATTTGTCACATGTAACATGTTCCATGACATTAGGTATATAAAATGTATTTTTTAACAATTAAAAATCAACATATTAATAAAATATGTCACTTATAAAGTTGTTCCGGGTGTAATTCCGAAGCAGTTATTTGTTACCACTCGTGGCTTGTAGAACGACGTCTTTGGTTGAATCCTCCTTTCGGTCTCCTGAAACAATGAACAAACTGAGGGCTCGGCTTTGGCCGAGCGTACTCACTCCGACGCTCAAGTTAGTGAACTTAAAGAGATAAGTTGTTGTTACTTGGCGAAGTATATTTTGTAGAGAGATAAGGAAGATATTACCAGATGAATAGTGATTCTTAGGTTAGATTGTGGATCCTTTCCTCAATGAGGGTTGAGGAGTATTTATAGACTTTCACCTTTTGTCACGTAGTGGCCAAGTGGCTAGCAGGTGGAAAGACTGATCTACCCTCGGCCGACGGACCCATGGCAGGCCGGCGGGCCCTGTTGACTCCATGCCGAGGGGTCTTGGATATGAGTACGCGGATATGTGCCCCGGCTGGCTAGTTGTCCTAGCCGAGGCACAAGAGACAGGCCGACATGCTGCGTCGGTTAGGCTGTCTAAGTCGTTGACTTGTTGTGGATATCTTTGACCTTGCTCAATATGTTGACTCGGTCAGCGGGTGCAGAATATGCCCCATCAATTTGCCCCCAGCGTAGTCTATGCCGTGGTATGGACCTTCGATGAGTGTTGAGCGTATTCTGCGCAAGTTGGAATTTTTCTGCCCCGGCTTCTTCTACCTCGGCTTGGTTCTGCTTAGGCCGTACCATATCCCCCCTCCACATGGATGTGTAATGGACATCAGATGTGGAAAAGAAAGTGGCGCTGGCCGAGACCGAGGTTGTGAGTGCCGTGTGCTTTTGATTGCCCCCAGCCGGTGCTGCCAAGCTCGGTTGAATCAGCGGGCCGTTTGGCAAGTAGACACCAAGGGTGTGTTGAAGAAGATGCGTCGATTGGCATTCTGTCAAGGAGCGTGTTGAAGAAGTTTTGTAACTGTTTGTCGATTGACATTCCATGGCTGCATGCTTGACGAGTGTCTCGTTGTTGATTGGTTGACGTTTCATGGGCTTTGCCCTGATTGGTCGGATTGAGTGGGCTTTGCCCTATAAATAGGAGAGTTAGCCCCTGAATTTGGCCTTCCAAATTCATTCTCTCAAAAAATTTTCTTCTTGCTTAACTTTCTTTGACGAAACTTCTCTCTAGTCTTCGAAGCGTTACTCCGGCGTAGCACTTTTCTTCAAGGTAAACAAACAAATTTTTAACTTTTTAATTGTTAAGTTTTCGTTGTGAATCATGTCTTCTGCTGATGCCGGTCCTAGTAACCGTGCGCCGGGGGGTTCCCCGTCGCGTCTTGATGAAGAGGAGGCGCTAGCCGCCATTCCGATAAGGTCTGGGGGCCCTAGGTCTCCTTCTCCTGAAGTTGATCCAAAAGCTCTGGAGGGTTGGGAGGATGATGATGATGATGATGATGATGACAGTGATGGTAAAGAAAGGGCTCGTCCTAATGAGGAGAGGCCGTACATCATGGATCACGGCGACGCCTGTAAGGTCTGCCCTGACCGTGCTTGGAGCCACAAGTTTGCCAGTTGTTCTGGTCCTGACTTTTTCGAGCGTCACTTCTCCTTCGGCAGGGAGTATAATATTGTTATTCCTGGGGAAGGTCAGGCGGTCTGTTGCCCTCCTCCGGGCTGCATCGGCGTGTACATCAGACATTTGGAGTATGGGCTCCGGTTTCCTCTGAATGAACACATTATGGCCATAATTAAAGCCATGAACGTCACCGTGGCCCAACTGCACCCGTTGGCTATTAGGACTATAGTCGGCTTTGTGTGGCTCTGCCTTTTCAAGGGGGAGGTCCCGACGGTGAATTTATTCCGCCGGATTCATCATCTTCGGCCGTCGGCCCCTGGTCGCGTTGGGTGGTACAGCGTGCAGACGGAGCCGGGTTACGTCTCCATTGATAAGCTTTCTTCCTGCAAGGACTGGAAAGATCGGTGGGTGTTCGTTGAGGTTCCGGAGGATTATACACTGCCCCGGTCCTTCCAGCACCAAGTCAATTTGCGGTGCGAGAGTAAGGGGGAGCATGACAAATGGGTCACCCGGAATAAGCTTAAGATGGATGCCAGCAAGGTCCCTCTTAATGCGGATGAGGAGCGGGCGATGAGGCTGTTTGAGGTGGGGAATAATGGGTTGCCGAAGGGATGGATTCCTCCGACGCAGATCATTCTCCAGGATGCGCCGCTCTGCCACGTCGGCCTCATACCGGCCCTAGCACAGGGTGAGTGGGGTCGGTGTGAGGCCCATCTCTGCTTTTAGTGTTCCTGTTTTTCGAACTTTGATTTATTTCTTCTACTTAACCCTTGCTTCGTTTCCTTTGCAGACCAATTTGGCCCGGATCTGTCCGAAGATATCCTTAGGAGAATGGGGCTTGATAAGAACAAGCAAGTTGTTGATGTGCATCCTAAGGCTCAGGCTCGTGATCGCAGACCGGCGCCGAATGATCTCATGGATCAGCAGCTGAAGGGCTTAAATACGACGGAGGCCCAGGCGAAGGTTGCTGGTAACATACCGCGCCGAACTCGGAAAACAAAGTCTTCGGCGGCGACGGCGTCGACATCAGTTCCACCTCCCATCCCTTCAGTCCAAAAGCAGACGGTGGAGGTCGTTGATATTACCGCCGAGGAGGTGGTCACCTTGGCAGTGGAATCTCCTTTCCGTAAGAGGAAAGAGCCTACCACTGCCGCTGATGCTTCTGCTGCTACTACTGCCGGGGCCGGCAAAGAAATGCGTCCTCCGACCAAGAAGGCCAGGGCTGGTACAGATCTATCCTGTGGCTCAGACTTAGCCGGTTCATTAGGCGTTTCTGATGACAGGCTCTCTGGCATGTCCATGTATGTTGACACGGATGCTTTGATTGAATTTTTTGTAGATCAACCGCTGCCGTCTACCGGTCACTCTGTTGAACGACGTGCCGAGAAGAAAACTGCGCAGGCAAGTGGGCAAGATACCACCGTCGTCACCTCCTTCCCTCAGCCTACCCCCTTCCAGATTAGGTCGGAGGGCCTGAGTTTGGCCAGGTTGCTGTAGAAGTGGGCTGATACGGCCGGTGCTCTTATTGTGGAGCAAGAAAAGGCCATGGCAGAAGCTGCCCCACAGCTCGAGCGGCTCAGGCTTGAGCTCGACGCTGCGAACAAGGAAGCCGAGAGGGCCAAGGCTGAGGCTGAAGAGGCAGTCCGTGCTGAGAGAAAACTTAGGGAGGACGCTGAAAAGGCGGTCCTCGCTGAGAGAGCTAAGGCTGAGGCTGCGGCGGCTGAAGCTGCTAAGCTGCTGGAGGGGCGTGACCACCTTCAGAAATTCGCCGACTTTAACGCTAAGCAGAGGGAAGAATGGAGGTCCAGGTTTCAGGCCCAGGGGAAGGTGGTCCGGAATAAGGACGCTATCATCGCCCAGAGGGAGGAGGACATTGAGACGCTCCAAGGCGAGATTCTTCCTAACATGTGCGCCCAATACCGGGACCTGGCCGAGGAAGCCGCCAGGGAAGTGATTGGGGAGCTCTATCCTGATGGCTCCTTTCCGTGGCAAAAATTCGACGAGCTGCTTGATGACAAGCTCGAGGCTAAAGAGAAGGCCGCGGAGGCAAAGGCTAAAGAGGAGGCCAGGGTGAAGAAGGAGGAAGAGGAGGCCGCGGAGAAGGCGGCCCTTGCTGAGAAGGCTAAGGCGGCCAAGGAGGAAGCTGAGAGGATGAAGGCAGCTGAGGCTGCTGAGGCTGAGGCTGCCAAGAAAGCTGAGGCTGCCAAGACAGCTTCTGGGTCGCCTACCAAAGACGATGCTGCTAACGTTGCTGATGGCAAGCAGCAACAGGCATAGGGAGACGGGCGGTCGTCACCGAGGCTCACCTTAAGCATCTCGGATAGCTTCACTGTTCGGGGCCAATTATTAAGCCTTTCCTCCCTGCCATCTTTTGGCGCTTCAACTGATATGTCTGTAACCTTTTGCTTTTCTTTTCCTTGTATTTTGTAAAACTTTGGTAGGTTGTGTTTTGGCTTATCCCTATGGGGACGGCCGTCGTCTGTATTCTCCTTACTTGTAATCATTTTTCAATAAAGCTTGTTTACTGGCCCTCGGCTTGGCCGGGGTTTTGATCACAATTCTTCACTTGTCTTCTTGCGTTATTAATTGAGCGCTTTTTCGTTTTTACCTTCGGCCTGGCCGAGGCAGTTAGAATGCGTATCTCAACTGTGTTTAACGTCTTTTTCCTTAAACATGTTAGCATGTTGGTCGCTTCCTCTTTCACTCTCGGTCTGGCCGAGGCGTCCGATTTGCGTTTCCCAACCGCCGCTGTGAACATGTTAGCGTATCGACCGTTGTGTCCCCTGCCAGGCCTTCGGTTGGCCGAGGCGGCGAGAGGTTACGACGCGACAGCGTTCGTATCTGTAGACATATTGATCGCTTCCTCTGCCAGGCCTTCGGTTGGCCGAGGCGGCTAGAATTGCGTCTCAACTGTACTTATACGTTCCTAAGGCATGTTGGTCGCTTTCGCGAGTATCAATCGCGCCGGTAGTGATCGCTGCCGTGGCGTCTACTTCTTGGGGTGACTGCCCGGCTTGAGCCGTGGCGTCTACCTCGATATGACTACGGAGGGGATAAACACTTTGATGGAAAACTTGGATGATTCTTCATTAGATATAAACATGCGTTGGGGTGCCAACAATTGTTTTGGACACCTCCGCCGCTATACAAAGTATTTCCTGAGATTGTCGGTGTTCCAATGGCTCATCAAAGGCACACCCTCCATGTCTGTCAGTCGGTATGTACCCGACCTCATTTCTTCGACCACTTTGTAGGGACCTTCCCAGTTAGCCGTCAATTTACCATGAATGTTCCCTTTGTTGGTGGCGGCCGACTTTCTTAGGACTAGATCTCCTACTTTTAAGTCCCTTTTGTGGACTCTTCGGTTGTAGGCTCTTCTCATTCGGTTTTGGTATACTGCCAAGTTGAGGCGTGCTGTGTCTCGGCTTTCTTATACCAGGTCTAGGGAGGTTCTAAGACCTTCCTCATTTTCAACTGGGTTAAAGGTGGCCGTTCTGAATGTCGGCACCGTTGCTTCGATTGGCAGGATCGCCGGACCCGTAGACTAAGTGGAATGGATCGTACCCGTTGCTTCTTTCTCCGTGGTGCGAAGTGACCACGGGACGCCGGGTAGTTCATCGGCCCATCTTCCTTTAGGTCTTCAACTGTCTTCTTCAAACCGTTGAGGATTGTTTTATTGTCGCCTCCTCACTTTGTCGTTGCTCTGTGGGTGGCGACAGAGGAGTATGCAAATTTGATACCAAGTTCCTCCAACCAGCTCATTATTGTGTCACTCCAAAACTCTCGGCCGTGGTCAAATACCATGACTTGGGGTAACCCAAAACGAGTTATGACATTTTCCCCATTACCTTTCTCACGGCCGTCGTGGTCTTGGTGGTACCGCTACGACTTCAACCCATTTGGTGAAGTAGTCAACGACGACAATCAAGAATTTTCTTCCTCCGGATGCCGTTGGAAATGGCCCAAGTAGATCCATCCCCACGTGCAAAAGGAAGGGGACCGAGTACCGGCTGCGGTCTCGGGAAGGTGCATGTATCACCGGAGCATGCATTTGTGATTGTTGCATTTTTTGGTTTTGGTTCTGGAATCCTCAAGCATGGTGGGTCAAGTAGCCGGCGGAGAGCTTTGTGGGCTAGTGTTCTTGCCCCCATGTGATGACCACAGATGCCTTCATGAATTTTCGTCACAAGATATTAGCTCGCGTCTACCGGACCGACGCATTTCAAGAGTGGCCTTATCACGGATCTCCTGTATAATTCTCCTTCAAACACCAAGTATCTTCTTTGCGATCCTCTTTATCTTCTGTGAGAGACTGCGGTCCTCCGGTAGCTCATTCATCAGTTTGTACCTCATTATCGGAGTCATCCACGTCGTCTCGGCCTCTATGTTGCCCACCATGCCGACGGTCTCGGTAATGCTTTTGGCATTCCCGATGTCTACCAAAGACGGTTCGACTGATATTCTTGATGGTTGAACGGCAAGCTTTGAGAGAGAGCGTCGGCTCGGTTGTTCTCGACACTGGGAATGCATTGTATCCGGAAAGATTTCAATTTTGAAGTGTCAGCTTTTACCCTTTCCAGGTATCTTACCATCCCGTCGTCTCGAGTCTCGTACTCTCCTCTAATTTGATTAGCCACTAAAAGTGAATCTGTTTTCAAAATGATGTGCTCCGCCCCGGCAGCTCTAGCTAGCTCGACTCCGGTTATCACCGCCTCGTATTCGGATTCGTTGTTTGAGGTCGAGAAGGTAAATTTCAAGGCGTACTCAAACTCGTCCCCATTTGGGCTGATAATAAGTATGCCGGCTCCTGAGCTGTTCGCCGTGGAGGACCCGTCGGTGTATACTTCCCATACTCCGGGGTTTTGCTCTTCTTGGTATGTGCACTCGGCCGGGAAATCGCGGTGCT
The DNA here is from genome assembly GCF_048544455.1 of Silene latifolia. NCBI lineage: Eukaryota > Viridiplantae > Streptophyta > Magnoliopsida > Caryophyllales > Caryophyllaceae > Silene > Silene latifolia. Next base: position 196,852,557 of record NC_133526.1, read on the forward strand.
GTCCCTTTATCGAGGGCCTAGGCTTGTCTTCGAATGCCGGCCGGATAGCTCTCTTGCCCATTTGATGAGCTGCCGGACTGTTCAAATTTTTCCAATGCTTTCTCCAATGGTTGGTCGGTTAAGACCGTCACGGGATGTGCGTCGAAGTAAGGTTTGAGTTTCCTTGCGGCAACGACGACAAAGAAAGGTCGCTTTTTCAATCGGCGGATAATTTCTTTCGGCGGGCAACAATGTATGGTCGACAAAGTAGATTGGGTGTTTTGTTTGTCTTCTTCTCGATGATCACGGACCGACCGTGGCCGAGGTAATCTATGTATAGATATAGCGTCTCCCAAAGATCGGCCTGGACCGTGATGGGAGAGTTTGAAGATGGGCTTTCGATTGCTTGAAAGTCGTGCTCGCTTCCTCCCCCCCATTTGAAGTCCTTGTTTCCCTTCAACACTTTGAAGAATGGGGTGCTCTTGTCGGCTGACCGAGAGATAAAACGGGCTAGAGCCGCCATCCTCCCGGTCAACATCATAACCTCTTTTCTATTCCTCGGCTCCGGCAGTCCAGATTGCTTGGACTTTTCTCGGATTGGCATCAATTCCCCTGGCGCTGACAAGCACGCCGAGGAACTTACCCGACCGGACACCGAAGTTGCACTTCATTGGGTTAAGCTTCATCTTGTATTTCCGCAGTGAACAAAATGTCTCGTGTAAATTGGCTAGGTGCTCGCTGTCAGACTTGCTTTTTACAATAGCATCGTCGACGTAAGCCTCAATGTTTCGCCCTTTTTGATTTTGGAACACCTTGTCCACCAGTCTTGTGTAAGTTGCGCCGATGTTCTTCAAACCGAACGGCATCATTTTATACATGTATGTGCCGTTACCGGTGATGAATGCGCATTTAGGCATGTCTTCTTCGGCCATGAATACCTGATGATACCCTGAGAAGGCGTCCAGCAAGCTCAGCATAGTGTAGCCTGCCGTGGCGTCGATTAAGCTATCTATTCGAGGCAAGGGATAGCAATCTTTGGGGCACGCTTTATTAAGATTGGTAAAATATACACACATCCTCTATGCCCCCGATGATTTCTTCACCATTACAACATTAGCTAACCACTCGTGATAAGTACAAGGCATGATAAAGCCCGCCGCTAGTAATTTATCTACCTCGGCTTTGATGGCTTCATCCTTCTCGGCTGAGGAGTTCCTCATCTTACGCTTGACAGGCGAGCGGTGGAGAGTACGTTCACTTGTGAACAATTACCTCCGGCTCACGCCGGCATCTCGGCTGCCGAGTAAGCGAAGACGTCTTTATTATTCCTCGGCAGGTCTAGGAGAGCGGCCCGAATTTTGGCTCCGGTTGACACCGACGATTACGGTGCGCCCGGTCAATTTCCACTTCTTCGGTCTCCGCTCCTTCGACCATGCCGACAGTGGCATCCATCAGGTCGCCCTCCTGTTGTAAGGATGGGCTTTTCCCCTTCTCTAACTTCTTCGCCACTTTGAGGGATTGCATGTTGCACCCTCTGGCAGATATCTGGACGTTGACCACTTCGTCTTTTTCGTCCTTTGAGACGAGCTTATGCACTTCCCCCCGGTCCGAGACATACATCAGTGTCAGGGCCCGGATGGACATTACTGCATCGGCCTCGCTCAGAGTGACTCGGCCTATGAGAACGTTGTAAGCGGACGAGCCGTCAATGACTACGAACTCAGACAGGATGTTCTTAGCCGCATTCCCTTCGCCGAACATCACCGGCAGCCTGATTGACCCCAGGGGTACCAGGCCGACCCCGGAAAAACTGTACAACGGGTTGGTGCAGGGGCTCAAGTCCTCAACCTTCAGACCGAGGTTGAGGAAGCACTCCCTGAACATGATGTTCGTGTAGGCGCCTGTGTCAACCAGGCACCTCTTGACCAGGTGGTTGGATATGTCTAAGTGGACTACTAGTGGGTCGCTGTGCGGGGCAATGACTCCCTCGTAGTCCTTCTTCCCAATAGTTATATCGGGGATGTTGGAAGCGGTGACCGCTGTTTTGGGCACAAAGTTGATGGCCTGATATAGCTCGTTCAGGTGCCGTTTGTGCCCATGAGCGGACCCACCGTTCTCGTTGCCCCCGATGACAACATGGATCACTCCTATCCGTTCAAAGACGGATTTTTTATTTGAGCCGCCGATGTCCTTCTTTTGGCCCCCGGCAACATATTTGCTGAGGCTCCCCTTCCGGATCAGCTCTTCAATGACATTCTTCAGATGCCTGCAGTTGTCAGTTAAGTGACCGGTGTGGCCGTGGTACTCACAGTACTGGCTCGTGTCACCGTCCCCCCTCGCCTTGGGAGGCCTTTCCCACTTCTGACCCTCGTTCTTGCTCAGGGAGAAGACCTCGGCGGCAGATACGACCAGGGGGATGTGACCATTGTACTTCTTTTGTTAGTACGTTCCCGAACTCCCCCCGGCGCCCGCCGAGTTCTGTTTCCTGGCGGACCTGTCAGACCGTGACTTATTATTGTCACGGCGTCCTTCGTCCGGGTTGTCCTCCCGGCGGCTCTTTCTCTCTGAGTGCCCGGCCTCGCTGGGGCCCACCCATGTTTTGTGATAGTCCTCCACCTTTATGGCTTGGTTGGCCATCTTCCTGGCGGAGTCTAAGTTCAGGCCTCCGCACTTGATGAGCTCGTTCTTTAAGTCCCCTCTTGGGAGGCCTTTCATCAGTGCGAAGGCCGCCAGCTCGCTGTTCAGCTCACCAATCTGCTGAACCTTGGCGTCAAACCTCTTCACATAACTTCGGAGAGACTCGCCTCCCTCCTGTCTCATAGTTAGGAGATCCGATGTCTCGACGGCCCTCCTCTTATTGCAAGAGTACTGGGCCAAGAAAGTGTCCCTTAGGTCGGCGTAGCAGTATACCGACCCATCGGGTAGCCCCTTGTACCAACTTTGTGCCATCCCCTGCAGAGTCGTTGGGAAGACTCGGCACCAAACCTCATCAGGTTGCTCCCACACCGACATGTGAGACTCGAAATCCTCGGCATGGTCGGTTGGGTCGCCTTCTCCTTTGTATGATATGGGTGGCAACTTTAGCTTAGTCGACACCGGGACCTCTAGGACGTAGGCATCGAGGGGCTGTCTGACCACGTGTCGAATGACACGTGGCGATCGGCTCCTCACATTCTTAGTCCGGCTCCTCTCCCCGCGGCGAGAAGGGCTTCTTCTCCGACTCTGGTGAGTCGGACTTCTTCTCCGACTCTGGTGAGTCGGACTTCTTCTCCGACTCGGTGAGTCGGACTTCTTTCACTTCTCAGGGGGGCAGCCTCGTCGGTCTTTGCGGCGACATTGTCCTCCCGCGGGTGCGGGATGGACTCAGTCTACCACCCGCACTGGGCTCCCCGGCGTCTTGACATGGTCAGCTTCTTCCAATGCTTCGTTCAAGTTTCTCGGAGTCACTTTTGGGACCCTGATCTCCTGTGGGGGTGCCGCCGCTCTTGTCGTTGTGACAGTGTGAGCCGGCGTGCTGCCCATTAGTTCCAGGAGTAGCTTCAGTTTAGCTGCATCAACCACATGTCCCATGATGGTGACTTGGTCGGCGGGCAGCGGTGTATTTTGTTCTATTGGCATCCCATACGTCGTATCAGTGATACGGCCGGTGGGGGACTGCCCGATTTCAGAGTTGTGGAATGTGTCATCTTGGCAGAATTCAGTTTCCACAAGCACCGTTTCTGGCTGTTTCGACATCCTCTTAGCTCGTTGGGTGGGTTTTGTTTTGTGTTTTTTTTTTGTAAGGGATTTGACTAGCTTCTAGTATCTTTTCCCACAGACGGCGCCAATTGTTCCGGGTGTAATTCCGAAGCAGTTATTTGTTACCACTCGTGGCTTGTAGAACGACGTCTTTGGTTGAATCCTCCTTTCGGTCTCCTGAAACAATGAACAAACTGAGGGCTCGGCTTTGGCCGAGCGTACTCACTCCGACGCTCAAGTCAGTGAACTTAAAGAGATAAGTTGTTGTTACTTGGCGAAGTATATTTTGTAGAGAGATAAGGAAGATATTACCAGATGAATAGTGATTCTTAGGTTAGATTGTGGATCCTTTCCTCAATGAGGGTTGAGGAGTATTTATAGACTTTCACCTTTTGTCACGTAGTGGCCAAGTGGCCAAGTGGCTAGCAGGTGGAAAGACTGATCTACCCTCGGCCGACGGACCCATGGCAGGCCGGCGGGCCCTGTTGACTCCATGCCGAGGGGTCTTGGATATGAGTACGCGGATATGTGCCCCGGCTGGCTAGTTGTCCTAGCCGAGGCACAAGAGACAGGCCGACAGGATGCGTCGGTTAGGCTGTCTAAGTCGTTGACTTGTTGTGGATATCTTTGACCTTGCTCAATATGTTGACTCGGTCAGCGGGTGCAGAATATGCCCCATCAAAAGTTAACCTAGTAATTCATAATTACTTGTACCGTAATGGGTTCCCGAGTCATAAATTACAACATTCTGTATTTATACTAATCAATTCATTCCGTTTCAATTGTTTCCGTAAACAATAATTTCATCTAAGTAATTAAACAATTCGATTACTTAGACCGTATCTTATTTAATCAAATTACAATGAGACACGTAAATATTACTTCCAAAATCGTCCGTCAATTTTAAGTAATTTAATTAACCCGTATCGTCATACGATCAATTAAATAATCAATTAAGAGTGTTACCTTTAGGTATGACCTAAGGGGATCAACTGATCACAACCGTCGCACGACAGTAATGTCAAACTCTAGTCAGCCAATCATTACCGATATGTTTGGACCAGTTGACTGTAAAATATTACTTCCCACATGTATTCTTAAAATGAGACTTAAACATGTGATCATTATGATCGACAGTTGTGATCGCATTATTGTCGGAGGACACATATTCCAACAATAAATGGACTCACCATCTTACATGATATCGAACCTAAACCACCACAAATTGAGCTCTCTAAATGTGATTGTGTTCTAGCACTTATCTACCTCTTTTTTTTTTTTTTTTTTTTTACATATGTGACTAAGTCTGGAGATTTCAATCCTCCGTGTGTCTTGTAGATAGTTTAGGGAAACTCAATAGCTTCGACGCTCATTTTCTTAGAAATGCTCCTACCGAATTGGTCAAACATCTAAATCACATCCCTTTTCTGAATGGGGATACAGTTCGATACTGACAGTTCGCTATTGCAGCCTACGAGAAATTTGAACTTGCAAATCTGATGAGATTTATGAGTAAAATTTTATTTCGCTATTATAAACAATTCTCAATCTCTTATACAATGATATTTTATCTCTAAATTAAGTTAATTTTTCTTTTTGGTAGTTAAAAAGGGAAAGAACAAAAAATGGTTTGGTACGACGGATGCTGGTTGGTCAATATTGTCTTTCAAAATATTTGTGCAAATCTTCTACCTCTACTTCAATCCGAAACTCCGGTGCTAAACTTTGTTTCAAAGTCGTCCAATTATCAAGCGGGTATTATGTCCGTGGAATTCTACTCTCACTCACCCAGAACATGGAACCTGCTCAACGACCTAGGGTGCTAGTTAGACCTGGCAAACAGATCGGGTCGTGTCGGGTTCGTGTCCGTGTCATATGTAAACGGGTCACAGACCCTCCAACCCAAACCCGACCCAATTAAATTTTGTATCGTGTTCGTGTCAACCCACTTACATAAATGGGTCATTAAGCCTCAACCCTAACCCATTAATTTCGTGTCGGGTTCGGGTCGTGTTTTCGTGTCTTGTCCATATTTGAAAAGTTTAAGTATATTTATGTGATGAAAGATCAAGAAAAATTAGGATTAATTTAGTAAGCAGATCTTTCGTGTCGGGTTCGTGTTTAGAGAGCTCAACCCAAACCCAACCCAATTAAATATCGTGTCGTGTTCATGTCGACCCACTTACATAAATGGGTCATTAAGCCTCAACCCAAACCCGTTAATTTCGTGTCGGGTTCGTGTCGTATTTTCGTGTCGTGTCATTGTTTGCCAGCTCTAGAGTGCACTACTAAACTATCAAGACTCAACTGGAAAGGGAAAAGAATATGGCGAGTTGATGTCATTCTCCGCAAACCTAATGTTTTGGGACAAGAGGTGAAGACGTATGACATGCAATTTTTGTTGTTGCTACAATCCTCTTGGTAAGCATTGGGAGTATTATGGTTAATAAGCCTTATTTCTTCTTAGTCTAAATATTCTCTTAATTATCTTTTATGTTTGCCTTGAAATCCATTGTTTGGCATGATACTGGTCATATGGCATGGTCTATACAATGTGCATCATCCAATTGTCAGGTAGGGATGGTGAAGAGGCACATAAGAGGGTTCGCTTTAACTTAGACGGGGGCGTCTTAATACCTGAGGCGGAGGTTGACGGTGGTCAACCCCGCTGGGCCCAATGAATGCTTTAAGTATTAACTGCCGGGGCTTGGGCAACCCCGGTGCAGTGTGTGCGCTCCGTGCTTTGGTACGGAAAGAGGCCCCGGCCATACTTTTTTTATGTGAAACAAAATTGTGTGGTCGTGATATGAGGAAGGTGAAGGAGAAGCTTGATGGTTATTTCGGTATTGAAGTTGATAGTGTGGGGAGGTCAGGTGGTTTAGCGATGCTTTGGCGTAAGGATGTCGACTGTTCTTTCATGTCGGCCTCAAATCACCATATGGACTTCTCTATTAAATCTAATGAAGGGGAGTGGAGAATTACGGGGTTCTATGGTTGGCCGGCTGTTTCAGACCGTCATCTTTCCTGGGAACTGCTTCGGCTTCTTAGTAGACAGTCACAGCTGCCGTGGGTTTGTTTAGGTGACTTTAACGAGATCCTTTATTCGACGGAGATGATAGGTGGCAGTAGGGCACAGCGACAGATGAACAATTTCCGGGATGCTATTGATGATTGTGGTCTTAGGGATGTACCTTGGGAGGGATACAATTTCTCGTTTGATAATGGGCAAGCCGGGGACGCGAATAGACAGTGCATGCTTGATAGGGCTCTTTGCACGACTGCTTGGACTGATTTATTCCCTTTCGCTAGGCTGTTTTATTTGGCTAGGGAATGGTCAGACCACGCACCCATTAAATTGGTTCTTAATAGAAGGGAGTTGGAAGAGCCGAGACCTCGAAAATTCAGTTTCGAACAGATTTGGGTTGGAGCGGAGGGGTGCAGTGATGCGGTGGAAAGAGGGGTAGAGAAAGGAGGTGGGAATTTGGTACGAGTGTTACAGGAGTGTGCGAGGGAGCTGCGGGTTTGGAGGGGTTTGAACATTAATTGTATTGGGAAGAATATAGGGAGGAAGCTTAAGCAAGTGGAAAAATTAAACACGGGGATGAGGACGGCTGAGAATGTGCAGCGTAGGAAGAGGCTTTTGGCCGAGATAGCTGAGTTGAGATGCAAAGAAGAGCAATTTTGGAGGCAACGGTCCCGGGCTTTGTGGCTGAAAGATGGCGACAAAAATACAAAGTTCTTTCATACGCGTGCCTCGGAAAGGAAACGAAAGAATCATATAGCTAAGCTCGTTGATGATGATGGGCGGGTTCGGGAAGGGGATGACCAAGTAGCTCATGTAGCTAACTCATACTTCCAGGAGCTTTTTTCTTCCTCAAATAGGCGTGAGTATACGGAAGAGGAGGTGATCGATGCATTAAACCAAATGCATCCGTTAAAGGCTCCGGGTCCGGATGGGATGAATGGGCTTTTCTACCAAACATATTGGAGCTCGGTTGGAACGGATGTGATAAGTACTGTTCTGGCTATTTTACGCGGTCAAAAATCAGCTCGGGAATTGAACAAGACTAATATTGTTCTTATTCCAAAGAAGAAAGCTCCCGATAAAATTCGTGACTTCCGCCCTATAAGCCTCTGCAACGTTGCGTACAAATTGGTATCCAAAGTCCTAGCAAACCGGTTGAAGTCCTTTCTTGGTGAAATAGTTTCGGAAAATCAAAGTGCTTTTACCCCCGGGCGAGCGATTTCGGATAATGTCATGATTGCTTTTGAAGTGTTTCATTATATGAAATATCTTAATAATATTGAAGGATACATGGCTATCAAATTGGACATGGCCAAGGCGTATGACCGTGTAGAGTGGGTTTTCTTGGAGCGTGTGTTGAGCATCATGGGTTTCTGTCGAAGCTGGATTGATCGTATCATGGACTGTGTGTCGACGGTCTCGTTTTCGGTTCTCATAAACGGCTGTCCATCGCCCGAGTTCCGACCTAAGAGAGGGCTAAGACAAGGTGACCCTCTATCACCATACTTGTTTATTTTGTGTGCCGAAGTCTTATCTAGTCTGCTGAGACGGGCTGTGGAGTCCAATTCTTTACACGGTGTCCGAATTTGTCCGAGTGCTCCACCGATTTCGCATTTGTTTTTCGCCGACGATAGTATTTTCTTCGCTAAGGCAACGGTGGAGGAGGTTGAGGTAATTCAGTCCATTCTACATAGCTATGAAAGTGCTTCCGGTCAGCTTGTCAGTTTGGATAAAACTACCATGTCTTTCAGTAAGGGAGTTCCTCGACAAAAGCGGAGCAATTTGGCAACAAGATTGGGCATTGCGATGGTGGAGGAACAAGAGAGGTATCTAGGCCTACCCACGGTTATTGGGCGCTCCAAAAAAGTGCTAACGAATATCCTGCGAGATAAACTGAGCAAGCGTTTGTCCGGTTGGAGAGGGAAAACATTGTCTAGGGCGGGTAAGGAGGTTCTTATAAAGGCAGTAGCCAATTCGCTCCCTACCTATGTTATGAGTATTTTCAAAATTCCCGTCAACTTTTGTGATGAACTGCGGTCGATGATATCTCGGTTTTGGTGGGGCCATGAGGAAGGTAAGAGGGGGATCACGTGGGTGGCTTGGAGAAAGCTGACCCAATCGAAGAGCGTGGGAGGAATGGGTTTCAGGGATTTCCATCTATTCAATTTGGCCCTTATAGGTAAGCAGGTTTGGAGACTCTTAACCGAGCCAAATGGTTTATGGGCGAGAGTTATGCGTGCCAAATACTTCCCTGGGAGCGACGTGCTTAAAGCCGAGTTGGGTTCTCATCCAAGCTACATTTGGAGAGGAATCCTTGAAGCTAGAGACTCACTTATGGAGGGTTGGCGGGTGCGGATAGGAGATGGGATGACGACTAGAGCCTGGAAGGATGCGTGGATCCCTGATTCTCATACGGGTCGTATTTTATCCCCAAGGGTTGTGGGTCACGAAGACATGGTTGTGGCTGAGCTGTTAGATGCGAATGGAGTGTGGCGGGATGATTTAATTAATTTAATGTTCCTGAGCTTTGAACGGGATCGCATATACAATATTCGGATTGGTTCTCAGCGTCCTAGTGATTCGTGGTTTTGGGTCGCGGAAAAAGATGGGATTTATTCGGTGAAATCGGCTTACAGACGGCTGGCAGGGGATAGGATGGAGCTCGAAGTGGGAGGGGCTTCGAATTGGGGTAGGGAAAAATGGCTCTGGAATCGGCTCTGGAAAATCCCGGTGTGGCCACGAGTGAAGCTCTTCTTTTGGCAGCTGTGCAGCGAAGCGTTAGCAACTAGAGCGAACATCGCGGCTCGAATTCGAGGTGAGTGTCTTTTATGTTCTTTTTGTAATTCACGTCTCGAGTCGAGTCTCCATATTTTTCGTGATTGCAACTTGGCTAGACGGGTCTGGGAAGGTCTTGGAATGGAGGAGGATGATGGCGAGGATGGGGGAGGGGTGAGGGACTGGATTGAAGCACGGTGGAGGGAGGTGGGACCACGAGAGCAAGCTAGGCTGATGGTTGGGTGTTGGGCCCTGTGGGAGCATAGGAATAAAGTTGTCTTTGATGCTCGGGAACCGGATCATAGGAGTGTAGTGAGGAGAGTTGTGGAGGTGATGGATGAGATGGAGGGAGGTACGGTGAGTGGAAGGCAGGGGGATGTGACTCGGGTAGAGGAGGAGGGTGAGCGTGCTCGGTGGTGTGCACCAGATGACGGGTTCGTGAAAATCAACGTAGATGCCGGCGTGAAGGAAGGGGAGGGGGTAAGCTTGGGCGTGGTTTGTCGTGATGGGCAAGGGGTTGTTATATGGGGTGTATCGTCTGTGTTGCCGCAAGTATGGGATCCTACGATGGCGGAAGCTATGGCGGTCCTCGAAGGTGTCACTGAAGCGGTTCAAAGAGGGTATACAAGGGTGGTTGTGGAAAGCGATTGCCTCCCGGTTATTGAAGCTCTAAAGAAGAGATCGAGTGGTCGAAGTTCTTTACATTTAGTTTTTGATGATATCTTATTGCTTTGTAATTCCTTTATTTCGGTTGTTTGGTCGTACACTAGTAGAAACAATAACAATGTGGCGCACGCGTTAGCTCACGTGTCACCTAGAGTAGTTGGTAGAGTAGTGTGGTCAGATGGTTTACCATCGGTCGCAAGTTCGTTTGTCATCGTTGATTCATTATTAATGAAGTAAGCCTTTGGGCTTTCCCTTTCAAAAAAAAAAATTGTCAGGTAAACTATTTGGTATGACTAACATTAATTTTTTTTTTAATAACGATAAACTGACTAACATTAATTGGTGCCATAAAAATGGAATAATTGATTAGATGAGTTAATTAGTAGTTTGTAGGGTGTTAAAAATGCATTTTTGCCTTTGTTAATGATCTAATTAGTTTTAATTTCCGTGCAATGCACATGATTTTTCAAGTCCAAGGAGTTGTTTGGGTGTCTCTTAAAAACATGAGAACTTGAAAATTCCATGAATTGAGATTTTATCCACTTATTTGGTTGCTTTTTTTTTTAACTAAAATGGAGGAAACTTCCTACATGAACTTAATTCTCACATGATATAGAAATTGGCTTACCTAGCCCCCTTGGTTATTCTCAATGCATACATGCTTTATATTTGAGAATTACTATTTTATCCTTATTCAACCATTTTTTTTTTTTTTTATATTTGAGAGTAATTAATGTTGTTAAGGATAAAGTAGTGTATTTATTATCAAAAATCATGGGAATTAAGGTACTCCAACCAAACAACATATATGAACTTAATTCATGGTAAATGTGAATTACTTAATGGCAACCAAACAAGTTTACGTTATTTCTCATTAATTGCATATATGAACTCAATTCATGTGAACTAGATTTTGTGCCCGTGCGTTGCACGGATAATTAAATAGTAGTCTGTTTTTAAGCGAGCTATTACAAAATGTAGGGTTTTGCATATGCAAAATGTAAATTTGTCTTCGTAGAATATATATTTAATCAGTTAAAGAAGAGCCGTCTATTTCTGCTGTTTTAGTTGTGGATCTGATAAGAAGGCTCGCATCTGACAAAATTATTTCACAGGAGAAGAGCTCTGGTACAATAGCAATTAGAATTATTTATTACTTTCATCCTCTTTTTTCCCCATTGGACATTAAAAATAATTATATTTAATATTTAAAATTTAAAATTACAAAAATAATTGAGAAATCAAGTTATACAACTTTATATCATTTAATAATAATAACATAATAATTATATTCAATCTGACATGTATTCGGGTTTAACTTGTATGAACCGACTTGATAGCCGACCCATATGACTTGTAGCAAATCTTGCATCAAATTCGTTTAATCCAATTATTTGATCACCAACTCAAAACAATATGCCTTGAAATTCACTTACACTGATACGGACTCAACCCGAATCGTTGTTTGGCCTGAAATAGCACAATTCTATTAAGGTGGGCAACGAAAATGAGTCTTAATTCCAAGTTCCAACAGAAGCCTAAACTATGGTCAGTCCGATCTAACCGGCTTCACTGAATTGACTTTTCCTCCGTTTGCTACGTGAAGTAGGACGGTCTTTCTATTTAGTTCTTCCTTCAGCAAAGTCATTCGTTTTTTTAATTATTTTTTTTAATCGCCTACACGAAGTCAAACACCTGAATTTCTTCCCGGTTTAATATTTAAACATTAAAATATTTAACGAAAGAGGGAGAGAGCAAAGTTGAATGATCTTATCGTCACATATTTGTTAGAGTCCTACCCAAATTCAAACAACTTAAAGTCCATCTTATTTCATAATCATTCAAATTCAAATACTAAAATATAGTAAATAAATTAGCCATGTAAATTGTAGACTACCTCTTAATTGCATATAAGGAATGAAATTTTAGTATTTTATGTTTATATGGTACGTAGTAGTATTACACTCTTATGGTACGTAGTAGTATTACAATGTGGTCAACATGATGTTATTATGTTATTAGATTTGTCGTCACAACCTCTACATTTTGTCCAAACCAATGACTTATTAGAATTATGTAGGGCTGGCCTTATATTTCTCCGCAAAAGTGATTCATCCATTTTATTTCATAGGTCATTCGTGAGTTTATTTTATCAAGAATTCTATTGATCATCTCATGTATGCAATGATTCATTTTCGTCTCCATCGTGATAGGTCATTCGTGAGTTTTTTTATTATCAAGAATTCTATTGATCATCTCATGCATGCAATGATTCATTTTCATCTCCATTGTGATTGTACAATTGTAAAGGCTCTATATCCATAAATTATATCCCGTAATGACGGTAAAGAACTTGAATCAATATTAGCAGAGGTCACTTATTCAAACACATTGATACATTATATACGGAGTATTTATATATATGTTCCGAGATTTATATAATCAAAGTTTTGTATCAATGAAAAGCCAAGAAATTAAAATTTACATGGTTTCGAAATATTCAAACATATTGCCATACTAGTTGGAAGGCCCGTGCGATGCACGGGCACGTAATAGTATCACTGACTATTACTTAATAGGTGGTACCTTGGAATTTTTTACAAATCTTTATTGTGTTATGAAATTGGTTCCATACGAAATCATTAAGATTGGTTGTATATATTATGTATCTATCTAATTCTATTAATTAGTCTATCTACGTTGAAAAGTGTAGCGTTATAGATTGTATGTTTTTACAATTTAGTTGTGGTGCTATGTACTTTGAATATAATGTCAAAACATTACTGCTTACTATCCTGTATTGAAAAACCAAAATGTATCACGTGACACCTAATTCGGTAGATTCGTGAAGACTTCCTTGTAAACAATATTCCTCGTGTGCCCCGGATACATCTGGTCCCTATCGTCAATGTAGAACCTCAATCCCTCGGGTGATGTTGTCCTCGACGCTGCTACATAAAGTTGGCCATGACTAAATACTGGCTTTGGTAGGTACACCCCAACATAATCAAGCGACTGCCCTTGACTCTTGTTTATCGTCATGGCGTAGCACGGCCTTAATGGATACTGCCGACGTTTAAGAATGAAAGAAATCTTTGTATCCGATGAAGTCATTACTATTCTTGGGATTATCACATTTTGTCCAACTTTGGACCCCGTGATTATTTTACCCTCCACTATGAACTTTCCAAGGCGAGTAATAATAAGACGGGTACCGTTGCACAATCCCCGCGCAGGGCTTATGTTTCTTAGCAATATAACCGGCATCCCGATCTTTAGCTTTAACTCATGACGAGGCAGACCCTGTAAGACCAGACTGTTCAAATATTCAGTTGGGTACGACGTGAAATGGTCCTCGCACTCTGTAGACGAAGAACAAATTTCATCGCAACTTCTATACGTCGCCTCGTCTCCCGGTAAGAGCTCGGTCATGTAACTGTTTATGTAGTCGGCTGTTTCATTTAAAGGCGTAAGGATGGCTCTCTCCCTTAGGTATCCCTCGTCTCCATACCTCTGTTTGAAACCCGGATACATTTCGCTCACTACTGTTTCCAGCTTTAGCTCCCCCAGGCCCCCGATATATTCCTTTGGTATTTCTATCCAGGTTGCCTCGTCCTCGTTCCCCTCTGCCTTGGCTTCAAGTGTTCCCCCACCCATAGCTAATAGCCACTCGTTAAACTGCCTGTGCCTTAGCTGTTTCTGTCTTTCCCCCTGTCTTTCCGAGACTCGCATACTTGTTTTCAGGGTGTAAATTTTGCACTCCTTCCAAATATAAGACCTACTAACTGATGCTTGGACAATGTCTTGTCGAGAACCCTTGTTTATTATCGGTAGAACCTGACGGAAATCTCCTCCAAGTAGCACAACCTTCCCCCCAAAAACCTTGTCCTCTGCCTCCGGGTCATCATATGCCATTATATCCCTCATCGTCCTGTCTAATGCTTCATATGCGAATCTATTGTCCATTGGAGCCTCGTCCCATATTATTAATGAAGTCATTCGTATTAGCTCCGCAAGCTGGCTTCTCCTTGAAATGTTACATGTTGAATTCTCAAATAACTCAATAGGTATCTCGAACCGTCGTCATCGTGATCCTTCCCCGGGTAGAAGTAGAGCTGCGATACCTGCCATAGCAGATTATCATTAACCTGAATCAGTTATCCTCTCTAAGGCCGCATTAATCACGGGATTATTATATGGAGTAATATTAAAGCTGTTGCAACTCTATTTGCGTTTAATCCGTAGATTCTATTATCTCTATTGTTAACAATATTATCGTAGGAGCATTCAAATTTTAAAAACGGCATTAAAAATATGAGCATGAATTGATACCTGATGAAGCCACATTCAACACTATCTTGTTATCAGCGCGTAATTTCGCCGAAAGCGTACTATATAAGAACGTCTTGCCTGTCCCTCCGTGCCCATAGAGGAACATAACCCCACCTTTATTACGGTACACAGCGTCTATAACCTCCTCATAAACATGCAATTGCTCCGTGTTTAATTGCTGCACTTTTCCTGACCATTCTTGGTTTAGTTGTTCGTGGTCATACATTTGTTCCTCCCTTACCAGCTTATTTTCCACGCCCTTTAAGTCATCAAAGCTAGGAAGTGGCATCTCTTTGATGTCCTTCAGCGATTTCCCATACCTCATGAGTATTTTATCTATTTCAATCAATGTGTATGATCTCTTCACATCCTCCTGAAGTACAAGTGTGGGGTGGTTGAAAGCCCTCCTTTTCTTTCTCTCGATATCGTCCGATAGCATACTATAACTACTTTCCCAGAGCGTCTTTACATCTGTCACTTCGCAAAACAGTATTATTGTAACAAATAATTCTCTGAGTTGTGACGGCATCGCCCATCGATTTGCCTCGTTTAATGCCTCATGCCACTCTTTATCATTACTTAGTAAGCCATAAGCGTAGCAAGCTTCCTTATACGACGGGTATACTACTTCGTTGACCGTCCGGAGATCATCAAACGAAGTTGGCCCCTTGACGATATTCAGTAGAAGACGAAGATAATACCTCTCTCCCGCCGTCGGGTGAACATACGCTATCCTGCCTATGCTGTTTCCTTTTGATCTCCTTATCCAACCGTCCTTCCATACATATTTAGTAGGGAATTGTGCATATGTAAGTTCTCTTGCTTCTGGATACATCGCATTTGCTGTTAACCATCCCATTAACTTTGTCTCGTTGCTGGTCGCTCGATTAATAACGGCCTGTAGATTGGAGGTATCGCTTAAGACTACGAACTGTTCGCCGGGTAAATGGACGGGCAGACGTATAACGGATGGATTTCGTTGATGAATATCAAAACCGAAAATCCGCCACGATGCCTCACATGCCGATAAATATCTACAATCCAGGTAGGCGCTGATTTCATCCTCCTGGCCGGTCATTCCGTACCACCACAGTAGCTTTATCCGGGCCTTTCAAAATGTACTTAAACAGATACTTTATCGCTCTTGCCGTGTTGCACCATTCCACATTTATATGGGCATTGAACATTAAGAGCAAACCTGGATTATAAGGCACTATATGTCTGTTTTCCATCTTGTGTACTCCCTTTTGAATGTACCTGTGGCACTTGAATTCAGTACAACTTGTATTATTTTAAAATTAAATACAGTCCTTCACACTATTATGTTGGTAGCACCCGTATATTACCGAATTTTTTACTTAAATGGCATTATAAACCAAAATATTTACAAAAATGGGGCTCATTCCAAACTATTTACACGGAATGGGTCCACGTCAGCACCTTACTTTTTTTTACAGATTTCTTAACTTCTCGACATATGATTTAGCGGGAAGTTTTTTTTTTTTTTTTCAGACTTTCGCTTGATTGATTCAGCGAGAAGTTTGTGTATGTTGTTGCTCTTGACATGCTTCCTTCTCCATCTCAGTTCTCCTTGCTCCGACTACCAAACCACAAAGTACCACCACCATTTTCTTCCTCTCACTTCCATTGTCACATACACATCTTTTTTACGAATGATTATTATCGTACTTTGCAAAGAAAAAAGCCCGCAATATTGCCGCTCACAGCTATTTCTGCGATTTCGGTTTCATGAATGAATATGTTACGCTAATAACTCACCCCTCTCTTTCATTTGTATGCTTGGCTCATTGTCGATTTAGTTTGATTACCACAAGGAAAAAACAGCGGGAATGGGAGTCAATAAATTGCGGAAATCAATCTCAAGTAAAGACCAAGTTACCGAAATCGCAAAAATAGTTATGTACGGCAATATTGCGGGCTTTTTACTTTTCAAACTATGAGGATAAGCATTCAAAACAAGATGTTTATATGACAAGAGAAGTGAGAGGAAGAGAATGGTGGTGGTAGTTTGTGGTTTGGTAGAGGGAGCAAGGAGAACGAAGATGAAGAAGAAGCATGTCAAGGAGCAACAACATACAATACAAACTTCTCGCTGATTGACCTGGCGAGAAGTCTATGAAATTAAAAAAAAAAATACTTCCCGCTAAATCATATGTCGAGAAGTTAAGAAATCTGTAAAAAAAATATAAGGTGCTGACGTGGACCCATTCCGTGTAAATAGTTTGGAATGAGCCCCATTTTTGTAAATATTTTGGTTTAGAACGCCATTTAAGTAAAAAATTCTATATTACCTGTTATTTTTCCGACGGCGATAGACTGGGTAACCATTGCTGTCGATCGTCGTCTGCTCGCAAGATTTTTTCGGGTATTTTTTGCTACATGTGTTGTTCACCATGCACGAGCAGCTGGGGTTTGATTCGCCACAAGGTCCATGCACCATGAACTGAGACACAATGTTGTATAAATCCGGTTCCTCCTCCACATCGGGAATCTCCGCTTGAATAATACTGTCAATGTACCCTGGAGAAATATGTGATCCATCCTTCTTTAACCACAAAAGTATGTGTGCATGGGGTAACCCTCTTTTCTGAAACTCAATTGTATATACATCTGCGATGGCAATAAGATATCAAGGATGGCCAGTGCTCTATACGTACATTAAAACATGTATAATAACGAACCTAATTAATTATCAAGAACTTTAATTTACTTTTTTAACGTTTCATTATCGTATTTAATTGCTGACGTTTTAAGATACCTGCCACAACTTCCCCGAAGTATCTCTCCTTCTTCAAGCAGTCCATCAGTTGAGCTAGTTTTAGCCGGAATACCCTCGTCATAATATCAGGCCTGTCCTCCGGTCTCTGGCCTGGGATGTTTCGGAGCATGAGATCAACCTCCGGCCATTTTGGATTAGCTGTGAATGTTATAAAGAGATGGGGGTTTCCATAAAATCTACATATTGCCATGGCATCCTGGTAATTCGCTTGCATATATCTAGGCCCACCTGTGAAAGACGATGGGAGGAAGATCCGCATTCCTACCTCTGCACCCCTATAGTCACCCTGTCTTACTGCATCACATATATCAAGTTCCTTTTCACAGTAGGTGCAGTAGAAGTCAGTTAGTCTTTCTCTTACTTTTTTATTACATCCAGGACACGAGGGGTAGTGCCAGGGCAAATCGCTCAAAACGACCTTCACCTCTGCTATGCAATAGCATGAAAGATCCTGTCAAAGTAATAGGTAATTTTATAACAAAAATAGATATTTAAATAATAAATATTGAACCAAAATTTAGAGGGAAACTTAAAGAAGGAAATAACCATTTGGTATGGCGATCCGCAATAATTTAATATAGATAAGACGTCCTTTTTATTTGCACGAAGATCGTTGTGATCTAAAACTCCACGCTTTTGTAACTTGAGATTTTGAACGATCATCTCGTCTTGCTTATCACTATGTTAATCCAACAATAAATTACTTAATTGTAAAGTCTGATAAGTGAATGGAAACTAACATAAGTAGTCATGATCATGTGCTTGTGCAAAAGGATCAGAAAAAATACCTCCAAATCATCCGCAGCTCATTAACCTCCGGAATCTCAAGATTAAAATAGATTTTGGTTGAGGGTGAAGTTTCTACTCGAAGGTTGGCTGTTAAAGGACGGATATACAGTAAATAAAGTTTCTGCTAAGTAAAATTATTTGAGTCGTACAAAAATAAAATAATATCTTACCGGCATTGAGACCTTTGACCCTTGTAGATGTTACAACTATTATAAAGAGTTTGCAACCTTTCTTCTCTAGTTCCTTTTTTTTGTCGGAAAATTCTTCAACGCACTGATTCCATAGTTTCACTTTGAGGCATTGTTTGCTGTTTGATACAACATAGCATTAGTTTTCAATGATATAACTAAATTGGTATGAAAATTGAAGTTTGTGAGCACACACCTCTTATCCTCCAGTTCAAGTATAGTGTCATCGTTGTCACCATGGACTTTCACAAGAACTCCAATGATGTCTTCAACAATTATTTAGAAAAAAACTTATTCGGTGTAGAAGACAAATATTGATTACATAAAGTTAATACTATAAACTAATATATATACCTGATAGAACATAGTCTTTTTGACGACGACATTCTAACTTGTGGAAGTGCATTAAATCAAACTTGTGATACGGGATAGCTGCAGCATCCGTATTCATAAGATTGACACGAGTTTTGAAGATGAACGATAGCATAATCTTACTGTCACTCACGACACGATAATTATTTTTATTTGGTTCGACTTTGAAATTCTCAATTAGATGAATACTTCCTTCTATAATTTTGGTACGATAGAGTCTCCATAAACCGCTTCTGATAATGGCGTGAATATAATTTCCCTATATTGAGAATTAAAAATGTAAGTATGTAATTTATGAAGAATAAACCAAGTAGATAATTGAATTTTCAGGATAAGGCAATACCTCCTCGTCTATAAGAACCATATCGACACATATTAAGCTATTATTATTTCTAAAGTTTTTAACTTCCCATAATCTCGAAACGCGAACCTTGATCTTCCACTCGTTCTTAGAGGAATTCAACTCGTTGATATATGAGTAAGACCTAATAGAGAAATTAAGAAAATCATTATGGTATTAGAAATTAGGGAATGCGCTGCCGTAAATTCACTTTTAAGAAAAAAATAGGATACCTTAATGCTTCCATATTCTTATGTGGGAATTGAAAGAGGTAAATTGGATGAGAGTTATTGATTTCGATGGGTTTGTAGACGACAATTAGAGGATCTTATAATATAGGGAACAATATATGGCCTCCCATTCTTGGTCCATCCTCAATGTCACTAGTTCCTTTTTTGATGCTGACCTTCACCACTGGATTTATGATAACTGCACTTCTCACCCCCCTAGTTGGGCTACCCTCTTTACCTTCGTCCTCTGGCGCCTCTGGCTGCGCCGTTGTGACTTAACTTTTTCCCCCTCCCCTTCCCCTTCCGCTTCTACCTCTTCCTCCCCTTCCTCTTTCTGTGCCTCGGTCGCTTCCCAATCCTTTACCTGGTCCCGCGCTTCTGACTGTCCCCCCACTGCCCCTGTCACGAGTTCCACCCACCTTGATGCCTTTTGCTACCCATTGAGCTGGGCCCCTCCGCCGCTTGGTTGGTTTAAAACCAACGTTGACGCGGCCTTCTCTCCCTCTTCTTCCTTAGCTAGCCTGGGGTGTGTCATCAGAGACGGTTTTGGTAATTGGGTTTTAGGTTGGTCCACCCGCTTCCTTGGACCCAACCCCTTCCTTTGTGAGGTCCTTGCCATTCGGGATGGGATTTTACGCTCTAGAATCCTTGTGAACAATGTCTTGATTGCCTCTGATTGTCTTGATGCGGTTACCTCTATTTTATGCCCCTCTGCCCCTTGTGGACCGTTTACTAACATCATTCTTGAGTGTAGGACCCTCTTGCAGGACTCCCCGCATTTGAAGCTTGTTTTTGAGAAGAGATCGGTGAACCGTGTTGCGGATGCCATCGCCCATCACTCCATTAGAGATTCTAGTGATTTGTTAGGTTGTTTTGAGTGGGATTTGCCCCCTCCTTTTGTTGTAGAACTTTGTACGTCGGACTCTGTTGTGGCATGTGCGCCTCTTTCCCCTGACCCGCCCCCGTGATGTACTCGTAACTCTTTTTTCTCATTTATATTATTGTTCCTTTGTTCCAAAAAAAAAAAAAAGGATTAAAGTAGGATTCAAGAATTGTGTTCTGTATAGGAGTAGTAATTTGGAATTACTAAAAATCAAGAAATAAAGACGTGCTTGACTCCTAATAGGAAAATGGATTTCTAAGAAATTTGGACTCTCTAATATCGCTCGAAAAGTTCCTCCTTTAAAAATCAAGAAATAAAGACGTGCTTGACTCCTAATAGGAAAATGGATTTCTAAGAAATTTGGACTCTCTAATATCGCTCGAAAAGTTCCTGCTTTTTATATATATATATATATATATATATATATATATATATATATATATTGATTGGTCATCAAGTCCTTCACAAAATTGTAGAGGTGTACATTTATTGGCAAATAAATCGCAGTAAAAGTCCGAATTGAGTGTATATAACTACCATTCATTTGAACCAGGTTTTTCAGTTACAGGTTATTTTGGAATAAACAGCTCAAATTTTCCTGAGACGACCAAAATCATGGCATGACCTGTTAAAGCATGTAGTAGTTTGGGGATCATTGCCCAGGGATTCATACTTTCATAGTATTAACTGCTAAAAGTCTACCTTATCACATAGTTTCCTTTGTTATCAAATGGACTCGGAAGTGACAATGCACGATGCTTGTATTTCACTGTTTCTACACAACTTTGTTAACAAGCTAGATTAGCAGATGATATGAGCCCTCAAAGTCCTGTAAAGTTGTAAGTGATAAGGCATGAAGGGGAAGCTGGAATGAATCATCCTTTCCGCAGGGGTATGATAATATAGTCAGTCCCCAATCATACCAGACTCCCAAAATTCCCATCTACGGTTAGCAATAGCATTAAGTGCACTCCTTTGTCATGTATATACATTAAACTACACAGAAATTGCTTGAAGAATGTATCAGTCTCACATAGACACCGAAGCAAAATCGTTATAAGGCATTAGGCAATGATCAAAAGTCCAATATCTTCTAGCAAGATATACAACTCTAACACAAGTTAATATTCAGTATATAAACAGACAAAAGTGTAAATTGTCAAGTGTCATTAGATCATCCTAATTCCAATATGTACTGCACTCGTAGCAACTACGATGAAACCCTATCTAACCATCCTTTCACAGACAAATGCATCAGATAAGAGAGAGTGTAAGAGCACAAAACATACTTCCATGAGTCACGACTACAATATGATTCCATATGCATTGCATTTATTTATATGTATGTATTAATACTAAAAGTAGAATTCTATACAATGTTTATGTCTTCACCCACTTGCTATGAGATTATAAGAAAAATAATTCTTACCATTGAGGCATTGACTTAGGCTGATTGTCTTTATATGTAATTTGATCATATGTATATGCACAACCTCTAATTAGTATATACTTCGTATATACAAATGCGTGCATTACAATGTCATGCGAACGTAATGCTTAACATCAACTTCGAACAACAGTTGAATTCATCTAAGAAAAACTACGATAAAGTAAAATCATAACAAAGGTATACTTTAACTACTATAGTTGGACAAATTTATAAATGGATAATTTTGCGGGAAAGAACAATAAAATTGAGGTGGGGAAAGTACTATAAATATTTCAATAATAACACAAGTTCTGAAAATTATATGAAACAGACCAATAACTAACTCAATTCCACATTCCTCCTTGAGCAATATATAGCGTTACTCTTACATATTTCAATTCACATGCATGACAATTTCTCGTCGGTCTATTTCCTCTGATTCTCTGAAAACAAAAAGTAATGATTGTCAGCAAAATCAAACTACATTAAATTAAAAATCTAAGATCAATAACTAATTAAGACAAATTTGTATGCATAAAATAGATGCATCTATGAGTACTAAAAGCCAAATAGATCGAGAGGGAAGGTCAATAAAAACTCAAGTTACCGAATATATCATCCAACAATGAGTATTTATATATACTCCGTAGTCCGTATATATTAATATTAAATGGTAAAATTCTATCTCTAATTGAAAAGAATCATAATTTTATCTTTTAGAATATATTTTTTTTATTTTTATTTCACAATTCATAATTTTATCTTTTATACATAATTTATCTTTATCTCTAATTGAAAAGAATCATAATTTTATCTTTTAGAATATATTTTTTTTATTTCACAATTCATAATTTTATCTTTTATACATAATTTATCTTTTACAATTTGTGTTTTTTTTTTTAATTCCGGTAGTTCAGAAAAGTTGGAGACTACCACGTGCTTTGAAAAAAGCTTCTTTTATATATATATACATTGATTGATTGTAACTCACTACATTAATTAAATTCATACATGAACCAAACGACTCCTAATTTTATGGCATTTTTTTAATGGCAATTGTAGATGAGACATTAATCCGCTTTTCATCGATTTTTAAAATGATTTATTAACTTCTTTATCTTCTCGATTTTTTTATTCTTTAAAATCATATTTGAATATTGCTTAATTTTTTTTAAACAAAACTCACTTTACACGAGAGTGGTTTAAGAAGTAATCTTATCTTATAAAATTAAAATATGACATGTGGATGGTGATAAATAATTTAATTTGCTTTTTAATTATATTTATAGATAAGATAATTGATTACGATATTGGTTAAATTTCAAACTCAAAATTTGAATGTAATATACGATTCACAATCAGAATGTAATGAAATAAATTAGAATTTTATTAAAAAACGGAGCACATGTAAGATAAGCTTATAAATAATTTATGATCGATCGTGAACTAAAATTACATGATGCATACATTCACATATTAAAATAAAGAAAAAAAGTTTTTTTTTTCATATTAAAATAAAGGCCAAAGTTTTTTTTTAAAACTAAAAAGTTAAAGTAGGTTAAGCATATTATTACTCAGCCTCAAACTTCAATTTCACTCCAAAAATCCTATTTTTTCAAAAGTAAAATGATGAAAAAAGAAAAACAAAGAAAATACCAAAGTAAAACACATATGTGAAAGTCTCTGAAATACTAAATTCTTTTACGAACCTAAAAATTATTAGTCATTTAAGTTACGCTATAAATATTGGAGTTAGGCCCTGTTCTTTTGAACTTAAAGTCACTTAATATAAGTTCACTTCAGATCCTATAAGTTCAGTTCAGTTCAGATCCTATAAGTTCAGTTCAGATTCTATAAGTTGATTCGATTCGAGATCCTATAAGTTCGATTGATTCGAGATCCTATAAGTTCGATTCGATTCGAGATCTTATAAGTTGATTCGAGATCCTATAAGTTGATTCGATTCGAGTTCAAATCCTATAAGTTCGATTCAGATCCTATACCTCACTTAATTTAATTTAAGTTCGATTCGATTCGAGATCCTATAAGTTCGATTCGATTCGAGATCCTATAAGTTGATTGATTCGAGATCCAATAAGTTGATTCGAGATCCTATAAGTTAAGTTAAGTTCAGTTCAGATCCTATAAGTTCAGTTCAGTTCAGATCAGATAAGTTTCAGTCCAAAAGAACAGGGCCTTAGTATGAAATTTATAGTTGTTTAAATAATCCTATTATTCCGATTCTTCATATAGTCTTCTTTCTCCAAATAAATCACCTTATCCAAAAAAAAAACTTCATAATTAACGTAGATTAACAAAATAATGGAATTTGATTTATGTAATATTAATCATATCGTTATTACTTAAACATCCCATTTAATAATAAAAGGAAGAGAAAATCAAGTGGTAGATATGTAAATATATTCACCTTTAAAAAGCCCTTAAATGAGAACAAAAGAAACACATACATGAATTTGATAATATGATGAACATTTCATAACTCAATGGAACTTCCATAATAAATTAATAAACAATTTATAACCTAATACATTATTACGTTTGACTTGACTTGAATACAATGAAAGGAAAGATTACTTACACATGAAATTCTATTGATGGTGGGGATAAGAAATTTTTTGCCTTATATATTTTGTCTTCTATCAAGAATATTTAGCCAATTGAGGATGCGTTTCATGACTTTTGACTTTTGAGCATTCATTTTTATTATTATCAAATTTAATGTGGAGAGAAATATGGAGAAAAATTCATGATGACTATTGAGCATCATTTTTCAATTATTATCAAAGTGAATATAGCTATAAATATAGAGCAAAGAGAAATGGAATGTAAAACGTTTGTTTAATTTTAATTTTTAAAAAATTCTGTAGATACCCGTATCCGTCGATATTGGAATTTATAGAGAACCCGACAAACACCCGATGATGATAGGACACATGTATTTATTAGTTGTCATTGTCATTATTTGGGTTCGTTTTACGATGTAGAATGAGCGTTGTCGAAGGAGTATATTATTAATTTAAATGATATTTAAATTAAAGCTTTTTTTAAGGTGAATTCATTTTACTTTATTTTGAATTTATTTTCTCAAGTTTATTTTATTGAAAATAAAATAAATAATTGATTTGAAAAATCATTTTATGAGTGTATTTGATTTGAAAAATCATTTATTTTAATGTGTTAATCGATTTGAAAAATCGAATTTGAAAATCGAAAACTCGTTTTAACCACACGTTTTGGAGCTCGATTATAGCTCGGTTTTTGAGCCCGTTTTCTTTACGAGTTGGCACGAATCTCGAGTACACTAACCAACCTAGGCCTCTACCCATCCAACCCCAGTTCGAACCCCCATACCCACGTCCCAAATCTCGCCCCAAACATACACAAAACAGCCCATACAAACACCCCAACCCGCGTTAGCTCTTCCCCTCCTTCAACCCGTTTTGTGTGCTTCAAAGCTTGACCCAAACCCGCCACAACCAACCCAATTCATGCCCCTCATTACCCACAACAACCCATCACCCAAACCCACCAAGAAACCCATCCAATTCCCGTCCCAAATACTCCACAAACAGCCCGCAAATAACAAGCAGCCCCCCCTGTTTTGCGTGCTCAAACCCGAGTCGAAAACCCGCTCCAAACACCACCTAAACCCGTGCCCATTAACCCTACACCATACCCTAGTATCCTACCCATATTACCTTAGCTTAACCACCAAGAAAACCCCCCATACAAACCCTAAAAACCCCACGAATTAGCTGATGGACAGCAGCTATGCAAAGAGAGCCCGACTGCTTGTTGCCCTATCAAACCCTACTTTAACTCCCTATAAATACCTCCTCTTCACCATACATTGATTCCTATAAGTTCTCCATACATACTACTGTCACTTACAAGCTTTAAACTCCAGAAATAAACCCTAATTGCCTCTCAAAAACCCTCGACAAAACCGACATACAAAACTGAGAATCAGTTTGTGTGTCCTCTTTGGAACTCTTCGTTCAACCCTCAAACCTCCATCAAAATTCAAGTTTCTTGTTCCTAATTAACCACAAAACATCCATATACATCTTAGACAAAGATTCACGAGCCAAATTGCCCTTGAGAGTACACGAATCCCCTCGAAAAATAGAGTGTCATACACTCTGTTTTGTGGTTTTTCTGTCTGTCGATTTGTTTGTGCTCGTTTTTCGTGCCCAATAACTCAGAACGAGCAGGGATTGTTTTAAGGTATTTGTTCTAATCTCTTTCTAGTTTTCAAAACATCTTTTAAATCGAATTTTCACCGTGAAACGAGTGAGAAATTGCAGTTTGAAAGTTGCTGTCCAGATTTGCAAAAAACGTGTTATTGCTTTGTTCCTTCGTCGACGACGGCCTCTCGAGATAAAATCTACGATCGATTACGACCCAAGACGGTGTCAACGATACATGTAGGTTTAGGGTGCATCAAATCCTCCTCTTCTCCTTTTTATTTCGTTCTTTTTATGTTTGTTTTTTTATTGTTCGTTTTACATTGTTTATCGTTTTGTTTATCATTTGATATCGTTAACTATGAAACTAGTTTAGTCCGAGTATGAGTTAAAGTACCACCATGAACACCCGCGTTGACTTGAGATGGGAAAGAAATCCGCCACATCGGTCGGTCGTATCCCCCGTCTCATTTACATATCCTCGTGTTCAAGGTAGGCCATTAATAAAACGAATTCTAACTTCGTTCCTCGCTTTTGACCCCTCGTTTGTTTCGACCAATTCGACCTACCCTAGGACCCTTCGCATGTTAGTTCGACCTCTGATTGTTAACATATGACTCATTTAGACGACATTAGGTCAATTTAATAACCTAATTAGACACGTTAGGTGGCTTCGACACAAGCATTAAAATCGACTAACAATTCTATAACCTAATTGAATGCATCTCTCTTTTCACTCGATTTCTCGCTAGCATAGGAGTGCGTGATTAGCACCTTCCTATCTACACTCGATGAGTAAGCGTTAATCTTATAATTTCTTGACCTAATTCGACCCTTTAGGCCGTGTAGAATACACATTCGCGTGACATCTTCTCAATCGATCAACGTCGTTTCTAACTTGTTTTCTAACTCGTTTCTTAACTCGCTTTGCAAATCTATCTAACCTAATGAATCTAACCTAAGGATTAGGGTAGGCTAGGATATGTAGGTCGTGTTTGGCCGTGTTTTTGTAGTCCTTTTCTCGCTCTTTTTTATCTTTATCTCGTTGTTTCGTATCTTGTAATTATTTTTGTTTATCGAGTCATGTTTTGTAATTTGTTTGTAATTAGTTTTCCGTTATCAAGTCAAATGATTTCTAAAAAACCTTAGTCTTATTTGGTTAGATGGTTGTGCTCTAATTCATGTAAGAGCGTAGTAAATCGCATGTTGTTTAAAGCGACATGGCCCGATTTATGCTAATGCATGCTTTGGTGTGTGGCCCTATGTCTAATTCGATAAGATTAAGTGAAAGCACGCATTACGAGGAGTGACCCAAGGCCGTGAGTCATGTAAGCCGTGGGCCACCCCCCTTGTGCACGTTTCCCTAGGCCGAATTGGCCGTGTAGTGTGTCGTGTATGGTTTTGTGTATATCGTTGTATTTTAGATCGAATTGTATCTTTAATTTCTTGTTGTGTCGGCATGAAATGCCTGGGTTGTAATAGGTTAGATCCCAACGGCTCCCCCATTCCCCTTAAGCCTTGTTTGCTTTGTATGTTGTTAGATCAATCAACCCACATGCTAAATTACAACTTTGACAAAGTTAGTTTAGTTGCATCTAAAACGACATAGAAATTGTTGTCACATGTTAGGGTTTTAAAACGATGTTTGCATATCATATATCGCAATAGCTACGACCTTGTTTGAAATCCGATACTTGACTTAGTAGAGGCCATTATTAACGGGCGGGGTTAGGTGTCCTTATGGGCTTCCTAACACGTACCCTCACCCCTTACTCAAGATCTATGGTTTGTGGATCCGTCTAAATACCATTGGATTACGAGTCATTCAAATCGAGTGATATAGGGTACAAGTCTTTATCTTTAATCACTCGTAGTCGATTGGCTTTATGCTTTTCGATGAAAGGTGTAAAGTTGACTTGAACGGTTCCAAGTTCCCATAAAACTTGGTGGCGACTCTAATTTGTCTTAATTTGATTCGAAAGAACCTCGAGTCGATTATGCCTAGTGTGGATCCCGCGGACGCAGTTCCCGAGGGTGTTGTCCACAGTTTGGCGACTCCGTTGGGGATAAGAGGACTAGTTACACTTTGTTTCTAGGGTCTTTTCCTCCGAGGTGAAACTTGAAAAGAAGGTATTGGAAAGTAAAACATTACTCGTAGTGCTACGATTCATGCATAAACCCACCCTTAAGGACTTTCCCGGGCCGTCCCAGCGCTTCTTTGTGACGCGTGGGGGGCGACGTCCCACTATGCGAGGAACTTGCACATTGCTTGCTTCCGCTCCGCCTCGTCGTGGTTCTTGATGGTTGGGATGCTCTTCTAGGTACTCTACCTAAAGGCCCTTGCTCTATAAGACCCAAAAAGGATGGAGGGCATAGACCTTCTTGTAGAAGACTTGCCAAGACTTAGAGATGTCTAGGAGCATACATCCTTATAACATGAGAATGACAATGTGCGAAATGAATTTCCCGAGTCTTTTCAAATTTTCCGTATCGATTTCAAAACCGAACTTTTGAACAACTTACTTTCAAAATAGCATGGTTTTAAAAACGCGAAATGCTGCCCAAGTAGGACTAGATTTTTCGGCCCAAAATAAGCTTTTATAGCCGGCATGCTGCCCATTTTAAATCTCATTTTCAAATCGATTATTCGTTTTTTTCAAATTCAATCCAAAATATTTCTCGAACCTTAACCAAGCATGAAATGCGTCGAGTCGTGCCCGGGTCCTGGCCGTGTTAGGCTAGGCGTGTTTTGCCCCGAGAGTCTAGAACACGACCTTGTTGGGTCACCCAAGCTCACCTCTTGGGCTTCGAGTCATGTGGGTCGATCAATTGGTCTAGGATAGTCCACAGAAACGTCCAAGCTAGGCCATTTAGGGCGTTTCACTTAAACCTATGGGCTATGTTAGTCCAATCACGGGTTTAGTCACACCGAGTCCAGTTTAGAATCGAGCTATGACAACCTGAGTCATGTCCTCTTGTCGAGTCTAAAATGAATCGAGGTCTAAATCCAACCGTGAGTCGAACCTTTTGGTTAGTCGGTCATAAGTCGAGTCTTGACTTGAGTCAAGTTGGTGTCGTGTCCTTAAGTGTGCAGGGGCTCTTACTTTTAAATATTGACTCGGTTCGGGGTTTTCTTGTAGAAAGGCCGCCAAAAACCCGACGTCAAGCAATGGAAGATGCTGTTAACAAACTCACTGAGGCCGTGAACCTCATGATGACCAGAATGGATGCGATCGAATCCAAGCTGGGTGAAGATTCCTCTTCATCTACCCCACCTCTGACTGATCTGGAGAAACGGTTCAAATTCATTGAAGGCCGTCTGAAGCTCTCCCAGGGGAAGAACATCCACTACGAAAATGCTAGGGCCTATGCCCCAGTTCAGGATAAGTTGCCCACAAACATGGTACTCACTGATATCCCAAAGTTTAAGGTCACAGAAGATCCAGTCCACCATGTTAAGGCATATAAGGGGTACTTAGCACTAAAGGGAGTACCTGCTGACATGCTCTCTGAAATTTTCGCCCAATCTCTAGATGAACACCCGAAGGCGTGGTTCTACAATCTGGACCTTAAGAACTTCCCTACTTTCGAAGATATCACGGTGGAGTTTTGCAAGCACTATGCTGATAATGTCGAGATTCAAACCAACATAAGAACATTGGAGGTGATGACACAGAAAGACAAAGAAGGCTTTACTGAATTCCTTGCAAGATGGCGCGCTGAAAGCGTGAAATTAGCCAAGAAGCCTGACGAGGTTGAAATGGTAGATAAGTTCGTAAAGAATCTACGACCTATTTACCGCAATGCTCTGAAATACCAGAATTTTGGCTCTTTCAAAGAATTGATAAGAATCGGGATAAAGGTAGAAGATGATGTCATGAGGGCAGAGGCTGAAAAGCCGAAAGGGTACCAAGGGGCCTCATCGTCTAAGGGCAAGGCCCCAGCAACGACCCATATTGATGAAGCCATCAATCTCTTAGAAGGGCAATCGAAGAAGTCGCAGCGCCAAACACCTAGGGCATTCACTGATATCAGATGCACTTATACATACGCTCTCCAAAGGCTCATAGCCCAAGGAAAGCTGAAGCCTATTGGTCCAACTCCGGACCCTCTCGCTGATCAACAAGGTAAATGGTATAAACCAAATGCCTACTGTGCCTTTCACCAAGGGAAAGGCCATGATACTGAAAGGTGCTATCGACTGAAGCACGAAATTCAAGACATGATTGAGAATGGAACACTCCCGATCCCAACTGTTAAACCCAATAACATCACCAATCCATTTGGCGATCATGCCAACTTTGTTTCTGTCGAAGAAAATGTCGATTATTCTCATCTTATCCGCCCATGTCACTTGAAAGGGGTGTTCACCGGAAAAATATTTGTGGATTGCTTTGAATTCTTGCCAAACCCGAAGAATGAAATTCAAATCGGGAGTCTCGCTCTAGAATGTACTCCTCTCGTTAACGAGGTTAATAAAAGACAATTCGATTCACCAACCTTCATCGTTGGCGTAGATCCTCAGAGGACTACCTCGGGATGGAGGCAGACCATCAAAGGGATCAAGGATCGTAGCCGAGCATCTAAGCTGACAGCTGAACAAGAGAAAGCTCAAGACCAAATTTGAAAATTATGAGTCGGGATCTGTTTTCTTATTTTAGTTGAGTCGAGTCTAGGACTTTCTTTTCCTGAAGTTGAGTCGTTTGTTCCGCGATGACCTAGGGTGTGTCCTAGGAATCGTTCCTTCGAGTCTTTTAAGCATTTGTCATTCCAATAAAAGTCGCAGTTTCGTTTCCAAATATGTCTTGTTTCCAATCCTCAATCATTCCGAAACATGATAAAATGCACAACACACTCAAAGGCATCCCTGGGGTAGAAATATGTCCCGTTTCAAAACGTAAGGTACAATAGGATTCCGTGTTTGATTCCTTTACCTATTCCATGTCTGGCGGTAGAAAACCTCCATCAGAACCAGTGCTTATGACAAGCTTTTAGATGATTCTATGACGAACCCGGACTAGCTCCTTGTTTTCCATATCGATGACGGAAGGCAAGCCTTTTTCCCACAGAGTCATCCCATCTCGAAGAGAGAAGATATCAACCCGTTCTAAGAAGGAATTGTTAATTCTAACCCAATTTAGTTGGCGAAGCCCAGTTTTTAAGGTGTATCCATTTGTGACTAAGGGAATGAATAGAAGACCATTTTCAAGAAGAGAAGAAAAAAAAAAGATGAAAAAGAATGAAAAGATGAGGGGAAAAAAGGACGAAAAAAGGACGAAAAAAAAAGCAAAAGAAAAAATGAAAAATGAAAAAGAGAAGAGATGAAAAAGAAGAAGAAAAAGGGAAAGAAAAAAAAGAAAAGAAGAAGAAAAGAAAAGAAAAAAGAAAAAGAAATGTCAAAATGTTGATCGATGTTCAAAGGCGAAGCCAAAATGGTCAGGTAGTGCCATCAGCAGTCATCCATACCTCTAAGTCCTTCCCGAGGCATTTACGAGGGAATAGTTAGGGATTCTGAGAATCAGTCTGCTTGTGTTAGTACACCAAAGCCTTTAGGGTCCAGACATGGAAATTTGAACCCACATCATTTTTCAACCCATTTGCACTCGTGGTTCATCAAACCCGAGACACCCATTCCAACTAGGGCTGAGCAAAATAAACCGAACCGAATTTTTAAACCGAAACCGAACCGATAACCGAATTAAGAAACCCGATAATTCGGTTTTTTTCCGGTTCGGTGCCCGAACCGGTTTTTTTGAGGGGAAATCCGGTTCGGTTTCGGGTCCTAAAAAAGCAAAACCGGTTTACTTTTTTTCCGAAAAAAAACATTAAGAAAACGACTTAAAATAAACAAAGATGTGTGATTTGGTTGAATTAATGGGGATCCACGAAGGTTTACGTAGGAATTTAAGAGTTAGGATGGAGAGGTGGGTTGAAAAGGGTCAATTTGGGGTAAAAAAAGTGAAAACCGGTTTATAAATTCGGATCCGGGTAACCGGTTTTCGGATCCGGTTTTTAAATTGTTAAAAAACCGGTTCACCGGTTTAAAACCGGGGCGGTTTCGGTTTGGGAAAAAACCTGTTTTTGAAAACCGGTAACCGAACCGGTTTTCAAATCCGGTTCGGTTAACCGGTTTTGCTCACCCCTAATTCCAACCACATCAGCAGCCATAGCCCTTGGCCTTAGCACCACAAAATAAACCTTCAGAATGATGGTTAACCATTCCAACTTGTTATTACCATACTCCACATCCCAAAAGATCCAAGCCTTTTGTACCAACCCTAGACACGGGATTTAACAGTACCTTACAGGCTAGAATGGGATACGACATGATACCTTAGGTGAAACCTTCGAGTGTGTACACACAATCAAAATGCCAAGTTTATGCACCTTCATCGAACTACGTCGGATTTGATTTCGCTCCATGCGAATACGTAGGCAGTCCTTTAGAATAAGGGATTCAATCCACCCATTATCCAAGTTGCCATCTTGTCGGTTTCTTACGGGTCCTAACCAAGTCCAAATGAAGCCACCTTTGTTTGAGTCGGTCTTAGCACTCGATGTAGGCTAGGATAAGGATATAGGTTCGGATGAATAGTATCAAGTCTCAGAATGAGCTTTATCTAATGGTTTAGGCAAAGATGCTGAGTCACATAGATGTGGGTTTGTGTTGGGAACAGAAAATACGAAAAACCCGCTAAAAAGAAAGAAGGCGTGGAAGAAAAATAGTAAAAGCCCGCTGAAAAGAAAGAAGGCGGTGGCAAGAAATGATGAATACTCACTGAAAAGAAAGGAGGCGAGGAGAAGAGTGGCAGAACGTTCCCAACAAGAGTGATGTGTGATGTCTAACTGTTCTCATAAAATCAGTCTGTGTTTAGTGTCTAGGCGAAGCTAACATTGTTGCTCCGTGAGTTTAATCCACCTTGTCAATGCCAAGTGATCTTGATTCCCATGTGCCTTCGGGAGCACGCCCATGCCATACGATATCTCCGTGCCAAGTTCGACGACCTTGTGATTCCCATTTGCCATCTTTTTGCGCCGGAACGGCCAATTTACATTTCTACCCCCAACAAGTCAATAATTGAATTAAAACCCATGTACACTTACGGTTTTATTTTCCTTTTTTGTTTTACGGTAGCGGGCTACGCCCACGTTGTTTACGGGTCATACAGAGTGTCTGAGTCGTATTTCCTGCTCATCCGTCAAGGTTCGATTTCAAAATGCCAAAGATTTCAGAATTCCGAAATTTCAAAAACCTTTTGCATCAAATTTTGGGTCGACGACCCAACATCCAAGGGATTCATTTCAAATTCAAAATTTGGGTCGATGGCCCAACTATTCAAAATTTTCAACTTGTTCAAATTTCGGGTCGATGACCCAGTCATTCAAATTTAATTTTAGGTCGACGACCCAGCATTCCAATACTTCAACTTCAAACCTCGGGTCGATGGGCCAATATTCTAAGTGATTCAAAATTCGGGTCGTTCGCCCAATTATTCAAGATTTTCAACGTGTTCAGTTTTCGGGTCGATGACCCAATCGTTCAAATGATCCAATTTTAAGATCGATGATCCAAATGTGCTTATGTGATGATTATTGCTAGTACGTTTTTGTGTTTCAAATATAGCAGGATATGCTTCAACTGGGGGCTCTAAAGTCTTCGACTTTAGAGCCATCACAAACTGGGAGCTCTGAAGCCGTTGGCTTCAGAGACCATTATCAAGATGAAAAGGACGACATCCACTCAGAATTCAATTCAATACAAGAGTATGAAATGGAAGAATTCCGTAGCTGAAAGCAAATGATGAAAGCGGCGGCAACCTCCTCGGAAAGTCCCGTCCCATTTGGACAAGCGCCAGCAGATGATAAATTTTGGGCAAATGTCAACAGATGACGAATTTTGGACAAACGCCAGCAGATGATAAACTTTGGGCATGTGTCAGCAGTTGCCGAACTACGACGCGGGTTTGATTCCGTCAGAAACGGATACGTAGGCGCCTAAGGATAAGGCTCAATCCACCATATATGCAATTTTATGGGTCGATGACCAACGATGATAATTTGACACAACAGAAGCAAGAGTCAATCCCCAGTGAAGTTCCGGTATGATCTCTTCTTATGGTCAAGCGAGCTTATATACGCAAGTCTAATGGACTATAAACGACCCATGAGAATCCTCGGTCGAGAGGGACCTGGGGTATACTTTGACTTTCGCCTTGTCCAAGCCTCAGTCAAAGTGGGGGCTCTGTAGATACCCGTATCCGTCGATATTGGAATTTATAGAGAACCCGACAAACACCCGATGATGATAGGACACATGTATTTATTAGTTGTCATTGTCATTATTTGGGTTCATTTTACGATGTAGAATGAGCGTTGTCGACGGAGTATTTTATTAATTTAAATGATATTTAAATTAAAGCTTTTTTTAAGGTGAATTCATTTTACTTTATTTTGAATTTATTTTCTCAAGTTTATTTTATTGACAATAAAATAAATAATTGATTTGAAAAATCATTTTATGAGTGTATTTGATTTGAAAAATCATTTATTTTAATGTGTTAATCGATTTGAAAAATCGAATTTGAAAATCGAAAACTCGTTTTAACCACACGTTTTGGAGCTCGATTATAGCTCGGTTTTTGAGCCCGTTTTCTTTACGAGTTGGCACGAATCTTGAGTACACTAACCAACCTAGGCCTCTACCCATCCAACCCCAGTTCGAAACCCCATACCCACGTCCCAAATCTCGCCCCAAACATACACAAAACAGCCCATACAAACACCCCAACCCGCGTTAGCTTTTCCCCTCCTTCAACCCGTTTTGTGTGCTTCAAAGCTTGACCCAAACCCGCCACAACCAACCCAATTCCTGCCCCTCATTACCCACAACAACCCATCACCCAAACCCACCATGAAACCCATCCAATTCCCGTCCCAAATACTCCACAAACAGCCCGCAAATAACAAGCAGCCCCCCCTGTTTTGCGTGCTCAAACCCGAGTCCAAAACCCGCTCAAAACACCACCTAAACCCGTGCCCATTAATCCTACACCATACCCTAGTATCCTACCCATATTACCTTAGCTTAACCACCAAGAAAACCCCCCATACAAACCCTAAAAACCCCACGAATTAGCTGATGGACAGCAGCTATGCAAAGGGAGGCCGACTGCTTGTTGCCCTATCAAACCCTACTTTAACTCCCTATAAATACCTCCTCTTCACCATACATTGATTCCTCTAAGTTCTCCATACATACTACCGTCACTTACAAGCTTTAAACTCCAGAAATAAACCCTAATTGCCTCTCAAAAACCCTCGACAAAACCGACATACAAAACTGAGAATCAGTTTGTGTGTCCTCTTTGGAACTCTTCGTTCAACCCTCAAACCTCCATCAAAATTCGAGTTTCTTGTTCCTAATTAACCACACAACATCCATATACATCTTAGACAAAGATTCACGAGCCAAATTTCCCTTGAGAGTACACGAATCCCCTCGAAAAATAGAGTGTCATACACTCTGTTTTCGCGGTTTTTCCTGTCTGTCCAGTTCTGTTTGTGCTCGTTTTTCGTGCCCAATAACTCAGAAAGAGCAGGGATTGTTTTAAGATCTTTGTTCTACTCTCTTTCTAGTTTTCAAAACATCTTTTAAATCGAACTTTCACCGTGAAACGAGTGAGAAATTGCAGTTTGAAAGTTGCTGTCCAGATTTGCAAAAAACGTGTTATTGCTTTGTTCCTTCGTCGACGACGGCCTCTCGAGATAAAATCTACGATCGATTACGACCCAAGACGGTGTCAACGATACATGTAGGTTGAGGGTGCATCAAATCCTCCTCTTCTCCTTTTTATTTCGTTCTTTTTATGTTTGTTTTTTTATTGTTCGTTTTACATTGTTTATCGTTTTGTTTATCGTTTGATATCGTTAACTATGAAACTAGTTTAGTCCGAGTATGAGTTAAAGTACCACCATGAACACCCGCGTTGACTTGAGATGGGAAAGAAATCCGCCACATCGGTCGGTCGTATCCCCCGTCTCATTTACATATCCTCGTGTTCAAGGTAGGGCATTAATAAAACGAATTCTAACTTCGTTCCTCGCTTTTGACCCCTCGTTTGTTTCGACCAATTCGACCTACCCTAGGACCCTTCGCATGTTAGTTCGACCTCTGATTGTTAACATATGACTCATTTAGACGACATTAGGTCAATTTAATAACCTAATTAGACAAGTTAGGTGGCTTCGACACAAGCATTAAAATCGACTAACAATTCTATAACCTAATTGAATGCATCTCTCTTTTCACTCGATTTCTCGCTAGCATAGGAGTGCGTGATTAGCACCTTCCTATCTACACTCGATGAGTAAGCGTTAATCTTATAATTTCTTGACCTAATTCGACCCTTTAGGCCGTGTAGAATACACATTCGCGTGACATCTTCTCAATCGATCAACGTCGTTTCTAACTTGTTTTCTAACTCGTTTCCTAACTCTCTTTGCAAATCTATCTAACCTAATGAATCTAACCTAAGGATTAGGGTAGGCTAGGATATGTAGGTCGTGTTTGGCCGTGTTTTTGTAGTCCTTTTCTCGCTCTTTTTTATCTTTATCTCGTTGTTTCGTATCTTGTAATTTTTTTTGTTTATCGAGTCATGTTTTGTAATTTGTTTGTAATTAGTTTTCCGTTATCGAGTCAAATGATTTCTAAAAAACCTTAGTCTTATTTGGTTAGATGGTTGTGCTCTAATTCATGTAAGAGCGTAGTAAATCGCATGTTGTTTAAAGCGACATGGCCCGATTTATGCTAATGCATGCTTTGGTGTGTGGCCCTATGTCTAATTCAATAAGATTAAGTGAAAGCACACATTACGAGGAGTGACCCAAGGCCGTGAGTCATGTAAGCCGTGGGCCACCCCCCTTGTGCACGTTTCCCTAGGCCGAATTGGCCGTGTAGTGTGTCGTGTATGGTTTTGTGTATAGCGTTGTATTTTAGATCGAGTTGTATCTTTAATTTCTTGTTGTGTCGGCATGAAATGCCTGGGTTGTAATAGGTTAGATCCCAACGGCTCCCCCATTCCCCTTAAGCCTTGTTTGCTTTCTATGTTGTTAGATCAATCAACCCACATGCTAAATTACAACTTTGACAAAGTTAGTTTAGTTGCATCTAAAACGACATAGAAATTGTTGTCACATGTTAGGGTTTTAAAACGATGTTTGCATATCATATATCGCAGTAGCTACGACCTTGTTTGAAATCCGATACTTGACTTAGTAGAGGCCGTTATTAACGGGCGGGGTTAGGTGTCCTTATGGGCTTCCTAACACGTACCCTCACCCCTTACTCAAGATCTATGGTTTGTGGATCCGTCTAAATACCATTGGATTACGAGAGTCATTCAAATCGAGTGATATAGGGTACAAGTCTTTATCTTTAATCACTCGTAGTCGATTGGCTTTATGCTTTTCGATGAAAGGTGTAAAGTTGACTTGAACGGTTCCAAGTTCCCATAAAACTTGGTGGCGACTCTAATTTGTCTTAATTCGATTCGAAAGAACCTCGAGTCGATTATGCCTAGTGTGGATCCCGCGGACGCAGTTCCCGAGGGCGTTGTCCACAAATTCAATTTGCAAGAGTTGTTTAAAAAGTCATCTTGAAATTAAAATATGACATGTGGATGATGGTAGATAGTTTTTTTAATTAGATTTATAGATAGATAGATGTAAAAAGAGAATTAAAATATGGAACGCACTACACGTGACCATATTGTATGTATTTGACAATGCGTTAAAAATAAAATAAAATCGACTTGCATAGACATTGTCCTTGAGTCTCTCCTCGTTTTACGCACATCGCTTTGATTTAACTAGCTAAATCAAAGGTTTTGGAAATAATTTGACATAAACTAATAAAACAATAGATGGACATTCGACCCTTATTAATAACATTAAGTCGACACAAAAATTATAGCGATTATATTACAATAACAATTGAAATAAAACCGCAATAATTAAACAATAAACAATAGAAACGAACCAAGCATGTCACGAAAGCCTAAGCGCACACACAGTCTAAGCAAAGGTCAAAACTAACTATTCTAGTCATCGAGTGTCATAAAATAGATGTTAAGCATGCACGTTTTAACTAGCAAGAATGTCATCACAGAATGATGAATTCATTAAATTCTTTAAGGAAATTCATTTAATTAATCCTACGTCAAAGTTCATGTATGACCTCTAAATGTCTAATTCATTATTTAACATGCATTCTACATATTAATTAGGCCAAGCTACGATTTAACAACGATTACGACTTCGTGCAACAATTTTCAAAATGCGATTACGACTTCGTTTGTCAACGGTTTTTAGTTTCGAAAGATGTTTTGGAATCTTTGTACTACAAATTTTCAGATTATCATAAAAAACGGAAACAAAAACGATTTGAAAACAAAGAGAAATGGACGAGAATAGGAGCAGCCCAGAACTCGAGAAAACACAAACAATGGAGCAAATCGATGCTCTAAAGTGTGTCTAATCTTTCGTGTGAACTTTGTGCTTTGTTTCTGGGTATGAGGGGAGTTTAGGGTTTCTTTCTTACGTGAGGTTTGAGAGGCGAGGTTTAGGGTTTTCTGGTGGTTGAAAATCCCGTCCCAAAATCGTGTAGAAGGGGGGTTTATATAGGAAATAGAGAATGGGTGCTCTAGGGTTCTAAAGGCTCGATTTGTAGCTGGTGGGAGGTCTCAAAATATCTTGCTTGGGGTAGAGGAAAGTGAATGTAGTCGACATAAGGGAGTGTGTGAGACATTGAGTTGGTTTTTGTAAAAATGGAAAGGATAAAGAGGGGAAAAAGGGGAAGTTGTTTCAGTTATGAAGGGGATATGGTGAGCTGGTTGGATGAGAAAAATATCTTCTTATTCTTGGGGATTAAGGTAAAGAAAATGGGGAGGGGAATAGGTTTGCAATGGGGTCGAAAAGGGGACTCGGGTGCCCATGTTTTACCGCGCAAAAACAGGGCCTGAGTGCTGGTTGTTTGAGCTTGGTTTAGGCATGGGCTAGGCTAGGTCAACAGTTAAGTTGATGGGCTAGATAGTTGGCTAAGTTTTGGGTTCAATTGGAGGTGTGATAACACTCTATTTTACTCTTTTTTACCTCACATTTTATTTCTTATTTAGTCAAATTAGTACCCTAATTAGTGTTTATTCACTCATTTCGAAATAAAATAGGATATTAGCTAATCTTATCATAGTTATCTATTTATATTATATGCCGGATTTTGGAACTTCCCTTGTATATTTTATTTGTGTAGGTGTTGAACTCGAATGAAAACCGAGTAACACTAATGGGTCAAGACCGAGAGTAAAGGAAAACCAAATGGAGCCATTAAGTGGAATTCCAATGATGATTAGTTGTGCGCCGAGATTTTAGCAAGATCTCTACAAAAAAATAGTGATGTTAGCTCTAGTGATATTGGTATTAGAATTGGATCCGGGGTGGAGAAAATTCCGTTTCTCACCTTTGCGGATGACACTATCATTTTCGCTAAAGCCTCTAACCAGAGTTGTAGAACTATTAAGTCTATTTTAGATAAATTTTGCACGATTTCCGGACAATTTGTTAATTTTGACAAATCCACTTTTCAATGCACTAGAAATATTTCGCGTTCTCTTCGTGAATCCTTTAGAGGCATTCTTCATATGAACGAGGAAGCTCATTTGGGTAAGTATTTAGGATGTCCTATAATTGATAGCAGAGTGACTAAAAATACTTTCGATAACATTATTCAATCTTCTAGCACTCAATTATCGAAATGGAAAGCGAATTCTCTATCTCAAGCAGGTAGACTAGTTCTTGTCAATGCTAATTTAGCCGCGAAGGGAACTTTTCAGATACAAAGCTTCCTCCTCCCTTCATCGATCCATAATAGATTAGATAAAATTAATAGAGACTTTCTTTGGAATAAGAATCCTTCCCAGCGTTCTCCTAATTTGGTTGGTTGGCATAAAGTTTGTCTACCAAAGTCGGTTGGTGGTTTGGGAATTAAATCTTCTGAAACAGCTAATAAAGCTCTTCAAATGAAACTTTTATGGAAAATTCTTATGGATAAGGAAAGTATATGGGTCAAAGTGGTATTTAAAAAATACTTGAGAAATTGTTCACTCTTTGATCATAAGCCTAATGCAGCCTCTTCTTGGCAATGGCGTAAACTAATGAGTCTTCGGACTCTATTTAGAAAAGGACTGAGATGGCAGGTAGGTAATGGTAGAAACATTAAGTTTTGGTCTGATAATTGGGTTTTTTCACACCCACTTACAAGCAGTATGGTTGATGATGATAGTAACCGTGATCTTAATCTTTTGGTTAAAGATTTCATAACCTCAGACATGCAATGGAATATTTGTAAATTATCCAGTTTAGTGAATAACGATATTGTTAATCAGATTACTAACATTCCAGTGCCACATAATGATATTCCAGATACCCTCATTTGGGGGTTGTCCGTGGATGGAAATTTCTCTACCAAAACAACAACTTGGTTAGCGCAAGGTTTGTTCGATCAAGCTCTTGATAAATGTGAATTTCAGTGGATTTGGAAATTGAATATTCCTCCTAAATTGAAATTTTTTCTTTAGAAAGCATGTGTTGACGGCCTTCCAACAAAAAGTAGACTTCTCAAAAGTCATATTGATGTCTCACCTCATTGTGTTCTGTGCAACAATCCTATTGAAAACAAAGATCATTTCTTTTACGAATGTCCCTAAGACTTGAACATTATTAGTTTCAACGAGTTTTTTTTTTAAATTATGATATTATTACAAGTCAAAGTTTTCTAACGAAACTTAATTATCTCAAGGATTTAATTCCAAAAGATGACTTTATAAAGATTATTTTTATTTGGTGGAATGCATGGTTCCATAGAAATGATATTATCTTTAATAATGTTAATTTAAGTATCAGCAAACTTATTACTTTATGTAATAATAGCACTAAAACATGGAATGTGACTAGATTTAAGGATCTCAACAATCCCGAGGTAGAAGAGTCAGTTAGAAACAATTCTAGTAAGGAAGAGATTTGGTGTGAAAAACCTACAAACGGTTTCCTAAAGCTAAATTTTGACGGATCGAGAATAGAAGGTAATAAAGCTGCTTTAGGATATTCTATAAGAGATCACAATGGTAAAATCGTTTTGTTGGGAGCAAAAAAGTGCGGATCCAACAGTATCCTTGTTGCGGAAGCACTTGCTTTAAAAGAAGGTATTTTAGCAGCTAAATACTTAGGAATCTCAAAGCTAATTGTGGAGGGTGATAACTTATGTGTTATTAACTCGATTCGAGGTACTTGGCAAATTCCGTGAGAAATTTCTAGTATTATCAAGGATGTGAAATTAGACCTTCATTTTTTCGATGAAGTGATAATTAAACATTGCTTTCGTGAAGCCAACAAGGTTGCTGACTTCATGGCTTCTGTTGGACATTCATGTCCAACTCTTTCGAGGTGGTTTGATAGCCGGTGGCTTTAACTTACCTCCCTCATTCCAAAGGATGAGATAGATTGGTCCTATCCTAGAGGATCAACCTAGTTTTCTTACCTAATAAAAAAAAAATGATGATTAGTTGTGGGTGTGGCTTGTTGATTTGGACCGAAAACATGGGTCTTTTGCTATATCCAAGTCTCCACTTGTCCAAGCATTCTTATCGACGAATGAACAAGCAAAGTCCAAGTTTTTGTTCAACAGGCAGAGATTCGTCCTTTGTTGTGTCTCAGCAGAGAAGACGGGAAGTAGCAGGGAGTAGATTAGTTTAGGGTAGCTTATTTTTGTCCCAAAAATTACCAAAAAACTCATTTCTTTTAGTTTAGATCTTCTCTAATTTCCCAATTTATAATTTTTGTGTGAAGATTTATCATCTCATATCCATTTAATTACAAGTTGGTATGAATTATTTCTCCCCCTTCTCTTTCTTTTTGTCATTTCTATTATTATTGTGTTTTAGTTAGTTAGTTTAGTCGCTTTAATTAGTCAAGTTTTAGTCTTTATTACTTTTATTATGCTTAGTATTAATTTATTTATGTTTAGTCTTGAGATTAGTTGTTAATGTTTCAATCTTTATCACTTTACTTTGTTTAATACCATGTTTAGAGTAATTATAAATGTGTCTTATGTTAGATTAGTAATGAGTAGTGAGTAGTATTTTCACTAGGATTCGATTTAACCCCGACATGTGTAAGTTACTTGATTAATTCCATTTTAATTAGTTGTTGGGGTATAGTAAAGGTTGACTATGGGACTTGATTTGTCTTATGGGCTTATTTGTGGTAAGTATTGACTCTTGACCCTTGTCCATTGGCGAGAGCCGATTAGGTTGGGAATCGGGTTACCATATTTAAGTTTAATTGCCGACCTAGGTTGAGACCGAGAGGGAGAACCAAGGAAGGGCACCCTTAATCTTGTGTTTGAAATCAATCTTCGAGAGAAGGAGAGGGATGACCCGGAAACCGACGTGGGCTTAATGACCTTAGCCAATACTAGGCTACCTTGAGAATTACATGTGTTTTCGGGTAGTTGGGTATTAAACTTGGGATACCGACTTTCGAACCCGAAAGGGGGGTTAGTTGGGATAACTAGTGTCCTATTATAAGCCCGAGAGGGAATTAGTAGGCGAATTAGAGGCGTTTTCCACTTTACACATCACCCCAATGACCAATTAACGGGATTATGGTAATAAATGAACATGTCGGAGGTGAGATCGGACCCTAGGCTTTCCTTTATTGTTTAAATCACTTTTCATCACTTGTTTACTTAGTTTAGTAGTCTTAGTTAGTTAATTTAGTTTAGTCATTTAGCTTATTATCAATCTTACTCATGATTCGCGTAGCTAACTTATAATCTAAGACAAAACTAATACTCAAACTTGATCTCCTTGTGGTTCGACCTCGACTACCCTTACTAGTTGAGTTAAATTGTTTGATCGGGTACGACGACCTCTACCTTGCATATCAAGGTGTTTGAGTGCGGTTTCACCGTTTCAGGCTCGGGAAACAGAGGGAGGGGTGTGGGTTTGAGGTTGTTTCAACGTGAGTTTGGGATGGGAAAAAAGGAGGAAAGGAGTGTGTGCATGGGGGTTCGAACCCGTGACCATGGGAGTAGGTGCTATATCAATGTTTCTCTTTGAAACTCGTGTCCAATTGGCTACAAAAACGAGTTTAAAATCGTCTCAGAAGTTGAATTTTAAATCGCTTTAAAATCTAATTTTTGAAATTAAAATAAAGCGATAAATCGTAAACACTTTTCATTTTCAAATAAATTCAAAATAAAAACTTTGAAATAATTTTTTTTTCAAATAAATTATAAAAGCCTCAAATTTAAAATAAACGTGAAAATACAAAAAACGATGAAATAAATTTCATTTATTTCAAATAAAAACATATAATTAAAATTTCATTTAAATTACGATACCTGTTGGGTTCTCTTAATTGATGATGACATACCCATTTAACTTGTGCTTTCTTAGTTTACTATTTCAGGCTTAATTGACCAATTTGCAAGTCTTAATCAATCAAGGATCGTCAACCGTTTGCTACTCAAGATTTAGAGTCGTTTGGTCATGCTATATTGTAAATACCCGTATCCGTCGATATTGGAATTTATAGAGAACCCGACAAACACTCGATGATGATAGGACACATGTATTCTTTAGTTGTCATTGTCATTATTTGGAGCTCGTTTTACGATGTAGAATGGGCATCGTCGATGAAATATTTTATTAATTTAAAATGATATTTAAATTAATGTTTTTAAGTGAGTTCATTTTATTAATTTAAATGATATTTAAATTAAAGCTTTTTTTAAAGTGATTTCAATTTAATTTATTTTATTTTGAATTTATTTTCCCAAGTTTATTTTATTGAAAATAAAATAAATATTTGATTTGAAAAATCATTTTATGAGTATATTTGGTTTGAAAAATCATTTATTTTAATGTGTTAATTGATTTGAAAAATCGATTTAAAAATCGAAAAGAACTCGTTTCAACCACACGTTTTTGAGCTCGATTTTAGCTCGGTTTTTGAGCCCGTTTCCTTTACGAGTTGGCACAAATCTCGAGTACACTAATCAACCTAAGCCTCTACCCATCCAACCCCAGTTCGAACCCCATAACCATGGCCCAAATCCCGTCCCAAACACCCCCCAACAGCCCGCATACAAACAGCCTACCCCCTGTTTTGCGTGATGAATCCCGAGCCCAAAACCCGCTCCAAATACCACCAAAACCCGTGCCCATTAACCCTAACCCATACCCTAATATCCTACCCATATTACCCTAGCTTAATCACCAAGAAAACCCCTCTCAAACCCTCACAAAAGCTGCTGGACAGCAGCTATGCGTGAGCAGGCCCGACTGCTTCTCCCTCTCTTTTACCCTACTTTAACTCTTTATAAATACCACCCCTTCACCATACATTCATTCCTCTAAGTTCTCCATCACTCACAAGCTTTAAACCTCAGAAACAAACCCTAATTGCCTCTCAAAAACTCTCCACAAAACCGACATACAAACTGAAACTGTTTGTGTGTCCTCTTCGAAAAACAATTCGTTCCTCCCTCAAACCTCCATCAAAACTCGATTTTCTTGTTCCTAATTAACCACATAACATCCATATACACATTAGACAAAGATTTACGA
Source organism: Silene latifolia (assembly GCF_048544455.1). Taxonomy (NCBI): domain Eukaryota; kingdom Viridiplantae; phylum Streptophyta; class Magnoliopsida; order Caryophyllales; family Caryophyllaceae; genus Silene; species Silene latifolia. The sequence continues at coordinate 196,896,994 of NC_133526.1, forward strand.
GCCAAATTGCCCTTGAGAGTACACGAAATCCCTCGAAAAACAGAGTGTTATACACTCTGTTTTCGCGGTTTGTTCCTGTCTGTCCAGTTCTGTTTGTGCTCGTTTTTCGTGCCCAATAACTCAAAACGAGCAGGGGTTGTTTTAAGATCTCTGTTCTCCTCTCTTTCTAGTTTTCAAAACATCTTTTAAATCGAATTTTCATCGTGAAACGAGGGAGAAATCATTGTTTGAAAGTTGCTGTCCAGATTTGCCAAAAACGCGTGTTTGCTTTGTTTCTTCGTCGACGACGGCCTCTCGAGATAAAATCTACCATCGATTACGACCCAAGACGGTGTCAACGATACATGTAGGTTGAGGGTGCATCAAATCCTCCTCTTTCTCCTTTTTTATTTCGTTTTTATGTTTGTTCTTTTATAGTTTGTTTTTGTTTGTTTATCGCTTTTATTTATCGTTTAAATTAACTATGAAACTAGTTTAGTCCGAGTATGAGTTAAAGTACCACCATGAACACCCGCGTTGACTTGAGATGGGAAAAGAAACCGCTACATCAGTCGGTCGTACACCCCCGTCTCATTTACATATCCTCGTGTTCAAGGTAGGGCATAAATAAAACGAATTTCTAACTTCGCTCCTCGTTTTTGACCCTTTGTTTGTCTCGGCCAATTCGACCCACCTTAGGACCCGTTGCATGTTAGTATGACTTCTGATTGTTAACATATAACTTATTTAGATGACATTAGATCAATTTAATAACCTGATTAGACACGATAGGTGGCTTCGACATAAGCTTTAAAATCAACTAACAATTCTGTAATTCAATTGAATTCATCTCTCTCTTTCACCTAATTTCTCGCTAGTATAAGAGTGCGTGACTAGCACCTTCTTATTAACACTCGATGAGTTAAATTAATTAGCGAATTTGACCTAACTTGACCCCTTTTAGGCCGTGTAGAATGCCCCCTTTGCGCGACACCATCTCAACCGATCAACGTCGTTTTCAACTTGTTTTCTAATTTGTTTCGAGTTCGTTTCGCAATCATTTGATCTAACTAATGAACCTGACCTAGGACCTAGGGTAGCCGTGTTTGGTTTGGCCGTGATTTGGCCGTGTCTTTTGGTCCTTTTGGTTTCGTCCGTTTTATGAATCGCTTGTTCTTTATCGCTTTATAACTTGTAATTTATCGTTTGTTCATCGAGTTGTAATTTTCAAGTTAGTTTCCCTTTATCGAGTCAAAACCTCTTTCAAAAACCTTAGTTTTGTTTGGTTAGATGGTTGTGTCCCAATGCATGTAAGAGCGTAGTAAATCGCATGTTGTTTAAAGCAACATGGCCCGGTTTATGCTAATGCATGCTTTGGTGCATAGCCCTATGTCTAATTCGATGAGATTAAGTGAAAGCACACATCACGAGGAGTGGCCCAAGGCCGTGAGTCATGTAAGCCGTGGGCCACCCCTCTTGTGCGCGGTTTCCTAGGCCGATTGGCCGTGTAATGTGTCGTGTACGGTTCTGTATGTAGCAATTGTATTTAGATCGAGTTGTATCTTTAATTTATTGTTGTGTCGGCATGAAATGCCTGGTTTGTAATAGGTAGATCCCAACGGCTCCCCCATTCCCCCTAAGCCTTGTTTGCTTTCGTTTATATGTTGCTTAGATCAATCAACCCACATGCTAAATTACAACTTTGACAAAGTTAGTTTAGTTGCATCTAAATCGACATAGAAACTTCACATGTTAGGGTTAAAACGATGTTTGCATTTCATATATCGTAGTAGCTATGACCTTGTTTGAAATCCATACTTGACTTAGTAGAGGCCGTTATTGACGGGCGGGGTTGGGTGTTCTTATGGGCTTCCCAACACGTACCCTCACCCCTTACTCAAGATCTATGGTTTGTGGATCCGTCTAAATACCATTGGATTACGAGAGTCATTCAAATCGAGTGATATAGGGTACAAGTCTTTATCTTTAATCACTCGTAGTCGATTGGCTTTATGCTTTTCGATGAAAGGTGTAAAGTTGACTTGAACGGTTCCAAGTTCCCAAAAAACTTGGTGGCGACTCTAATTTGTCTTAATTCGATTCGAAAGAACCTCGAGTCGATTATGCCTAGTGTGGATCCCGCGGACGCAGTTCCCGAGGGCCTTGTCCACAGTTTGGCGACTCCGCTAAGGGAAAAGAGGACTAGTTACACTTTGTTTCTAGGGTCTTTTCCTCTGAGGTGAAACTTGAAAAGAAAGTGTCGGAAAGTAAAACATTACTCATAGTGCTACGATTCATGCATAAACCCTTAAGGACTTGCCCGGGCCGTCCCAGCGTTTCTTCGTGATGCGTGGGGGGCGACGTCCCACTATGCTAGGAAGCTGCACATTGCTCGCTTCCACTTCACCTCGCGTGGTTCTTGATGGTGGGGACGATCTTCTAGGTACTCTACCTTAAGACACCTTGCTCTATAAGACCGCAAAAGGATGGAGGGCATAGACCTTCTTGTAGAAGACTTGCCGAGACTTAGAGATGTCTAGGAGCATACATCCTTATAACATGAGAATGACAATGTGCAAATTGTTTTCCCGAGTCTTTTCGAAATTTTCCATGTCCTTTTCGAAACCGAACTTTTGAACAACTTACCTTCAAAATAGCATGGTTTTAAAAACGCGGAATGCTGCCCAAATAGGACTAGAATTTTCGGCCCAAAATGAGCTTTTATAGCCGGCATGCTGCCCATTTCAAATCTCATTTTCGAATCAATCTTTCGTTTTTCAAAATCAATCCAAAGTGCCTCTCGAACCTCAACCAAGCATGAAATGCGTCAAGTCGTGTCCGGGTCATGTCCGTGTTAAGCCGGGTGTGTTTCGTTCTAAGAGTCTAGAACACGACCTTGTTGGGTCACCCAAGCTCACCTCTTGGGCCTTGAGTCATGTTGGTCGACCTTTTGGTCTAGGATAGTCCACAAAAACGCCCAAGCTAGGCCATTTAGGGCGTTTCACCCGAACCTATGGGCTATGTTAGTCCAATCACGGGTTTGGCCACACCGAGTCCGGTTTATAACCGATTTATGACAGTTTGAGTCATGTCGTTTTGTCGAGTCTAAAATGAACCAAGGTCTAGATCCAACCGTGAGTCGAACCTCTGGTTAGTCAATCTCAAGTCGAGTCTTTGTTTGAGTCAAGTAGGGGTCGTGTCCTTAAGTGTGCAGGGGCTCTTACTTTAAATATTGACTCAGTACGGGGTTTTCTTGTAGAAAGGCCGCCAAAAACCCGACGTCAAGCAATGGAAGATGCTGTTAACAAGCTTACTGAGGCCGTGAACCTCATGATGACCCGAATGGATGCAATCGAATCTAAGCTGGGTGAAGATTCCCCTCCACCACCGACCGATCCGGAAAACGGTTCAAGTTCATCGAAGACCGTTTGAAGCTCTCCAAGGGGAAGAACATTCACTATGAGAATGCTAGGGCCTATGCCCCGGTGCAGGATAAGTTGCCCACGAACATGGTACTCACTGACATCCCAAAGTTTAAGGGCACAGAAGATCCAGTCCACCATGTTAAGGCCTATAAGGGGTACTTAGCACTGAAGGGAGTACTGCCGACATGCTCTCGAAATTTTCGCTCAATCTCGGATGAACACCGAAGGCGTGGTTCTATAATCTGGACCTTAAGAACTTCCCCACTTTCGAAGATATTACGGTGGAGTTCTGCAAGCACTATGCTGATAATGTCGAGATTCAAACCAACATAAGAACGTTGGAGGTGATGACACAGAAAGACAAAGAAGGCTTTACTGAATTCCTTGAAAGATGGCGCGCTGAAAGCGTGAAACTAGCCAAGAAGCCTGACGAAGTTGAAATGGTAGATAAGTTCGTAAAGAATCTACGACCTATTTACCGCAATGCTCTGAAGTACCAGAATTTTGGCTCTTTCAAAGAATTGATAAGAATCGGGATAAAGGTAGAAGATGATGTCATAAGGGCAGAGGCTGAAAGGACGAAAGGGTACCAAGGGGCCTCATCGTCTAAGGGCAAGGCCCCAGCAACGACCCATATTGATGAAGCCATCAATCTCTTAGAAGGGCAATCGAAGAAGTCACAACGCCAAACACCCAGGGCATTCACCGATATCGGATGCACTTATACATACGCTCTCCAAAGGCTCATAGCCCAAGGAAAGCTGAAGCCTATTGGTCCAACCCCGGACCCTCCCGCTGATCAACAAGGTAAATGGTATAAACCAAATGCCTACTGTGCCTTTCATCAAGGGAAAGGCCATGATACTGAAAGGTGCTATCGACTAAAGCACGAAATCCAAGACATGATTGAGAATGGAACACTCCCAATCCCAACTGTTAAACCCAATAACATCACCAATCCATTTGGCGATCACGCCAACTTTGTTTCTGTCGAAGACAATGTCGATTATTCCCATCTTATCCGCCCATGTCACTTGAAAGGGGTGTTTATCGGGAAGATATTTGCGGATTGCTTTGAATTCTTGCCAAACCCGAAGAATGAAATTCAAGTCGGGAATCTTGGTCCAGAATGTACTCCTCTCGTTAACGAAGTTAATAAAGGACATTTCGATTCACCGACCTTCATCATTGGCGTAGATCCTCAAAGGACTACCTTGGGATGGAGGCATACCATCAAAGGGATCAAGGACTAGAACCGAGCATCTAAGCTGACAGCTGAACAAGGGAAAGCTCAAGACCAGATTTGAAAAATTATGAGTCGGGATCTGTTTTCTTTTCTTAGTCGAGTCGAGTCTAGGACTTTCTTTTCTTGAAGTTGAGTCGGTTGTTCCGCGATGACCTAGGATGTGTCCTAGGAATCGTTCCTTCGAGTCTGTTAAGCATTTCTCATTCCAATAAAAGTTGCAGTTTCGTTTCCAAATATGTCTTGTTTTCAATCCTCATCATTCTGAAAGCATGATAAAATCACTAATGGAAAAAACCCCTATTGCGTCAGTTGTAAAGGGCTTTTTGCGTCGGTTTTGGACTGACGTATATCGAGGGGTCGTATTTGCTATGCGTCAGTTGTGGAACTGACGCAAAAAGTTCACCATTTGCGTCAGTTGTGCTTTAAAAACTGACGCAAAAAAAAAGAACCATTGCGTCGATTGTGTTTAAAAAAAATCGACGCAATTGTATGTACAACTGACGCAAATGCTTAGCATTTGCATCAGTTCTTTATAGAGAACCGATGCATTTTCTTTAGTTTTTGCGTCATTTGTTATAACTGATGCAATTGATATTTTTTTAGGGGCAATTGAATTTCTCATTTGCATCATTTCTTTCAAAACCGACCTAATTTATTAATGTTTTTTTTATATAAAAATTTGTTGCTGAAATTATATAAAACTCACAATCCGAATACCAAAACTTAATATCCTGCAACAATAAATCCAACCAACCACTAATACATCTCATGTAAACAACATTACATCTCATTCGACTCAACAATGTTCCAAATACAATCCAATGTATAAATAATCTAACAAACATCTTTGTTACTAAGCTAATCTATACTAAATGTTCTCTAAACATCTAGTAAACTTACATAAAACTATAAATCAATCCAAATTCGATGCCACAAACCTAACACAACTCAAAGTCTCAATCGGACATACTCATGTCAATAGTGCTCGATCGGAGTGGTAGAAGAATACATAGATCATCTGGCAACCCTCTCTTGCCTTAACCCTATCTAGGAATATCCAATTTACCCGATAGCCAACTCCTCATTGATTAATGCATCGCTGTTGGTTGGTTACGGTATGCACTCGCGGTTCAATCGAGGTTGGAGAACCTGCATATAAATCACAAAAATAGTCATTGAGTATGCACCTTTTTGATAAATGAGATAGAGGACCTTCCTAAAAAGTGAATAGAGTGACTAATGACCACTAGGTGGAAGTGTGAAATGGGACAAGTTGACAAAGATAACAAACCTACTTAGGATTCAGCAAAAGGAACATTCCAGCACCCTTGTTCACATCCTAAGATCAGATTATGTGAGTAGCAAGGTCATGAGTGTTATAAAAGATGAAATAGTTACACATTTTTAGTTAGTGATTTGGAGGGAAAAGGAGGGATCTTAATACCGTTTTCCGGATAACATATTAAGTTGGAGGGAACCGTTTTTCCTCTTACAAGCCAATTCAAAGTTGTTTTTAACATAGTAAAAATTGACGGGAAAACACCCTTTTTCCTTCCCCCATCCCATACTCATATCGACCCTCCATGGCTTTATCCCCCTCTTATTATCCTATCCAAACAATGCAACAAGGCAATCTCATCAAGTCTTGTTTATATCTAAGTTGAAATTTACCGAGCTAATCCAATTGAGCGATGCAACTAAGAATGAAGGTAGAATAAATAATGAGATAGCCCCACCAAAGAGTTATTCGAAAGAGTACCTGAGAAGATCTAATAAGCAGTTAGCAAGTCCAGCTTCTGAGTGGCGTAGAACATCCCAGTCTTTTCTGAAAGTTAAAGTCCAGGATCCATAATGATGGATTTCATTCTTCGAGATCTAACAATTCGACAAGCAACCACACTAAGTAATTGTTGCGATCATTCATTATCTTAGTAACAAAAAAATACACCAGCACCCTCCAAAAGGTTAGACCGAACAAAAGAAAGAACCAAGTTTTTAGAAGATAAAGACGAAAACCTCTAATTATTAATGAAAGTCATTCGAGACATAACTGAGCTAATAAGCTGGTACAAATATGAGTGGAGCAACGACAAAGTAGATTAATGATAACAACCAAGGACACCCCTTCTGTCCCCATCGGGTAAAATAAATCTGTTCAGAGCAAAGAACCGGTCACCCAAAAAGTAAAGAAGTCTGGCTTAGAAACAAAGTGAAAACTAGTCAAGAGTAGACATAAAAGTTTACCTAGGACAATATTCCATTTGAATATACATATAAGGTGATTCAAGCTTGTTTACCTGCCCAATATCTAACGGGGTACCAGCTGTACCACCCTCGTAGGTGAAACTTAGGATAGCGCCGGTCTGTGAACCCCAGGAGCTGTCTCCCAAATGTCCTGCAACTCTGATTTCAATCCATGCCTAAAAGTTTCAGAAGGCAAGAAAAGCTATTAAATCATTAAACTAATACTGAACACAAAATATGAGCTACTCCAACACTGCTATAGTTAAATGAATCGTGTATTCACAACCTTGTGATAATAAGGTATTTAAAAAGGAAACGGCATCATACTAAAAGTGACAGTGTGAGGGTTAACATGCCAACAATAATTTCACATCACTAATGAAGGAGATTAGAATAAAGCTTTGTAACACAACTGACAGTCTGCCAGAATCCCTGAACACTATGCACTAAAAATTTGCCTTTTCCTTGACTCTGCACATACTTTGACATTATTAACAACCATCCGTATTCAAGAACAAGTGGCAGAACTTGAAGAAAGAGAAGCATAACTGCATAAGTAGGTACACAAGACTATAATAATAGTGAACTCCAAACCAAAAGAGCATATAAAGTATAGAATACACTTCATCAGATTATTGACGGTTAGCATTGATATATTCAAGCAAAAATATACAGATAGAAATAGACTTTTTTCTTAGATATTGAAGACTTTTTTTCTTAGATATTGACGGCCATGTCCTTGTATGTCTCATTGCCATGTGCCCTAAGCAACACCTTAGATAACATTAGAATTTGATATACTAAATCAGTGAATTGAACAAGGTTATCCTCCACCAGTGATGAACAAAACTGTAAAATTTCTCTCTTCAGAATCTCATAATCATAAATGACCTATTTCCAGCACCAATATAAATACAGACAGAATCTCAACTTTAATTTATGTCAAAATGTAAAAGACAAGTGAATCAGACTTACTGAAAACCCATTCCATACTAATAGGCGATTCACGAATTCAAAACTGACGGAGCGATTCATATTAGGACTTCCATATACGAACTCTCAATTAGCCATGCCCTTTGTCCTAGTGTCCTCTGGGGAAAGAAAGGATTACAGAAATCAATAATTTCAAGAAGCACAATCATTTGGGTTCAACATTATGAAAACACAAATTTAAATGTTGTAGGAAAGAAGTTATACCTGTTCTGAGTCTCCCCATCAACGAAAAGCAGAGAAGGATTGTAGGCGTATCCAAATATACTGACCACTCATTGTAGCAATGCAGTGCCACGTCTTTTGAGCAACTGTTAGCCCAAGACCCTCCAAGCCCGTTCCTACTGCAGGTAGTCGGATATAGTGACAAGTAAGATCTAAGACATGAGAAAACTAAAATTTCAAAAACATATTATTAAAGAACAAAAATAATAAGGGTTCTTTTGGTCATCTATTAGTTTATCATATAGACAAAAATGTGAATACTCTTAGCTGGACTTGTGTACAAACACAAAGAAAATAACATTTTGCCTACGATACCTGCAAATCAAATAGGAATACTTCACCTTCATTTACACAAATATGAGTAGGAACAAATCAAATAGGAACACCACCATAATGCAATGAATTGATAAACACACAAACTAATTTGAGTATTCAGTTAGACTGAAAGCTCCGTTGTTATTTATTTACTGAACAATACTTCGATTATGATGTATGAAGCAAGATGCAGCTAGTTACTAGCTCTAAAGCACACATGCATAAGCGTCTATTTGACAATCCAACAATAATAACTCAAAGACAAATTCAGAGATTTACATAAATCTGAAACTTGCTTACTGGAGTATTTTTTTACAATGTTAATGGTGGTTATCGAGACGAAGTGTGCTTAGTATACATAATAAATTAGTATTCTGAAACAACAAAAAAGCCATTCAAATAATTAACTAGATGCAACAACACCGTACAATATAAGACGGAATATAAACAAAAATGAAACAGCAAACTTCACAACCCGATTCACACACTCCATTCCATTATCGATTTTACTATGCTCTGAACACCCCGTTACTATGCTTTGACTTCAAACTACAAGGCGATTCAAGATGATAAAACGATTCATAAATACGATAAAGAGGAACAACTATCAACGAATTGATAAACATGCAAATAAATTTACATTCAAACAATAAACATAACAAACAACAATAATCATACTTGAAATAGGGAAGCACGGTGTTGGTGGTGGTGGCCTGGTGCGACGGCTTGAGCGACAGCATAAGGAGGGCAGCACGGTGGTGGTCGTATGACGGCAGAATAAGGGAGAAACATTAAGGTTTGGTGAATAGGGAAGGGTTTCGTGTTCAGCAGTAGGGTATGGTCGTGCGACAGCTCCAATGGTGGTGGTGGTGCGACAGTAGCAGTAGGGCGCGGTGATGGTGGTCGTGGTGGGACGATGAAGCTAGGGTTTGGTGATTAACGATCGAAGAACAAGGGAAGAGTAATTGGGAGATGAAAAGTTTTGAGACGGTGTATATTAGGAGGGTTCAACTGTTGGTTTTTTTTTATTAAATTTTATTTGCATCGGTTTACACTTCAATTGATGCAAAAACCTTATATCAAATAAGTCGGTCAAAGAATAAAACTGATGTATTTGATTAAATACGTCAGTTTTACTAATAACCGACGCAAAATATAAGTCGGTTAATATAAAGAACCGACGCAAATAGCTTAACTAAAGGCAAAAAATGCATTCCCGCCAAAACTAAGTACTTTTTGCGTCAGTTTTTATAGAACCGACGTAAATCGAATGACGCAATAGGTGTTTTTTCTACTAGTGAATGCACAACACACTCAAAGGCATCCCTGGGGTAGAAATATGTCCTGTTTCAAAATGTAAGGTACACTAGTATCCCGTGTCTAATTCCTTTACCTATTCCCTGTCTGGTGGTAGAAAACCTTCATCTGAACCAATGTTTGTGACAAGCTTTTAGTTGATTCTATGACAAACCCGGACTAGCTCCTTGTTTTCCATGTCGATGACGGAAGGCAAGCCTTTTCCCCAACAGAATCATCCCATCTCGAAGAGAGAAGATATCAACCCGTTCTAACAAGGAATTGTTAGTTCCTACCCAAATTAGTTGGCGAAGCCCAGTTTTCAAGGTGTATCCATTTATAACTAAGAGAATGAATATAAGATCATTTTCAAAGAGAGAAAAAAGATGAAAAAGAATGAAAAATGAGAAAAAGAGAAAAATTGGAAAAATGAAAAAAAAATGAAAAAAAAAAAAGAAAAATGAAAAAAAAGATGAAAGAAAAAGAAAAAAGGAAAAAAGATGTTGAAGTTATTGCAGAACGCTTTTGGTTGAATGTTGAAGTTACGGAAGCCAGAAGTCAAGTCAAGTACCCATAGTTGAAGTTCAATGGGCGAAGCCCAAAAGCTTAAGTAGTAACCTCTTTACCCTCTAAGTCCTTCCCGAGACGATTCTGAGGGGATAGTCGGGAATTTTGAGAATCATTCCGCTTGTGTTGTTATACCTAGCCTTTAGGGTCCAGACATGGAAATTTGAACCCACGTCATTTTCCAACCCATTTGCACTCGGGTTTCATCAAACCCGAGACACCATTTCCAACCACGTTATAAGCCATAGCCCTTGGCCTTAACACCACAAAACGAACCTTCAGAATGATGGTTTACCTTTCAAACCTATTTTTTACCAAGCTCCACATCCCAAAAGATCCAAGCCTTTTACACCCAACCCTAGACACGGGATACAACGGTACCTTACAGGCTAGAATGGGATACGACATGATACCTTAGGTGAAACCTTTGAGTGTGTACACACAATCAAAATGTCAATTTAATGCACCTTGATCGAACTACGTCGGATTTGATTTCGCTCCACGCGAATACGTAGGCAGTCCTTCAGAATAAGGGATTCAATCCACCCATCATCCAAGTTGTCATCTTGTCGGTTTCTTATGGGTCTTAACCAAGTCCAAATGAAGCCACCTTTGTTTGAGTCGGTCTTAGCACTCGATGTAGGCTAGGATAAGGATATAGGTTCAGATGAGTAGTGTCTAGTGTCGGAATGAGCCTTATCTAATGGTGTAGACAAAGATGCTGAGTCATATAGATGTGAGTTTGTGTTGGGAACAGAAAATATGAAAAACCCGCTGAAAAGAAAGAAGGCGTGGAAGAAAAATAGTAAAAGCCCGCTGAAAAGAAAGAAGGCGGTGGCAAGAAATGATGAAACTCGCTTAAAAGAAAGGAGGCGAGGAGAAGAGTGACAGAATGTTCCCAACAAGAGTGATGTGTGATGTCCAACTGTTCTCATAAAATCACTCTGTGTTTAGTGTCTGGGCGAAGCCAACGTTGTTGCTCCGTGAGTTTAATCCACCCTGTCAATGCCAAGTGATCTTGATTCCCATGTGCCCTCGGGAGCACGCCCATGTCATGCGATATCTCCGTCCAAAGTCCGACGACCTTGTGATTCCCATTTGCCATCTTTTGGCGCCAGAATGGCCAATTTACATTTCTACCCCTAACAAGTCAATAATTGAATTAAAACCCGTGCACACTTACGGTTTTATTTTCTTTTTTTGTTTTACGGTAGCGGGCTACGCCCACGTTGTTTGCAAGTCATACAGAGTGTCCGTGTCATGTTTCATGCTCACCCACCCATCAAGGTTCGATTTCAAAAAAAATTCAAAATTTCAAAATTCCAAATACTTTTTGCAAATTGTGGATAGATGATCCAAGTAGTGGAAACCTTGTGGGTCGATGATCCAATCCTTCGAAATTCAAATATTCAAAATTCAATTTTTGAAGGGCCGATGGCCCAATATTCTAAATGATGACAAATTCGATTTTCGGGTCAATGACCCAATCATTCAAAATTTTCAAATTCAATTTTCGGGTCGATGACCCAATCATTCAACATTTTCAAATTCAATTTTCGGGTCGATGACCCAATCATTCAAAATTTTCAAATTCAATTTTCGGGTCGATGACCCAATCATTCAAAATTTTCAAATTCAACTTTCGGGTCGATGACCCAATCATTCAAAATTTTCAAATTCAATCTTCGGGTCGATGACCCAGTATTTCAAATGATCCAATTTTAAGATCGATGATCCGAATGTGCTTATGTGATGATTATTGCTAGTACATTTTCTATGCTTCAAATATAGCAGGATATGCTTCAACTGGGGGCTCTAAAGTCTTCGACTTTAGAGCCATTGCAAACTGGGGGCTCTGAAGCCGTTGGCTTCAGAGACCATTATCAAGATGTAAAGGATGACATCCACCAAGAATTCAATTTGATACAAGAGTATGAAATGGAAGAATTCTGTAGCTGAAAGCAAATGATGAAAGCGGCGGCAACCTCCTTGGAAAGTCCCGTCCCATTTGGGCACCTGCCAGCAGATGATAAGCTATGGGCAAATGTCAACAGATGATGAATTTTGGACAAATGCCAGCAGATGATAAACTTTGGCATGTGTCAGCAGTTGCCGAACTACGACGCGGATTTGATTCCGTCAGAAACGGATACGTAGGCGCCTAAGGATAAGGCTCAATCCACCATATATGCAATTTTATGGGTCGACGACCAACGATGGTATTTTGACACAACAGAAGCAAGAGTCAATCCCCAACGAAGTTTCAGGTATGATCTCTTCTTATGGCTGGCGAGCTTACATACGCAAGTCTAATGGACTATAAACGACCCGCAGAATCCTCAGGTCGAGAGGGACCTGGGGTATACTTTGACTTTCGCCTTGTCCAAGCCTCAGTCAAAGTGGGGGCTCTGTAAATACCCGTATCCGTCGATATTGGAATTTATAGAGAACCCGACAAACACTCGATGATGATAGGACACATGTATTCTTTAGTTGTCATTGTCATTATTTGGAGCTCGTTTTACGATGTAGAATGGGCGTCGTCGATGAAATATTTTATTAATTTAAAATGATATTTAAATTAATGTTTTTAAGTGAGTTCATTTTATTAATTTAAATGATATTTAAATTAAAGCTTTTTTAAAGTGATTTCAATTTAATTTATTTTATTTTGAAGTTATTTTCCCAAGTTTATTTTATTGAAAATAAAACAAATATTTGATTTGAAAAATCATTTTATGAGTATATTTGGTTTGAAAAATCATTTATTTTAATGTGTTAATTGATTTGAAAAATCGATTTAAAAATCGAAAAGAACTCGTTTCAACCACACGTTTTTGAGCTCGATTTTAGCTCGGTTTTTGAGCCCGTTTCCTTTACGAGTTGGCACGAATCTCGTGTACACTAATCAACCTAAGCCTCTACCCATCCAACCCCAGTTCGAACCCCATAACCATGGCCCAAAACCCGTCCCAAACACCCCCCAACAGCCCGCATACAAACAGCCTACCCCCTGTTTTGCGTGATGAATCCCGAGCCCAAAACCCGCTCCAAATACCACCAAAACCCGTGCCCATTAACCCTAACCCATACCCTAATATCCTACCCATATTACCCTAGCTTAATCACCAAGAAAACCCCTCTCAAACCCTCACAAAAGCTGCTGGACAGCAGCTATGCGTGAGCAGGCCCGACTGCTTCTCCCTCTCTTTTACCCTACTTTAACTCTTTATAAATACCACCCCTTCACCATACATTCATTCCTCTAAGTTCTCCATCACTCACAAGCTTTAAACCTCAGAAACAAACCCTAATTGCCTCTCAAAAACTCTCCACAAAACCGACATACAAACTGAAACTGTTTGTGTGTCCTCTTCGAAAAACAATTCGTTCCTCCCTCAAACCTCCATCAAAACTCGATTTTCTTGTTCCTAATTAACCACATAACATCCATATACACATTAGACAAAGATTTACGAGCCAAATTGCCCTTGAGAGTACACGAAATCCCTCGAAAAACAGAGTGTTATACACTCTGTTTTTGTGTTTGTTCTGTCTGTCATTCTGTTTGTGCTCTCGTTTTTCGTGCCCAATAACTCAAAACGAGCAGGGGTTGTTTTAAGATCTCTGTTCTCCTCTCTTTATAGTTTTCAAAACATCTTTTAAATCGAATTTTCATCGTGAAACGAGGGAGAAATCATTGTTTGAAAGTTGCTGTCCAGATTTGCCAAAAACGCGTGTTTGCTTTGTTTCTTCGTCGACGACGGCCTCTCGAGATAAAATCTACCATCGATTACGACCCAAGACGGTGTCAACGATACATGTAGGTTGAGGGTGCATCAAATCCTCCTCTTTCTCCTTTTTTTATTTCGTTTTTATGTTTGTTCTTTTATAGTTTGTTTTTGTTTGTTTATCGCTTTTATTTATCGTTTAAATTAACTATGAAACTAGTTTAGTCCGAGTATGAGTTAAAGTACCACCATGAACACCCGCGTTGACTTGAGATGGGAAAAGAAACCGCTACATCAGTCGGTCGTACACCCCCGTCTCATTTACATATCCTCGTGTTCAAGGTAGGGCATAAATAAAACGAATTTCTAACTTCGCTCCTCGTTTTTGACCCTTTGTTTGTCTCGGCCAATTCGACCCACCTTAGGACCCGTTGCATGTTAGTATGACTTCTGATTGTTAACATATAACTTATTTAGATGACATTAGATCAATTTAATAACCTGATTAGACACGATAGGTGGCTTCGACATAAGCTTTAAAATCAACTAACAATTCTGTAATTCAATTGAATGCATCTCTCTCTTTCACCTAATTTCTCGCTAGTATAAGAGTGCGTGACTAGCACCTTCTTATTAACACTCGATGAGTTAAATTAATTAGCGAATTTGACCTAACTTGACCCCTTTTAGGCCGTGTAGAATGCCCCCTTTGCGCGACATCATCTCAACCGATCAACGTCGTTTTCAACTTGTTTTCTAATTTGTTTCGAGTTCGTTTCGCAATCATTTGATCTAACTAATGAACCTGACCTAGGACCTAGGGTAGCCGTGTTTGGTTTGGCCGTGATTTGGCCGTGTCTTTTGGTCCTTCTGGTTTCGTCCGTTTTATGAATCGCTTGTTCTTTATCGCTTTATAACTTGTAATTTATCGTTTGTTCATCGAGTTGTAATTTTCAAGTTAGTTTCCCTTTATCGAGTCAAAACCTCTTTCAAAAACCTTAGTTTTGTTTGGTTAGATGGTTGTGCCCCAATGCATGTAAGAGCGTAGTAAATCGCATGTTGTTTAAAGCAACATGGCCCGGTTTATGCTAATGCATGCTTTGGTGCATAGCCCTATGTCTAATTCGATGAGATTAAGTGAAAGCACACATCACGAGGAGTGACCCAAGGCCGTGAGTCATGTAAGCCGTGGGCCACCCCCCTCTTGTCTTGGTTTCCTAGGCCGATTGGCCGTGTAATGTGTCGTGTACGGTTCTGTATGTAGCAATTGTATTTAGATCGAGTTGTATCTTTAATTTATTGTTGTGTCGGCATGAAATGCCTGGTTTGTAATAGGTAGATCCCAACGGCTCCCCCATTCCCCCTAAGCCTTATTTGCTTTCGTTTATATGTTGCTTAGATCAATCAACCCACATGCTAAATTACAACTTTGACAAAGTTAGTTTAGTTGCATTTAAATCGACATAGAAACTTCACATGTTAGGGTTAAAACGATGTTTGTATTTCATATATCGTAGTAGCTATGACCTTGTTTGAAATCCATACTTGACTTAGTAGAGGCCGTTATTGACGGGCGGGGTTGGGTGTCCTTATGGGCTTCCCAACACGTACCCTCACCCCTTACTCAAGATCTATGGTTTGTGGATCCGTCTAAATACCATTGGATTACGAGAGTCATTCAAATCGAGTGATATAGGGTACAAGTCTTTATCTTTAATCACTCGTAGTCGATTGGCTTTATGCTTTTCGATGAAAGGTGTAAAGTTGACTTGAACGGTTCCAAGTTCCCAAAAAACTTGGTGGCGACTCTAATTTGTCTTAATTCGATTCGAAAGAACCTCGAGTCGATTATGCCTAGTGTGGATCCCGCGGACGCAGTTCCCGAGGGCCTTGTCCACATATATAAAAGATGAAAGAGTAGGATACTTGTAGTAGTGACAGTCATGCATACTGTTGCTATAACGGATAGTAGAATGCTTGACCATCTCGTTTGACCCGTCACACTTGAAGCAAAACTTTCATCTCAAATATTTCACATTTATCAAATGGGCTTTCATAAACCAGTTTACAATCTTGAAATATTTGTAAGGGTTATCTTTAAAAAGGAGTTTGTAAAAGGCAATTCAAAAGATTTCCTCTTTCATGCTACAACCTTTGTTTGTCTTTCCATGAACATCCGTGTTCATTGGCATCCACGAGAGTCATTCTAGACATAGAATGTTAAGAGTAACGAGTTCTTAGTGTCTATGTCATTACTTTGTGTCTTGACATGACACGAGGTATTCGAACGGTTTCCAATTTTTCACAATAAATTGGTGGCGACTCCACAAATGCACATGAAAAGCTTGCTCGCTTTTCGCTCCCGTGGGCCCGCGTCCACGGAGTGGGACCTTAACCTGAATCAAGAGGCTACCTACACTCGGGAGGGTTGGGTGGTTAGTTTAGCTAGCATTATCCCTCTTGACCCCATGAACCATTACTTGTTGATTGACTAATTGCCACTATGACTCATTGCTAAGGGCTTGATCGGATCCTAGGCCTTCCTTAACCTTGATTACATCTTTTACAATCTCACTTGCTCAATTTTCATAATTAGTTTATTAGCACTTTATTTGACTAGTTTAGTTGTTTAGTTAAAATATCAAACTCTAAATTCTATCGACTTAGCTAAACAAGAGATTTTAAACGATTAATATTCTCCCATCCTCCTCGTGGGATCGACCCTCAATAGTGTACAACGACAATCGTGCACTTGCGAGGTATAATTTGAAACCATCAGTTCCAAATCAATCAATACTATATATTAAATCCAGAAACCAAGGGACTTCAATGTAATTAAAGAATGTTATACAAATTAATTATACTATATAGTTCTAAATCTATAGCATCGTGTGATGGACCTGATTAGGGGATCTCAATGCAAATATATATAGTTTGGGTTAAAATTAAATTATATAGAAGTTTGGAAATTTTTCCAAACATGGTCAATTTCCTTAAATAAAAAAATTAATTAAGATGGTCGAATTCCTTAAAATAAAATAATTAATTAATTAAGACGGTCAACTTCAAAGAGACTAAAAGGAAGAAAATGCCTGATAATTTTCCTAAATATTTATAGAAAAATAGGAGATGGTCAATTTCCTTAAAGTAAAATAATTAATTAGTAATTATTATCATCATAAAATTATATATTAAATTTAAAATCTATGCAATTTTATTAAACTTTATAGTTTATTAGATATATAGAGATGTTAATTATTTAACATACAAAAATATAATAAGTACTCTGTAGGTTATAAATAATTCAAGTTAGATTCCATAATATATAATATTGCATAATTATTTCGATTTGATTTAATGCATATATGTAATATATTTATATAAGTATATAATGCTCTTAAAATTGCATGCCTAAGTAGTAAAAGTAATTTCGCCAGTAAAGAAAAGAATTGTAGTAACATTGGATATAGTTATATGATAGTAATCACTCATTTGAATATTAAATGGTAAGGCTGAAGTCGTATCACCAAATCAAAGTAAAACTATCACAAGACTAACAAGAATAGCTAGCAGTAAGACAGGTATCGAATCCACAGGGAGGCGGTAAAAGCTAAGTCTGTAAATATTTAAATCGTCTAAAGGTAACCGTTTTCTGGGGGGTTTGTTTCGTTTTGATCTAATCAACTAATTGCAAGTAATTAAAAAGAAGTTTAAACAATAATATTAAAAGTCTAGGATTTCCGGTTCACTAGGTCAATTATTTGGGGAATATTAATCAATTGCTAGATCTACCAAGCTGTTTAAGGTCATAAGATCGGTCGACTCAATTATGCCCTTTAGATCGATTCTAACATGCGGTCGCTATAATTAGATACAATCTATTTGATTATCGCAGCCTATATTAATTCTAACCCGGTCGGCGAAAGGATTAATTCGCTACACTAATTAATAACTCAGGCCTTAAGTTAATTAACTAGAAGAAGAACAATAATCAAACAACAACTTATGCGATTTCACTAGCAATTAATCAATTTTTCCTTTTAATTAACCTAGGTCCCCTTCATCCTAGATGGGGAAATTAGCTACTCATGATGATAATGATAACAACAGTAATTAAGATTGAAGACATAATTGAAAGCATGAAATAACAATGATCAATTAACATAAAACAATGAACGATTAATTATTGAGGAAAGATTAGTACCGTAGCAAGGAAAGATTAGGGTTCTAAGAGACTATTCAACAGTATGAAGGTAAAATAAAAGCGTAACCTAAAAATAAAGTACGAGTTTCTAATTTATAACAAAAGATAATTGTTTTCGGAAAATCCGGAAATTGATCCGCCACAAAGGTTCCTCGATCGAGCCAGAGGTGACTCGATCGAGGACAGTTGCTCGATCGAGTCCTCCCTGACTCGATCGAGGAACCATCTTCACAGACGGTATGCTCCTTTCTTTCACTCCTAGCCTTCGTGCTTCCTCGTTCCTCGTGCCATGCTTTGCATATTCTACTATGCTGTCTCCGCCACGCTAATCTTAGCTTGATCATACTCATAACGAGTCATTTCTACATTAAAACACGAAATAGCGGCAGTATCGACAATTCATTGAAATAAGGCATATAAATGATATAAATGCACGAAAACGGTATGTAAAATGGTATAAAAGGAGCTATAAAAGTATATATAAAAGTGATACATCAAACTCCCCCAAACCAAACTTTTGCTTGTCCTCAAGCAAAGCAGTCAGACCAAACAAAGAACAACAAACATATGGTGAATGAATAATCAGAGCAAATGTCTAGGCACATACAAATCTCAGCTATCCACATCTATAACAAAGTAATGACCAAATTTGTGCCAATAAAACAAATTTAAAAGCACGGGTAATAGACTAACGCAGCTCTTACTCAAGATGTGACATGATATCGAGACTCAGCCAAATGCTTTTCAACCTTGCAAGATAATTTTATTGGATTCTCGCGGTTTCACTCATGCACTCATAAAGGGGGTGATATATATGTGAGATAGAAAGAACAAAGACACTCACTCAACTCATGAAATATGCATGCAATCTAATGTGATAGAAGATTCTCCAACTAGTGCGCATTCACAAAACAGACCAAATACATGTATCAAGGACAGAATGGTGGTAAAGTGGCATGGGTATAGAAGTGGCTTGTGCAAAAGCACGTATGGGTATGTGAGGCTCAGACGGTAGTCGCAGCACTAGACCAATAGCCAAATCTAATAAGAAATAAAACAATCATCCAACTGGAGAAATTATCTCAACTTTGACAACATATGAGAGAAATGAAAAGGCTCTCCAAATGTGCATTAGACTCCAGTAATTACCACACACGACCTCCTAACAAAACTCAATGAAGCAAGCATTTTTTTCTTCTTTTCTTTTTCTTTTCTTTTCTTTTTTTTCTTCTTTTTTTTTCTTTGTCTGAACTCTTTTTCGAAACTTTCTTCTTCTTTTTTTCTTTTTTTCTTTTCTTTCTTTTTCATTGCTTCATAATATTTTCTTTTTCAACATAGGAGGTCACACAATTGCTACAAAAAGATAGCTACTACCCACATGACAATAAAAGTTCCAACCCAACCAAAGCAGCTATAACAATAAGGACTCAAGCAACTGCGACTGTCCCTAAAAAGGTAGGCAAATTCTGGAATGTAGCTAAGAAATAGGATATAAAATGGCTACATGGTTCAAACGGACTAACAAAAACTGGGTAATGTATGGCATATTTGAACAAAAAGAACCGCCTTTCCTCATGTACTTAATCATATGAACGCACAAAAGCTAAGAAACTAATGTCACACTTATGCAATTTGATGTTACATATTCCACAAGGAGACCACACTCGTCAGCCTAAATAACAATGAGACCGGTTTATTAATGTTCCCGGCCTAGGAAGCTCTAAAGACCTCATAAATTTAAGTGGTTTACCAACAAAATAAAGCCAAGTTTACTCGGCATAAGGCATATTGTGACGGTCAAGACTTGAGTAAAGAGCTTTGTTCATCATAACTAACAGGTCAAAACAATGTACATGGACAACTAAATGAGACTCAAATGCAAAGACAAAGTAAACTATCATCATTGCTACACAATTCACCAAGACTCGACTCAAAATAGATAAAACATGTTTTTTGTATTTTATAAATTTTTCAAATTGTTTTTTCAATTTTTGAATTTTTCACACACAACAATAAATAAAAACACACAACAGAAATAAACACACTCCCCCAAACCTAAATGTCACAGTGTCCTCATTGTGACGCCTACAGCATAGCAGTCACACAGAAATCCAGCAACCTATGGGACACAACTAACAAAGGAAAGAGGGGAAAAATAAGATAAGCAATAAAACAAAAAACAGGAAAGATAATACCAGTTGTAATGCAGTAGCCTCCCCCAAACCAGCTGGAAAGAGAGGGATGTAGTGACCAGATATCACTACTGGGCTCCATCATCATCATCATCAAAATCATCAATCTCGGCATACAGGGACATCAGATCAGGATCAGGAACTGGGGCACTGCGGCCTCTACCACGGTCGGCTCTCCTACCACGGCCACCTCCTGGAATAGCAGCGGCGGAAGTAGAAGCTCTAAACTGACCAAACGGTCCCCTCTGGAAGCAAGGAACACCGACATCCTCAGGAAAAACAGAGGTAGGTTGAGTGGGGCGGACTGGAGTATAAAAGGGACGACCCAAGGCACTATAGTCAGTACTAAACTGTCCGAACTCCGTAGGAGTCACTCCATAGAGATGGAATACACGGCTGTCATCACCAGGAGTGGTGTAATAGCTAGGTGTCACACCCCGATAGTGTCCCCCCGAAGCAAGAGACATGGCCTCCATCTGTTCCCACATCCGCCGCTCTGTCAAGGCGATGTTGATGCCCTCATGTAACCTCACCTCTCGTGCAATAACCAGGTCAAAATGGTAGCCCTGAGTAGGATAATCTGTAGGGGGTGGAGGAGGAGTAGGCTGGAATGAGCCAGGTAAATGGGTGGCGGGCCGACGACGTCTCCAGCGCCCACCGGTAGTGGTAGTAGTACTAGAACCAGGAAAAGTGATCAGAAGGTCCTGAGGAATCAGATAAGTAATGGGCGGGGGTCGCACCACATCCGTACTCTCCTCAGAGGGGTCTAAAGCAGGCAAACGATCACAAGGTAGAAGCATGTAAGACTCGCCCTGGACCTTCCAGTAATGGTCCTTCCCATTCTTGATGTCAATATAAGAGATGTCATAACATAAGTGGTCATCATCGGCAAGTGGCTCATGGTCATCTATGGGCTGGTAGGGGTCATCACCCCTAAAATCACAAACAACCCGAGCTATCTTGGTGACCAGTGCACCACAATCAAGATCCCCATATCTACCGATCATACGGTCAAAGGCTGAGCACACAAGAGCAGGGGGAGAGAACTGGAATGGCTCCTCCCGATAAGGGTTCAGGTAACTAGCAAGAATCAAGACCCCAATGGTGGAGGTCTTGCTCTTGTCGTGCCTCCCATACAGTAAATAGCTCAAATACCGTAAAAATAATCGAAGACAGACACGTTGGACGTCCAACAAAGACATAGCACTGACATCCGCATCCGCATA
Organism: Silene latifolia; assembly: GCF_048544455.1. Taxonomy (NCBI): domain Eukaryota; kingdom Viridiplantae; phylum Streptophyta; class Magnoliopsida; order Caryophyllales; family Caryophyllaceae; genus Silene; species Silene latifolia. Next base: position 196,918,634 of record NC_133526.1, read on the forward strand.
ACCGGTAAACAATGGAAAGTATCGGATGGCGGACAGCCCACCAACATTGTATAAATCTCCCTCTGTATGCTTATCGATTCCCAGGATTTCTGACAGACGGTCAAAGGTTAAGGACCGTTCCACGTTAAGCAACCGAAACTTGATAAGGTGGTCACTGGGAAAGTAAGTAAATGAGCTTAAAAACTCAAGGGTCAAAGCAGGGTAAGATAGTTCATGAAGTAGAAAAAGACCCTATAAACCGATCTCAACGAACATGTCATACATAATCTCATCAATCTTCAAAGTTCGTAAAATTTTCCTATCCACGCATCTAGTAGCACTCATGGATTTAGTCAACAAATACTCAAACCTGTCCTTTTGTGCTTTGTCACGGAATTCAATGAAAGGGTAATCATCCAAAGGAGATAAGTCCTCCTCGGAAGACACCACTTCTTTGGGTATCACCTCGGGTTGTTGGACCGGGGCACTCCTTTCTCGAGCCCTCTTGTTTCCTTGCCTAGAAGTTGACATTGTCTGTAAAATAGACAAGTATACAATCATACTCCAACCATAGGACAAAACAGTCCCGTTTTTTGGCAAATATGGGTCAAAAAAATCAATTTTTAAGACTCAAAATCACAATTAAATCATCCAAAAAGTTAGGGGATCATGATTATGTATCAAATAATGAAGATTCCAAGCATAAGAACACAATTTCTAACCAATTAAATGCATAATTTCAACCCGGATTTTGAAGAACCTTAATTCCCAAATTAGCAAATTAGGCATGAAATTCAACAAATAAGGGGCTAGAAAGCAAGGAAATAGCAATTGTATACTAGCAATGGAAGATTCAATGCAATAAACTCAAGTTTTAAGCAAGAAATTTCAGATTTTTCCGGGACAAAATAGAACAAATCGGGACTTACCTTAACAAATATAGCAATGAAATTGCGAAAATAAGCACAAGAGATTGATGCAAACACTTAATAAGCAATTAAACCCAAGTTTTAGGAGAGATTTGATGATGATTGATGATGAATGAAGAGAGAAAGAGCAAAATAGGCGGAATAATGCAGTAGAGTGTCGAAATAGAAGAAGGGATTTGAAATAAATAATAGCAATGGAAGCAGAAAACCGGCTTTAAAAAAAACGCGGAACCCGGTCTATTTAGGTGCCTCGATCGAGTCGCGCCTGGCTCGATCGAGGAACCAATTTCCTGACTGGCCGACTTTCGTTTTAAGCTTCTTTAATTCCTGCATTGGTGCCTAGATCGAGCCACGCTTTCACTCGATCGAGCTCATAGGTTCCTCGATCGAGCCAGGCCTGACTCGATCGAGGAACCACCTGATGGCTCCCTTTTTCATTCTTCGTCATTCTTAGCTCCAAATTCCGTCAGTCCTGCACATAATACTTGGGGAACACATGAAATTCTCTCCGCTCATCTCTCGAAATTCAAGAAAAAAACGTAAAAACGATTACAAAAACTTAAATTTAAATCCTAATTACAAACTAATGAGTTACAAAATCCGAGCTGCCTCTCGGTAGCGCTAGTTTTTGCGGTCCCGCACGACCGTAATTCTTCATCAGTGAGAAGAATCAATGGCAAAGAGGTCCACAACCTCTATTACCCCGACATATGCTCCTTCATAGTAGATCTTCAACCTTTGCCCATTCACTTTGAAGGTTTCTCCTTTGTCTGTTTGCAGTGTAACTGACCCAAACTTCTTCACATCAGCTACAGTGAACGGTCCAGACCATCTACTCTTCAGCTTACCTGGAAACAAACGCAAACGAGAGTTAAATAAGAGAACTTTCTCACCAACATGAAATTCCCTTGGCAAAATATGCTTGTCATGCCACTTCTTCGTTCGCTCCTTGTACACTCGAGCACTATCATAGGCTTGCAGTCGAAACTCATCAAGCTCATTCAACTGCATCAGTCGTTTCTCACCCGCCAGTGAAGAATCCATATTTAACTCCTTTATGACCCACATGGCCTTGTACTCGAGCTCCACAGGTAAATGGCAAGATTTGCCATAGACTAGACGGTACGGTGATGCTCCAATCGGTGTCTTGAATGCAGTACGGTAAGCCCACAAAGTGTCATCTAGCTTCCGACTCCAATCCTTTCTGTTCTTGCTTACTACCTTTTCCAAGATTTGTTTCAGCTCTCTGTTGGAAATCTCTATTTGTCCACTGGTTTGAGGATGATAAGCCAATCCTCTACGGTGTGTAACGCCATATTTCTTCAACAGAGAATTAAGATGACGCTCGTTAAAGTGCTTGCCTCCATCACTGATCACTGCACGAGGCACTCCAAACTGTGGAAAGATAATCTTCTTAAACATCTTAACAACAGATTTAGCATCACAAGTGGGGGTAGCAATTGCCTCCATCCATTTAGAAACATAATCTACAACTACTAAAATATATTGATTCCCATGAGAAGTAGGGAATGGCCCTTGGTAATCAATGCCCCAAACATCAAAAATCTCCGCTTCGAAGATTCCAGTTTGAGGCATCTCATGCCTTTGCGAGATATTGCCCGTCCTTTGACATGCATCACAAGAACGGACAAAAGTAGTAGCATCCTTTAAGATAGTAGGCCAATAAAAACCCGATTGCATTACCTTAGCGAATGTCCTAGAAGGACCATGATGACCACCGTAAGAAGAAGAGTGACAATGAGAAAGGATGGCACGTACCTCACCCTATGGAATACATCGTCTGTAGATACCGTCTGCGCACTCCCGGAACAGATATGGATCGTCCCAGAAATACCGCTTCACGTCATGCAAAAACTTCTTCTTCTGCTGATAGGATAGATCAAGAGGAAGCATACCTCCTATCAAATAATTGGCATAATCTGCAAACCATGGAGTATTTGCAGCTGCAGCTAACAGTTGGTCATCTGGAAAAGAGTCATCAATGGGCAAGATCTCTCTTCCTGCAAATCTCAGCCTAGACAAATGATCTGCAACAACATTTTCAGCACCAGACTTATCACGGATTTCTAAATCAAATTCCTGTAACAATAAAATCCATCTAATAAGTTTAGGTTTAGCCTCCTGTTTGGTTAAAAGGTATTTCAAAGCCGCATGGTCAGTATGAACAATAACTTTAGAACCAACAAGATAAGCTCTAAATTTGTCTAAAGAATAGACAACCGCAAGAAGCTCCTTCTCCGTAGTAGCATAGATAATTTGTGCATCATCAAGAGTCTTGCTTGCATAGTAAATGGCATGTAACACCTTGTCCTTTCGCTGCCCCAAAACAGCTCCAACTGCATAGTCACTGGCATCGCACATAATCTCAAAAGGAAGGCTCCAATCCGGAGATCGGATAATGGGAGCCGAGATAAGAGCTTGTTTAATCCTGTCAAAGGACTTAACACACTCGTCAGTAAACACAAAAGGTTTATCTTTATGGAGTAGCCGGGTTAGAGGTTGAGCAATTTTAGAAAAATTCTTAATAAGCGGCGATAGAACCCTGCATGACCAAGAAAACTACGCACACTTTTAACATTAACCGGGTACGGGAGTTGCTCAATTACCTCAACCTTAGCTTTGTCCACTTGAATATCCTTACCTGACACCAAGTGACCGAGTACCACCCCTTCAGTAACCATGAAGTGGCACTTCTCCCAGTTGAGAACAAGGTTGCTCTCCTCGCATCGCTGCAAAACTTTAGTCAAGTTTCTCAAGCAAACATCAAAATCAGTACCATATACACTGAAATCATCCATAAAGACCTCCATGATAGAATCTATGTAATCGGAAAATATGGCCATCATACAACGCTGAAAAGTAGCAGGAGCGTTACATAAACCAAAGGGCATCCTCCTATATGCAAATAGACCATATGGACATGTGAAAGTGGTCTTTTTCTGATCGTCAGGATGAATGGGTATCTGAAAGAAACCGGAGTAGCCATATAGGTAACAGAAATAACTATGACATGCCAATCTCTCTAACATTTGGTCAATGTAAGGAAGTGGGAAATGGTCTTTCTTAGTGGTCGTGTTGAACTTCCTATAGTCAATGCACATCCTCCACCCTGTGACAAGTCTAGTAGCAATCAATTCATTCTTATCATTTTTTACTACTGTAGTACCTCCCTTCTTAGGTACAACTTGGACAGGACCGACCCATTTAGAATCAGATATAGAGAAAATTATGCCAGCATCAAGTAATTTTTGTACCTCTTTTCTTACCACCTCCCGCATTGGAGGATTTAGTCGTCTCTGACCTTGTGCACTAGGCTTGTGGCCTTCTTCCAAATGAATACGGTGCATACAAAAATCAGGACTAATACCTTTGAGATCATTAATGCTATACCCAATTGCCTTTTTGTGAGTTCTCAAAACAGTCAACAAAGCAGATAGTTGACCTTCAGTTAGGCTAGCATTGACAATCACTGGGTTCATTTCACAGTCATCAAGAAACTCATACTTAAGACGAGAGGGAAGAGGTTTTAGTTCAGGTTTCTTTACCTCAGTTACCTTAGGTGTGGTACCCAAACTATATACCTTTTGATGTGGGCATTCCTCTCAAGTTAGAAGCCTCTCAATCCGATGAACTTCTGGACTCCATGAACCCGTCTGATCAGCTGGATCCGAAACCATGGCAATCTCCAGAGGATCCCTGTCCAAGCACATAGGAAGACACTCATCAATAGTAAAATCAACAACATCTATACTATGACAAGTTTCTTCTATCATGGGATGTTTCAATGCTTTTTCCAAGTTAAAAACAATCGTATCATCCCCTACAGCTAGAGTCAATCTCCCTTGCTTAACATCTATAACCGCCCCCGCAGTGTGAAGGAACGGTCTGCCCAAAATGATAGGGATTTGGTTGTCCTCAGCCATGTCTAAAACAACAATCAACAGGGATGAAAAATTTCCCAATACGAACGGGAACATCCTCCAACACCCCCAATGGGTGTTTAACTGATCTATCGGCCATCTGTAATGTCATATTAATAATTGTCAACGGACCCATATTTAATTTCTTATAGACAGAATAAGGCATAACACTGACACTAGCTCCTAAATCACAAAGAGCCTTACTAATAGCAAGGTGACCAATATGACAAGGGATAGAAAAACTTCCTGGATCCTTTAATTTAGGTGGTGAGTTGATTGGCAACATGGCACTGCACTTCTGAGTGTAAGCAATAGTTTCCACCGCGTCAAAGGATCTCTTCCTTATCAAAATCTCCTTCATGAATTTTGCATAAGCCGGCACTTGAGTGATTAATTCAGTGAAAGGGACACTTACCTGTAGATTCTTCACGACCTCCATAAACTTACCGAATTGCTTATCCACCTTGGATTTTTGTTGTCGATGAGGAAAAGGTAGTGCAATAGTTATGGGCTCGGCTGGCTTGACCTTAGAAACAATTTTTGAAACACCGCCATCTGTTGAAGAGGTGCCTCGATCGAGTCGAGAGGTGACTCGATCGAGCACGCTGGTTCCTCGATCGAGTCGGGGCTGACTCGATCGAGGAACCTCTGCAGATTCAGCTCCTTCGTCTTTTTTGCTTTTATCGTCAGCTCGTGTTTCAACTTCGTCGGGTTCTTTTTCATCATCACTAAGCTCCAAATTACCCAATCCTTTGGGATGCATATAAGGGACCTCATCAACAGTAATGGGCACGTCATTCTCAAGGCTTTGTAGGTCGGGATTCGCATAAGAAGTACCGCTCCTCAGCTGAATAACATTAGCTTGCTCATGAGCTTGTTTACCTTGAGGAGGAAGACCTACGACCTGTTTTGATGGGTTTTGAAGTGCCATCTGAGCCACTTGATTATCTAGCATCTTATTATGGGCAATCAGCTCAGAAATTTGAGCCGTCTGCTTCTGTTGTATCGACAAAGTGTGTTGCAAAAGATTGCGCAACTCTGCCATCTCATTGTTTGGAGCTTGTTGAGGAATTTGTTGAGGAGTTTGCTGAGGAGGCTGTTGATATTGATTGTTAAACTGCTGGCCTCCTTGATTTTGCCTCTGATATCCCCTTGGCGGTTGATTACCACGATTGTTGGGAGGGACATAAACATTCTTCTGTGGTTGCTGCGGGTTTTGTACATTCTGACTGGAGCATTGAAGGAATGGGTGTTCCTTCGTTCTTTCATTGTAAAAATTGGATAAGGGTGTACCTTGTGCACCCTGTATGTAGGCCTGAAAAGCGTTAACTTGCTCCAATGTACTCAAGCAATCAGCTGCACCATGACCGTCTAAACCACATCTAGCACAAGACTCCTCTACTTGCTGACTCATGGCATGAACTCTCTCCTTACTTCCCAATGATTGGGTAGTCTTTATCTCAGCAATCTGAGCAGAAATAGTCTCCAGCTGTGCCGCCAGGGCACTATCGACACCAGTACCTCGCGTGCTTCCCCTAGGATTTCCATACCTGGCGGTATGGGTAGCAATCTGATCAATTAACTTCCACACGTTATCATCATTGGTTTTATCCTGAAACCTCCCATTAGCAGAAGAATCCAAAAGGGCACGATGATCGTCGTACAACCCGTTATAAAACTGGTTGCATAGAATCCACTTAGGGAAACCATGATGGGGAACTGATTGGACCAAACGTTTGAAGCGAATCCAAGCTTCATTCAAATCTTCAGTTGCTCCTTGCTTGAAACTGGTAATCTGACTTCTCAGGGCATTAGTCTTTTGAGGTGGGAAGTATCTCTTGTAGAAAGCAAGAGCCAAGGAATTCCAGTCCGTAACTCCTTCACTCTCCAGATCCAAATCTCTCAACCACTCAGCAGCTCCATCCTTCAGAGAGAAAGGAAAGAGCACCTGCTTAACTTGATCTTGTGTCACTCCAGCTGTTAAAGGAATGAAACAGCAGTAGGTGACAAACTTCTCCATATGCGTAGCAGGGTCCTCAGCAACTGCCCCTCCAAACATATTTCGTTCCACCAAGTTGATGTAAGATGGCCGAATCTCAATATTTCCATTGGCAGTAGTGGGCAGCTTAAATCCTTGTGGGATAGAAGCTAAGGTCGGCTCGGAGTGACTGGGTAGAGTAGGCATGATGGTAGTTTCGGGAATAGCAGTTATGACTGGAATTTTGGGGAATGTCGTCCTCTTCCTCTTCGTAGGACCGATCAGCTGACTCTGCTGAGCTCGCCGTCTCAACGTCAAGTATACTCAAGTCTTCTACTTGACCCACTTCTTGATTAAATTTCCGTCTGTAGCGAAAAATATTCTCTGGTCCAGGATCAAAAGGGATAATCTCAGACCTATTAGACCTGGGCATACACGGAACTAACAAGAGAAGTGTGAGAACAGTCTCAAGGAACTGGGTTCCCTGAGACAAAAAGACAAAATAAACACAAACAAACTAAACAATTGTTGCCTCCCCGGCAACGGCGCCAAATTTGATAAGGCTAAATTCGTATCACCAAATCAAAGTAAAACTATCTCAAGACTAACAAGAATAGCTAGCAGTAAGACAGGTATCGAATCCACAGGGAGGCGGTAAAAGTTAAGTCTGTAAATATTTAAATCGTCTAAAGGTAACCGTTTTCTGGGGGGTTTGTTTCGTTTTGATCTAATCAACTAATTTCAAGTAATTAAAAAGAAGTTTAAACAATAATATTAAAAGTCTAGGATTTTCGGTTCACTAGGTCAATTATTTGGGGACTATTAATCAATTTCTAGATCTACCAAGCTGTTTAAGGTCATAAGATCGGTCGACTCAATTATGCCCTTTAGATCGAATCTAACATGCGGTCGCTATAATTAGATACAATTTATTTGATTATCGCAGCCTATATTAATTCTAACCCGGTCGGCGAAAGGATTAATTCGCTACACTAATTAATAACTCAGGCCTTAAGTTAATTAACTAGAAGAAGAACAATAATCAAACAACAACTTATGCGATTTCACTAGCAATTAATCAATTTTCCCTTTTAATTAACCTAGATCCCCTTCATCCTAGATGGGGAAATTAGCTACTCATGATGATAATGATAACAACAGTAATTAAGATTGAAGACATAATTGAAAGCATGAAATAACAATGATCAATTAACATAAAACAATGAACGATTAATTATTGAGGAAAGATCAGTACCGTAGCAAGGAAAGATTAGGGTTCTAAGAGAGTATTCAACAGTATGAAGGTAAAATAAAAGCGTAACCTAAAAATAAAGTACGAGTTTCTAATTTATAACAAAAGATAATTGTTTTTGGAAAATCCGGAAATTGATCCGCCACAAAGGTTCCTCGATCAAGCCAGAGGTGACTCGATCGAGGACAGTTGCTCGATCGAGTCCTCCCTGACTCGATCGAGGAACCATCTTCACAGACGGTATGCTCCTTTCTTTCACTCCTAGCCTTCGTGCTTCCTCGTTCCTCGTGCCATGCTTCGCGTATTCTACTATGCCGTCTCCGCCACGCTAATCTTAGCTTGATCATACTCATAACGAGTCATTTCTACATTAAAACACGAAATAGCGGCAGTATCGACAATTCATTGAAATAAGGCATATAAATGATATAAAGGCACGAAAACGGTATGTAAAATTGTATAAAGGGAGCTATAAAAGTATATATAAAAGTGATACATCAGTAAAAGTAACAATATTATCAACGAGATTAGTGAGAGTGGTAGAAACAAGAACGGGAGTAGTGAAATAATAAATATTAATGCGGCAACAATGAAAGTAACAATAATTACGGCGGGAGTAGTGAAATTATCAATATTAATGCGGTAGTAGTGACAGTAACAACAATTACGGCGGGAGTAGTGAAAGTAACAGTGATTACGGGTAAGTCGTGAAATGTTATTACTATTGTTTCATTAATAAGAGTAAAATATTAATAGCGGGAGTATTCAATTTGTCTCAAAATTTATATCATCCTAATTTTAGAATATGTTATAAAAAATATATTAATGATAAATTTATGGGTTATGTAACTTTAAGTAATTTTATTTAATGATAAAAAATTTAATGGTAAGTAGAGGTAGCCCGGGCGAAGCCGGGCACCAATACTAGTACTATATATTAATTTCAGAAACCAATGGTAAGAGTTTTTTTCGAGCGATCTGAGAGCGTCCACATCATCAAAAATCAATTTAGGAAAGTGTAATTTTTGATGTAAAAGAATAAAGTAGAGAATGTTATAATTATTATAATATGTATATTTAATAAATTATATTCAAGTGATATTTCTAATTTTTATAACGAACTTTTACATTTCATTTGGCAAAAAAATATCATTAAAAAAATTATGAAAATAATATAATTAGCTTTGTGGTAAAAAATGCTATCATTAGAGTATAGATTTCATATTATTTGCACATATTAAAGATGGTGTACTTTTTAATATGTAAAATTATGTACTTTTTAATATGTTTTGTCCCACATTGGAAAATAAGTAGATGTGGTGAATATACTACATATAAATAGTATAATTGTCTCACATCAAAAGATTAGTACTCCCTCCAATTCTATGTATTCTTCCCCTTGTTTGTGGGCACGGGGATTAAGGAGAAGAATAAAATAAGAGTAAAAAGTTGGGTGGGGTTTGGTAGTTGGAGAGAGGAATGAATAATTATGAGTTAAATAAGAAATGGTGGGGCCAAAACATTAAGGAAAGTAATAAAATATGAGTAAAAGAGTTGAGTGGGGTTTGGTGATAGGAGAGAGAAATGAATAAAATAAGAGTAAAAGTTTCCAAAATAAGAAAGGGGAAGAAAACCTGAATAATCCGTTTTAGAAAATAGGGAAGAATATATAGAATAGGAGGGAGTATAAGGTAGTATGATCCTATGATTATACTCCGTAAATAGGAGACATATTTGGAACTTATGTATCAACCCAAAATTTTTTGAGTTTCATAAATATTGTTTTAAAGAGCTTTCTTAAGATTTTCTATTATTATCTCTACGATATGATATAAAAAATAAAGTGGAGATTGATGATAACTACTTGGGAAAGAGTTAAGAACATGAACAAGAGAAGCAAAAATCACTTAATAGTGGTGTCACATAGGCAACCTATAATGAACAACATTACAACATACACAAAGTTAAAGCACAATACAAAAAAATTATATATAAAAGATATGTACTTTTTAGTATGTTATATGTCCCACATTAGAAAATAATGTAGGTGTGGTGAATATATTATGTATAAATAATAGAATTGTCTCATATATATACATTTTCTATATTATATTAAAGTAATGTTTATAATTTTGATATAAAAATTTTATATTTCATTTAACAAAAAAGTATCGTATGAAAATTATATAATTAGATGGTGACAAAAAAATGCTATCATTAGAGTGTAGATTCTATTGTATTTTCTCATTATTAAATCGAGTTGATGTCAAAGTAGGTGCGAAAAAAAATGGTGTACTTAGTATGTTATTTGTCCTACATTGAAAAGTAATGCAAGTGTGGTGAATATACTATGTATATATATTTGAATTGTCCCACATCAGAAGATTACTATAAGGCAGGGTGATCATATGATTATAAATAGAAGTCATAACCCAAAATCTTTTGAGTCTGTTAAGTATTGTCTTGGAGAGCTTTTAAAAGTTTATATCATTATTTTCAACATGCCGTTACTCCTATGAGTAACTAGATGAGTAACTGAGCATGCCATGCTATTTTTGTTTTATAATTTAGGTATTAGATGTTAGTTTATTAAATAAAATATGGAATTAGGAATTAGATGATGAAGTGTTTGTGTAATAGATAACAAAAGAAAAAGGAGTCACAAGTCATATGAGTAATGACGAAAGTTGTCAAATGGTATTCTGGGAAAGAAAAAGGTGAACACAGGGGTACCATTTGTAGAAACTTAAAATTAGGGGTACCATGTGTAATCTATCAAAGTTCAAGATTACCATGAGAAATTTCCAATATTATAATGATATAGTTAATTAAATTTTCATTTAAAAGAGAGAGATATTCGTACCAATAAAACAATAAAGGGGATATTATTCTTTAATTGTTATTTTATTGCCATGTCGTCAAACTTAACGTCCATTTAATAGCCTTTACATTAGGGGGTACCATAGGCAAAAAAATGGAACCTTAAGGGTACCATAGGCAGATTCTTAAAAGTAGGGGTAACATGAAAAATCTGACAAAATTAAGGGGTACCACGAGACATTTCCGTATCTCAATTATGATAAAAAAATGAAGAAAAACAACGTACAAATATTAATGGAGAGTACTTGATCATATTATTAAATTTAAATATAAATATTATATATAATGAGTAGCAATTGTACGTATTCGGTATTCGGGATCTGGTTGGATGTCGAACTAATTGCAAAAAAGATGGTCTAATTCTGAGTATGTTATTTGTCCCACATTGAAAAACAATGGAAGTTTGATGAATATATACTACGTATAAATAGTAGAATTGTCCCACATCAGAAACATAATCCAAGTTTGGTGAATATATACTTATAAATAGTAGAATTGTCCCACATCGAAAGATTAGTATAAGGTGAGGTGATTATATGATTATAAATATGAGCTAACCCACGTATATATTAATCTTTTATTTTTTTTGAAAGAGATATTTTAATAATATGTAAACAAATCATTAGACATATAATGTAAACATTAAACGCTTATAATATTTTTTTTTTTGCATTATAAATAAGCTAATTACCAAATTGCAACGCACGGGCATTCAAACTAGTGTAAACATTAAACTCTTATAATATTTTTTTTTTCATTATAAATAAGTTAATTACCCCGTTGCAACGCACGGGCATTCAAACTAGTATACTATATAGTTTTAGATCGATAGAACCGTGTGATGGACCTGATAAAGGGACCTCAATGTAAATATTATATAGTTTTGGTTAAAAGTATAATATAAAGATGCCTTAATGAAGAATATTTATGGAAACTACATTAAATTAAAGTAATTAAATTTAGAAAACACAATAATATAGTGATTTTCCTTAAAATTAACAATGCCCCACTTATGGAATTAATTATTATCATCATAGAATTATAAATTAAATTAAATGTAGTAAAAGTAATAGTAACAACAACGAGATTAATAAAATTAACGGTATTAATGTGGGAGTAGTGACATTTATAATAATGAAAGTGAGAGTAGTGAATATAACAAAGAATGTAGTGAGTATAACAGTGGTAAAAATGACAAAAAGTATGAACATTAAATAATCAATCGACTCAAGGAAACATTTTATTTATTTAAATATAGGCCGGATAAAATTAACGAGAATAATGAATTTAACAGTAAAAATAGAGGAATTAGTAAAAGAAACAATAGTAACCACGGGAGTAGTGAACGTAATGATATTAACAAAGAATGTCGTGAAAGTAATAATATTAATAGCGGGGTAGTGACGTGTCTCATAATTTGAAAATAAATTTTACATTTCATCATAATTATAAGATATGACATAGAAAAATATATTACTAAGTTCGACAACTCCGATATAGTTTATTTTATTGAAAACATAACTTAACGGTAAATAGAGTTAGCTCGGGCGAAGCCGGGCACCAAACCTAGTTTAATTATATGGTGGGAGCCATGGGATAGCACAAATAGGATTATACATTCAGTTGTACCATAAGCATTGTACAACCAAGTATAAGAATTCGAGCTTATATGTATTCTTTCTGAGCTAATTAAAAGTTAGTGTTTTTAATGTGTAAATGGATGAGCTCAATATTTTCTACTAAAGCTCATATTATTTAACATAAAGCTCGGATACTTTATCATAAAGCTCAGATTCTACACCGTACAACATATACAACTGGTTGTATAGTCCATGAATTGGTGGGATAGTGTATTTCCTTATTTATTTTTTGTCAAAATAAAAGGGAAGTTTATGTGAATTGAAGAAAGTATAACATTCAATAATATGATTGATAGGCTTTATCGCGTACCTATGCAAAGATAATTTCCTTAGACACAATTAAATGTAGTAATAGGGGTCGAACACAAGGAAACGGAAATTACTTCATGAATTGTTATGAGTAGATTTTTATCAAGGTCGATTACGATTTGGATTTGATTTGTTTGTTTGATGATTACTAAAAATGCAAAGTAAATAATATGATAAAAGGTAGTCTAAAGGATTCGGGTCACTCATGCAAAGGTAAACATACAAACATGATAAACTTGATACTAATAATCTTGTCAATTGCTTAGGTTTAAAGATACGCACCTTACGGTATTAGTATCAACCATAGACCGGGTCCTAGAGAAACTCTCGTCCATGACTAGGTCGTCCTACCACACATGCTTAGTCTAATTCAATTCCGTGCCTCTCGACTTTAGAACGAATGAACAAACTTAATCAGTGAATAAGGCCTTTAAACAAAGATTAAACATTGTGGCACAAGCATGTGATAGAAGCAATATGATCAATATTATTATGAACTTTATTTAATCATGTTATATGTTTGATTTTGCATGGCTCCCCTAGCCTTTAGACTAGAGAATTTAGCTACTCATATTTGTAAAAGAAATGCAAATGATATTTAGATTATAAGGCATATTGTAGGAATTATAACTAAAGTGGAAATTGTATACTAATGATGAAATGTAAAAGACATATACTAAACTCATAAACAAAATACAAAATGTAAATAAGAGAAAGATTACCAAAGTAGTAGCTTGATAGAACTAACTTGGAAACCAAATGCTTGAATATATATTAACCAAATGTTTAACAACTACAAGATTAACTAATTTGTAAACTAATATGAAAACTATTGAAAGAAATATAATGCTTAAGGCTATGAAGAACTAAAAATGAGACGTAAAAATTGGATGTCTAGAACTTAGGAATACCTCTCCTATTTATAGGAGAGGAGGATGAACGAGAGCAATCATGGAGCATGCAACCCCGATCGGGGTTGGGTGGCCCCGATCGGGGCCGTGTGTCCATCCGTCACTCCACTTAGTTCGTGCTTGATTGCGTGAGGGATCTCTATGCTTCTTTCGGTAGTGCTCAATTCCTAGCATCCTAAGCTCTTCTTGGCATCCTAAGCTTGCATGGCATCCTAAGCTTGACCTTAATAAGGACCTTGAAGTTGGGCTTGACTTTGATTGTTGGCAACATTTGTAATTCTCATTTCAATCCAACAATTCTTCATGCAAACACCCAATCCAATGCTCCATGCTTAGTCCAATGTTTGGCTTTGTTTAGCTTAGTGAACTTGGTGTACAAAATCATAGGAAAAAGCCTCTAAATGCTTAGATTTCTACAAAACCGTAACAAACACAACAATACACCTAGAACACAAAATTAGCTCAAAAGTATACTAATTAAAGTATGATAATCAATAGAAACCGAGCTAAAATGAGGGGTAAAAGTGTATATAAAATGAACATATCAAACTCCCCCAAGCTAAACCCTTGCTTGTCCTCAAGCAAGAAACCAAATCCATCAATTGCTATATCCAAACAAGCTAAGCATAATGATTTAAAAACCCGAAACAACATGGGCAAGGAATACAGCAAGACATGGATGAGATTTATACGACGGCGTAGCATAGAAAACTTTGAATGAACCTTTAAGCTCTTGCATGATCTTTTGACTTATGGACTCTCACGTGACACTCAAACTCTTTTACATGTGAAAGGACAATTTTTGTGAGTGAACACTCAACTATCCTCAACTTATAACAATGTGCCCGCAATCTAATATGGTAAACATGTCAAAACTAGTAAGCAAGGATAATCATATGTAAGCATGATAAAGAAGCCAAATGGGTAGGAAGAAGGCAATAATGTAATGGGTAAGAAGGGGGGACAAATGAATTATGGTAATGTAGAGCTAAGTCAAGCTAGCAACTACCAAATTGTAAAGGTGCTCAATCCTATTTCTAACCCAATTTTGCAATGCAAACCATGAGAAAATCCTCCAAAATATATGAATAATGCATGAGAATTTCCCACATCAACTTCTTCTTCTCTTTTTCCTTTTTTTTTTCTTTTTCAATTTATTCATCTCTTTTTTTCATTTTCTTTCATGCTTATTCATTTCTTTTTCTTCTTGATTTTTTTCAATTCAATTCATCATCACTTTTTCTTCTTTTCTTTCTTGAGCATTAAGACCAAGCTCACATGATTGTCCAAACTTTGAAATAAATCCCAATTGAGCACCCGAACAAGGACAAACAAAGCTACTAGCTCAACAAGGGTAGGCAATTTATAATGTAGCTAGGGAAAATTGTTTGTGAAGGGAAAATTCTCCAAAATGCTATAACAAATGAATGAATGCTACCAAGAGATGACATGAGAACCATACTTGTGCGTTTTGATAAAACACATATCATAAGGAGACCTACACTCACCTAAGAGAGACCGGATATGGATGCATCGGTCAAAAAGAGGCTCTACCTTAACATTTTGTAGCTTGCCAAAAGTCAAGACCAAGCCCATTCGATTCATTCTTTATCTCCCGCCTACTATGTCAAGACATCCCCATGTAGCTAATATCCCATCATTATAGAATAAATCATTAGCAACAAGCTATTAATAGGATAAGCAAAGAGGAAAGTAGGCTATAAGCAAGCATAAAGCAAAAATTTCTCTCAAAATTTTCAAATTTTCTACACTACATGCAACTACACTATATGCAAATGCATGCAATCTATACTATATGCAAATGCAATCCCCCCCAAGCTAAACATCACATTGTCCTCGATGTGCCAACTATCCAAATCACCCAATCAAACCATAAAAATGGCTCAAAGCACAAAACAAGAAGGACTAGAGATTATGTTTAAAGGGATGCAAGATCTAAACTAAAATGCAAAGCAATTAAAAACTTACTTGATTTGCAAATCGAGTATTTTATTTCTAATCTACGAAAAACAATAAATTGCAGCAAAATGAAAAAAACAAAAATAAATAAAAGCAATAAAAAGCTTGGGTTGCCTCCCATGAAGCGCTGGTTTAACGTCCCGCACGACGTAAGAAGCTATTTGATTCAAGTTTTGTCATTGAGCTTGCCACCAACCAAGCTCCATTTCATAGCTATCTTTGCATTTCTCAACCATTTTAAATTCTTCAAATAAAATTTCCCTTTCTTCCTTTTTCCACTTTTAGCAATAGCGTCCTTAGCATCATCTCCTACAAGGCAAACAACACCTACATCGTCCTCCAACGGATCCATTAATGAGGATCCAAGCATAGCAGAGGCATAAGAAGAGTCCACAGTGCTAAATAAATAACAAGACTCTTGTAACATTGGGCTTCTAATGGTGTTGTTTTTGCTAAAGGAAACCCGGTCATCACCCACTTCCAATGTCAACCTCCCATTTTTCACATCAATTAGCGCACCCGCGGTGTGTAAAAATGGCCTACCCAATATAATTGGGGTTTGTAAATCCTCGGCCATATCAAGTATGAGGAAGTCAACGGGTATGAAAAACTTGCCAACTTTGACGGGAACATCTTCTAAGACACCTAGAGGTCGCTTTAAAGAACGGTCCGCCATTTGCAATGTAATACTTGTGCATTTTAAAGCACCCATGTTAAGTTTTTTATAAAGGGAATAGGGCATGACACTCACACTAGCACCTAGGTCACAAAGGGCCTTATCAATGGTATATTTGCCTATAGTGCAAGGAATAGAATAGCTACCGGGGTCCTTAAGTTTCAGGGGAGACTTGTTTTGTAAGAGTGCACTACACTCTTCGGTGAACGCAATGGTCTCAACCTCATTGAAGGAACGCTTCTTTGAGAGGATTTCCTTCATAAACTTTGCGTAAGAAGGGACTTGGGTAATCAATTCCATAAACGGGATGGTAACTTGCAAATTCTTACAAACTTCCAAAAATTTAGCAAACTTACCTTCCTCCTTGTGCTTTGCTAGACGGTGGGGAAATGGCATTTGAACAACTTCTTTTGGAGGAGCATCCTCCACATCTTTCACTATCTCTTTGGGAGCACTCACCTTGTTTGAAACGACATCACTCTCCTTAGCATTAGGAGAGATTTCTTCAATAACCACCTCATCACTTTCTTTTGGCATAGGAGACCCAACATCTTTGGCATCAAGCTTGCTCTTCTTCTTTAGCATCAACAATCGATGAGGAAATGGCACACGATCTTTAACAATAGGCTCTTCACTAGCCTTCCCTTTGTCATTTCCCCCAAGCTTAGCCTTTTTAACAACCACCTCATCATCCAAAGTCATGGATGGCCCATCATAGCTTGAACCACTTCTCAAGGAAATAGAATTAGCGGTTTCATGTGGTTGCTCACCTTGGGGAGGTAGTTGACCGTTCTTCCTTTGAGAGCTAGAAGCGGCTAATTGAGCCACTTGTTGTTCCAACATCTTGACCGCGGCACTATGAGCTTGATCATTCTTTTGAATTTGAGCCAACAACTCCCTTTGCATTTGGATTATCATGCCCTCAAGCTTACCACCTCCTTGATTGTTTTGTTGGCTATTTTGTGGTGGATTTTGTTGGTAATTGTTTTGTGGGGGCCTTTGTTGATTTTGATAACCCGGTGGAGGGATATACTTTTGTTGTTGAGGAACATAGGCATTTTGTTGTGGTGGGGGTTGAGGGTTTAGCACATTATTGCTAGTGTAAGACAAGTTCGGATGAAATTTTGAATTCGGGTTATAAGTGTTGGAAAATGAACCCGATGGATATGAACTTTGTCTAAAAGCTTGAAAAGCATTTACCTCTTCTATAGAAGCTCGACAATGAGCGGCATAATGACCCGCACCTCCACATCCATCACAAACGATGATTTGGCTTGTTGAAGACACAACATTGAGTTGTTGGATGGAATCTTTAGCATCTCTCTCCGCCAATTGTTGTTGGAGCAAGGCAATTTGAGCTAGCAAGACGGAGTTGTTGGAGGATTCTTCTTTACCTTTTGGTGGCACAACTCGGGAATTGACATATTGGGCATCATGGACCGCCATAGATTCGATCGTGGAATGAGCAAGATCGGTGTCAATTTGATCAAAACGCCCATTGTTGGCGGAATCAAGAATCCTTCGGGACTCGGCACAACATCCATTGTAGAATGTTATTGCTAGAAACCATTCATCTAGCCCATGGTGTGGGCATTGCCTTTGAAGCTCCTTGTACCTCTCCCAAGCTTCATATAAGCTCTCAAGAGCTTGTTGACGGAATCCGGTGATTTGGCTCCTCAAAGTTTGAGTTTTCTCTGGTGGAAAAAACTTTTGATAAAAAGCGAGAGCCAAGGTCTCCCAATTGGTTATTTCCAAGGTGGTGCGGTCAAGGCTATTGATCCAAAGCTTGGCCTTGTCCTTCAAAGAGAATGGGAAAAGTATTTCCCTTATTTGGTCTTGGGTGACGCCCGTTTGACGGATCATGGAGCAATAGTCACAAAAGTTTTGCACATGCAAATTGGGATCCTCCAAAGGACTTCCTCCAAATTGCTTTCTCTCCACAAGGCTAATGAAAGCCGGCTTGATCTCGAATTGCGGCGCGGTAATTTGAGTGGTGGTGATACCGGCCAGAAGCATGGCCGCAGTGGGCTTTGAATGATCCGAAAGTCTCACCATCTTTTTGGTAGTAGATGGTGGTGGTGGTGGAGTTGATGAACAAGAAACCTCCTCCCCTTCAAGAACCTCTAGATCGTCTAAATAAGACTTTCTAGCACTTTCAATTTGTATGGGAGAAGCGGCTTCTTTCACTTCCTTCCAAAAACGTCGTCTTCTCCTAAATATTTTCTCGGGATCGGAATCCGGTGAAAGCAATTCTCCACTTCGAGAGGACCTGGGCATAAGACAACAATTTCTAGAGAAGTGATAAGTAACGGTCTCAAGGAACAAGTGTTCCTCAAGACAAAGAAAAACAAGATAAAAATCGACAATTCAATAATCAATAAAACCGTTTCCCCGGCAACGGCGCCAAAATTTGGTAGGCTTTATCGCGTACCTATGCAAAGATAATTTCCCTAGACACAATTAAATGTAGTAATAGGGGTCGAACACAAGGAAACGGGAATTACTTCATGAATTGTTATGAGTAGATTTTTATCAAGGTCGATTACGATTTGGATTTGATTTGTTTGTTTGATGATTACTAAAAATGCAAAGTAAATAATATGATAAAAGGTAGTCTAAAGGATTCGGGTCACTCATGCAAAGGTAAACATACAAACATGATAAACTTGATACTAATAATCTTGTCAATTGTTTAGGCTTAAAGATACCCACCTTACGGTATTAGTATCAACCATAGACCGGGTCCTAGAGAAACTCTCGTCCATGACTAGGTCGTCCTACCACACATGCTTAGTCTAATTCAATTCCGTGCCTCTCGACTTTAGAACGAATGAACAAACTTAATCAGTGAATAAGGCCTTTAAACAAAGATTAAACATTGTGGCACAAGCATGTGATAGAAGCAATATGATCAATATTATTATGAACTT
Source organism: Silene latifolia (assembly GCF_048544455.1). Classification (NCBI taxonomy): domain Eukaryota; kingdom Viridiplantae; phylum Streptophyta; class Magnoliopsida; order Caryophyllales; family Caryophyllaceae; genus Silene; species Silene latifolia. The sequence goes on from NC_133526.1 coordinate 196,938,039, forward strand.
TATTTAATCATGTTATATGTTTGATTTTGCATGGCTCCCCTAGCCTTTAGACTAGAGAATTTAGCTACTCATATTTGTAAAAGAAATGCAAATGATATTTAGATTATAAGGCATATTGTAGGAATTATAACTAAAGTGGAAATTGTATACTAATGATGAAATGTAAAAGACATATACTAAACTCATAAACAAAATACAAAATGTAAATAAGAGAAAGATTACCAAAGTAGTAGCTTGATAGAACTAACTTGGAAACCAAATGCTTGAATATATATTAACCAAATGTTTAACAACTACAAGATTAACTAATTTGTAAACTAATATGAAAACTATTGAAAGAAATATAATGCTTAAGGCTATGAAGAACTAAAAATGGGACGTAAAAATTGGATGTCTAGAACTTAGGAATACCTCTCCTATTTATAGGAGAGGAGGATGAACGAGAGCAATCATAGAGCATGCAACCCCGATCGGGGTTGGGTGGCCCCGATCGGGGCCGTGTGTCCATCCGTCACTCCACTTAGTTCGTGCTTGATTGCGTGAGGGATCTCTATGCTTCTTTCGGTAGTGCTCAATTCCTAGCATCCTAAGCTCTTCTTGGCATCCTAAGCTTTCATGGCATCCTAAGCTTGACCTTAATAAGGACCTTGAAGTTGGGCTTGACTTTGATTGTTGGCAACATTTGTAATTCTCATTTCAATCCAACAATTCTTCATGCAAACACCCAATCCAATGCTCCATGCTTAGTCCAATGTTTGGCTTTGTTTAGCTTAGTGAACTTGGTGTACAAAATCATAGGAAAAAGCCTCTAAATGCTTAGATTCCTACAAAACCGTAACAAACACAAAATTAGCTCAAAAGTATACTAATTAAAGTATGATAATCAATAGAAACCGAGCTAAAATGAGGGGTAAAAGTGTATATAAAATGAACATATCAATGATACTGTATATGCTTTCTTTGACATAGTGGTTATGGCAAGTAACTATAGTAACTATAAATACTGAAAGTGCAATAAAGGTCAAAGGCTCAATCCGCTATACATACATCATTTAGTACTCAATATTTTTCTTTTCTTTGGTTTATTTAAATTAATATTTTCTCTGTAATGTTTCTTATTTCTAAATCAATTTAAAAAAATTATTTGTATGAATTTGACCAAACTTTAACTCTTCACGTAAATTACAACTCCTTCATTAGCATTAAATGAATATTTTTTAAAGAAAAATTAATCGTCTCATTCTATATTTTTTGCTAACCAAAATATTCTCATCACTATACAAAAACAAATCCACCATTTATGAGTAAGTGACTTTGTTAACCTTATCATTTTCAAAAAATGATTTGATTTATCAAGAATTTATTCATCTTCGAAAAAATATTGGTTGAACGGTTACAAATATGTTGCTATTAATATAGGGTTTTTTGGTTACCCATTAAATAACACAGGAATTCCAATTCATGTGAATTGCAAAATGGGTAACTTGTTTGGTTACCCCAATTCACATGAAATAGAATTACCTTGGAACTCTAATTCCTCCATAATGGAGGAAGTTGTTTACCTAGGTCCCCTAGGTGAGTGGGAATGCCTACATGAATTGCATTTCCTTTATGCAACCAAACAACTTTTCCTAATTCACATGAATTCTAAAATCATGTGATTTATCACTTCCTAGGCAATACAACTTTCTACATGCAACCAAACGAAATGATGCACTTTCATTACTCAATTTGTTCCTTGTAGCCTTATTTTTTAAACTACCCTTAGAAACAAATTATGTAAATGGACTATAAGGAAGGGAGGGAGAGAATATATGTTTTGAAACAAAACAATACAAGTTACATTAAAACTTTACGATTAAAATCAACAAATTGATGTGCTTAATTTGTATTCACATTATTAGAGATTTTGATAGTGCGTCTTATCGGATATTTAGGGTCTCGTATTTCATATGACTATAAAAAATCTAAGATAGTGTTATTGAAAGGGCCTGCGACTAATATTTAGAACAGGTCCACAATATTCCATGGGCCGCCCTTGACATTGCGTAAATCCCCAAATATACGTGATAAGAACTCAAAATTACTAAAGATCGCCCCTATATTACTCATCTCGCCCCTATTATTCATTTTACTTTCCAATTTTGCCCTTTACTCTAAAACATTCTCAAAACTATTTTTTTGTCGGTAATTCAAAATATGAATGACGGTGACCCATTTTACGATAATTAATAATCAAGCACGATTAAATTCGAAACAAAATTGACGATTAAAAACGTAAAAATTTCAAACGGTCATAACTTTGTACTCGGGTGTCCGATTTTGACGAATTATTTTATCAAATCACTTAACTCGACGAGACGAACGCAATGGTAAAAAAAAAAAAAAAAAATTTGGAAAGTGGACCCATTCGTGTGAAAAACACGAACTGGCCTAGGCCGGTTCATGTGGTTTACATGAACCAGCCTTGGCCAGTTCATGTAAATCACACGAATGGGCCTAGGCCAGTTCATGTGGATTACACGAATTGGCCCGGGCTGGTTCGTGTAAACCACACGAATCGGCCTAGGTCAATTCGTGTTTTTTACACGAATGGACCATTTCTCTCTTTTTTTTTTGCATAGCGTTCGTCTCATCGAGTTAAGTGATTTGAAAAAAAAAATTCGTCAAAATCGGACACCTGAGCACAAAGTTATGATCGTTTGAAGTTTTTTGTTTCTTTATTCGTCAAATTTTGTCCAATTTAAATCCCTATTTCATACTCCGTACTATTTTGAGACGGTTTTGTTTTTGTTAATTTATGAAGCGGTTTTTTGAAATTTTAAATTTAAAATCGAAACTGAGTAAAAAGGAAGGTAAATGGGTTTTAATTACACAAGGGCAAAAAGGTAATATTTAGGGGCGAGATGAGTAAAACTAGGGGCGATCTTTAGCAAACCCGTAAAACTTTACCAATTCTTATCTATGCTTAATTTGAAGGGATTCTCTTTAATTACCTTATCTATAAAAACTCTGTGGAAATGATCATACATCTCAAGCTAGAATCAAACTAACACACTTGGACATGGACACGGATAGCTGACTTGGCACTTCTAACAACCTGTAAATAGCAGTCATAACAAACACTTGTATATATACTAACCTAGCTGAGTTTTACAGTTAATTATTCATTTGTAACAAACACAAAATATCTCATCAATAAAGTTGCTCCTTATTTACCTCCTGTGTTCACACTTCTTACCAAAAGCTTAAAGTGTTCATCAATGGAGGTTAGGTCAACTTTACATGGTATCAGTCTGTGGACAATGGGCCACGGGGGTGCTTGGGAAACAAGCGTTTTCATTTGTGGAGTCGCCACCAATTTATTGTGGAAAATTGGAAACCGTTCGAATACCCCGTGTTATGTCAAGACACAAAGTAGTGACATGAACACTAAGCAATCGTTACCCTTAGCATTCTATGTCTAGAATGACTCTCGTGGATGCCAATGATTACGGATGTTCACAGTGATCTGGAGTAAGGGGTGAGGGTACGTATTAGGAAGCTCTTTTGATTGAACACCTAATCCCGCCCGCCTCGATAGCGGCCTCTACTAATGATTAGGGAAATCGTATATACTTGATATATCGTCGATTATATGCATGCAATGCAACATCTAAGTTTTGATCCTAGCATGTGAGAATTAAACTAAGTCGGTTAACAAGTAATTTAATCATACAATTGGGTCAAAGTAGGAGTTTAAGATTGATTTATGTGAAAACATACAAATGATACGAAATACAATGATAAATACAATAGGAAAATTACGATAATAAAAATTACAATAATTACAATGGATTTAGCGATTTATGTCGAAAATACCTTTAAAACGGATAAATTGAGAAAGAATAAAAGAATGAATTAACGAACAGATGATTAGGCGATAATACGGTTAATAGTTCATTATACGTAAACTAATTAAACAGATCAAGGTAGAACGGAAGTTCAGAGACAGAAATCAACCTGGAACAGCAGAAGAGATCGCCCTTTGGAAGAGGCGCAAAGAATCGCTGCGTCTGTCTGTTTCCAAGGGTGAGTTCAGCTATGAAGTTTTGAAGCGCAAATTGTTAATATTAATTGGTGAATTTAATGGTTAATTGCGATATTTACTCGGATGAAAGTGATTTAATGAATTAATTACATACGAATGAGTCATAAAAGCGATAAAACATGGATGAGACGAAATTAAGATGAATTATGAATGAAGGATTGATTAGTGACATAAGTGAATTAATTAAGTTAAACATGATGAATTAACGACAAACTAATGAAGAATATGCGATGAATATGACGATAGACAGATGAAAATATATCAAAGGTCGAATTCCAGAAACTCAATATGAACAAATCGAATTTCTACAACCCGGATTGAGTTTAATGACGAAAACCCGCAAATATTGGATTATAAGGGATTTAAGTCGAATTTAATGATTAAATTACATGCTAATGAATGATAAATAATATACATGTGAGACGATTATGATTGTATGTCAAAGAATTAGCAAAAACAAACGAAACAAATAAAACGAACGAATTATAGAGGACGAAGGAAGAAGAAAGGAAGCAGAAACTGCGGCAGCCTCACGAAGAGGCGCAGCAGGCACTGCGCTCCTTCGAAGAGGCGCAGCAGTTGCTGCGTCCTTTCTCGACGGTCATCTTCTGGTAATCCGAAAAAAGGGTTTTAAACGAGGTTTTATAAATCGGTTTTAAGAGATGTTTTCGACATAAACCTTACATTAATGATACAAAAGGTAAAGAACAATAATAAAAGAGAGATTATACACCCTCGGACTTACATGTTTGACGAAACGAGATGAACTAAGTTATCGATTAGTGATGCTCGACTCGAATGTAACGAAAGTGCCCTCGTAAGAGGAGAACGATTAAGATTAGTTAAGTTGATTGATGTGGAGTTGGTCAAATTGGCCGGTCATGCAAACGAGGCTGGTACTCAGAAGGATCCGAGCTTACGTGGTCGAATGTTGAAGCACGTAGACGCCAAAAAGTAAGAACGTGGTCTAGAATGCAAAGGGAGAAGAGAAGGGCGGACACTCGCGTGAGAAATATGAGGAGCGAAGGCTCCTATTTATACTAATCAAGTGAAGGAATAGGGTTTTCGGAGAGACTTTGGAAGTGAATCTCGAAAAGATATGAAAAAGATACGAAAAATACGCAGAAAAGGACCTGGGAAGAGGCACAGCAGTCACTGCGTCTCTTGGAAGAGGCGCAGCACCTGCTGCGTCTGTTCCCAAGTGGTTTCCATCTGCGGAAGAAAGATTTCCGTGTTTGGTTTATGGAATGACGGGATAATCTTATTTCCTTAATATTTTGTATGAATATTACGGGAAATTGTTTACCAAATAATAAAAGATTGCGAAATATTTATAAAATATGGAATAGAAATATCCGGAACATTCCAGAACATTCTGACTCGGGATTTAGCGGTTATCAGAAAATGAAGACGGTTTTAGGCCCGGACTCCAAATGTACTCTAATTACTGTCAAAACGACCGTATCGGCGCGTAGATGACAACTAAGAGGTAAACATCAGCGTTTGAGCAATCACTTGACGATAAACTTACGAACTGTCACAAATCGTTCCGCGTACCAAACATGCGGCCCAATCATCATCGGGTGGTTTGCGGGAGGTGCAGAAATGAGGTATCTACAGAGCCCCCACTTTGACTGAGGCTTGGACAAGGCGAAAGTTAAAGTATAGCCATCAGGTCAATCGAAGATTACAACCTGACGACCATGGCGACGCGAGGCGGCTCAAGGGGTCTGAGCCAAGGACCTGTCGTCGGGAACATTTTAGAGTCTGTCGACTATCGGGGAGGGTCGTTTAAAGTCCATTAGACTACGTAAGGAAGCTCGCCAACCATAAGAAGAAACCATACCTGAGATACCCCTGGGTGAAACGGGACTAAAGACGCTTCGGCACAACTCTTTGGTCTGAAGATAACTTGGTGTCTGAAGGCATTAGGGGTCACATGGATTCTGAAAGGGGTCGTCTGAGGAATAACGGTAAGTTCCTGAAAGATCTGAAGGGTTTATCCTGAAAAGGGTTACCTAAGAGGTACGAAGGTTTGCCTGAGGAATAATGATTTTTTAGGGAAGATAGCAGGACACAGTCTGGAACCGTTGGAAGAAATTTGTTTGTGTTCAGCTTCAAATAAATTTCGGAAGAACTCAGGGTCGATGTTGATCTCCATGTCTCGAGAGGAAGTGACTGTCGGTCGTGAACTCTCGTTGGGGAACTTAATCGGGAACTGATCTCCATGTCTCGAGAGGGAAAGTCTATCCGCTTACTCTCACTGGGGAATATAATGAAGGTGTGTCGAAACACCTGTGAAGAAATATCTGCTCGTTGTGACAAGCAAGGTCTTGGAAGCGATAAACAATGTATAACAGTCTGCAGTTGGCTTGGAAATGCGGGTCTGAACGAAGAATGATCGTCAAACAGACAAAAAAAAAGATAAATTGGCATCGGGGAAGAGGCGCACCAAAGACGGGCCCACAAATAACGAACTCATAACGAATTTTTGAAAACTCGTATGGAGGTAACTTCAGGAAGAGGCGCAGAAAAAGCTGCGTCTATTGGAATAGGCGCAGCGCCTGCTGCGTCTGTTCCTGAGTGTGTTTTTTCTGCGTAAAAACGCGATAAACAGAGGGATTTCAATTCATTTGTCCGAAAACACAAATTAACAATTTCTCTCTCAAATCTTAACCATTTCCGCCAAAATTTGATCGAAAAGCTTGAATTTATCATGAATAATCGAGGTATGTATATCGTTCTTGCGTTAATCTTCTGCATCTTGTTTAATTTGGATCGAAAAAATTAGGGTTTTCAACCCAATTAATTCGAAAATTTGGGGCTTTTCCCCCAAATTGATTTGCCTTGTAAAATTGATACTATAAATGGTTAATTGGTAATATAAGGATCATAAACATGTATTTGTTTCGAATTTTCGTTGAGTTTTGAGCACTTGAGTGAAATTGAGACGGTTTCTCAACTAAATCGTAAATTTCTTCAAAAATGGCCTTAGGATTGCCCATTTGCGATGAAACTTGATATTTGGGATCCTTAGATGATGGGTAAACTTCCTATCATCTCGGAATTTTGGTTTGTGACGGCTTTTTCTGGGCACTTTTCTAGGGCATAATCGCCGTTATAACGAAATGCTACCGAAATTTCGACTTGAACCCATGACTAGGCTTCAACTTAGGCTTGACTTGACCCTAACTACCACATGATTTATCGGGTTTGTGAGAATATAGCCAAAGATGGCGAGAAAAGAGCGATTTCAGGGCTTCCGAAGGCTCGAAAATCCCTAATCCAGGCTTGTTGTCACGTGACGCGGCCTAAATTTACTTTAACATTGCAGGTAATGAGGCTTCTACTTCTGGGAGAGCTCCCATGGAGATAGACACTGCTGTTGACCCTTCTCATGTCATCGAGGAGGCTTTGGAGGAGGCTTTCACCGCTGCGGTGATGGCTGCTGGTGACGAGGTCCACGAGGAGGAGGCGGGCCAACGTGGGACGAGGAGGTCGTCAGCTGAGGGGAGCACCCGCGTGGGCTGAGACTTGGGACAGCATGCACTTGCTTTGGGCTGCAGAGGGTCACCTGTCCTACAGGACGGTGAAGAGCTTGGTAATCTTGAATTCATCACTCATCACTCATCTTCTTTCATTTCACTTGCTCATATCTTTTCCAATTTTCATTCAAAACTAAAGATAGCTTTTGTTTCAAATCACCATAGGAGACCGGGAACATCAGGTCGTTCTCGGGTTACACGACGGCGATGGAGTGCTACGAGAGGCTGTCGGCTGAAGAGCACGCCATGATCGAGCGTGGAGCGTTTGGTGCCTTGGTGCAGGCCTGGAGGGATATCGCGAAGAGGAAGCTACGGGCTAACCTTAGCCTGGTCCGCGCTTTCTTAGACCGATTCTGGGACACGACTTCCACTCTTCACATGCCTTTCGGTGAGGTGGGAGTCACTCTGGAGGACTACGGCATGATTTCGGTCCGAAGTGTGGGATCGAGGCGGTGGAGTGGCGGAGGCTGCCATGAGGGTGGAGTCGGCCGAGGCTAGGAGGTTGATCGGCTGGAACTTATCGCCGAAGGCTGTTACAGTGCCTGGTTTGGTGCCCAGTTCCTATATCCGAGACTACTTTGCGGGGAAGACCCTGACGCTGGTGGTGATTGACGGGAGAGAGACGGCTCCTCCTCCTTGTACAGCTGAGCAGAGGGTCCGTTTGTGGCTTTGGTGGTTTTTGTCTTCGATCTACCTCGGAGACAAGGGAGAGAGGCTGTTGACGAAGCTTCTTCCCTTCCTTTCTGACCTGAGCTCCCTAGGACGTTGGGACTGGGTCACTACTGGTTTTGCGGTCCTCATCCGCTTCATGAGGGCCATGGTTCGTCCGGAGTTGATGGAGAAGGGGACTTCTCCTGGCGCTGTCGGCCCTGGACTACTGCTGGAGGTATGAACCTCCATTTAGACTAAAATCAATTCTTTTCCTTACCAAATTACGAAAGACCGTTATTGACTATCTTGCTTCACAGGCGTGGGTGTACTCCTACTTTCCGAGCCTCTCGCCTAAGAGGACGGAGCTTTTGGAGAAGGCTTATCCCGTCGTGAACGCTCTTCAGCTGGACAGCGGGAGCATCTCACTTGTATTCGTTTTGCTTCTTGACTACTTTTTAAATCGATCATAAGAATGATTCCTTGTTTGTCTTTTCCTAGTAGGTGCCCAGGCCTTGGGCGGAGTACGCTGGAGCGCCTCCTTTCGTGGCTGAGGTCGTTCGTCCTAGGAGCTCGAACCGGCTGCTGTTGAGGACGTCGATGGGTCCTGTGTGGTACTTGGGCAAGCGCTTGGCTCGTCAGTGCTCTCGGGATGTCTTGACGGTTCCCATCGATCCTCCTAGGACGATGTTCAGGGAGCCTTCTGAGGCTGAGAGAGAGGCTGACTTGGCTGGCGTTGGTGGTGACGCCCTCCTTCTTCCTGGTGAGGACTACTCGGCGTTCCTCTACGGGAGGTTGGCGTACTGGCCGGTTGTGGTAAGCATCTTTATCCTTCTTTATTTTTAGATTTTGGGAGTACGATGAAAGATCATCAAATAACGAGAAACATTTGACTTTGCAGGAGGTTGAGGCGGCGGGCATCGAGCCCCTAGAGTACCCCGAGACCCTCGAGTACACTGACGTGACCGGGAGGACGACGATCTCCGAGCTGCGTGACTTTGACGTAACCGTGACGGATCTTGGCTCGGACGACCGGGCAAGATCTCGATTCGGAGGGTGAGCCTCTAATTTGCGTGATTTTTGTGTAAGAACACATTTGAATGATCTTATTTAATTATTGAGAACTTCTTTTTGAAAATGCAGGTTGCGCCGTCTCGATTTGTGGCATTATGGAGGGTGGCCAACCAGCTGCGAGCTACTGCCGTCGAGGCACTTGTCGGCGGTCGAGGTCGTCAGGTATGAACCTTTCGCCTATTTCATTTTGAACTTTGATTTTCCGAATTTTCTTGTAATTGCTTGAAATGATTGACATGAGCCAATTTTGTTGTTTGCAGGGGGATCGCGAGCTGGAGCGAGAGTTGGCCCAGTCTCGGGAGGAGACAGCTCGCTTGTTGAGGGAGCTCGAGGTTCGAGACGCCGAGGTTGCTGCTCTCGAGGCAATAGTTGTAGAGCTAGAGGGCGATCGACAGTAGTTTTGTTTAGTTGTTGTTTGTATTTTGCACATTTGTACATTTTGGACCTTCGTTTTGATCATTTTGGACTTTGCTTGGGGCTCGAGCCCCCAGTTTGTTGTACATTTCCCTTTTTTGGCTGTATATATGATGGCCTGAGTGCCTTTGCTGCTGGGTTGCGTTGCTTGTATCTGCAGGTTAGCTTTGAATAGGTTTTGTAGATGACGGTTTATGCCGTCATGCTGCCGAAATTTACATAGGGATCACGCAAAACATACATTTGTATATACATATGGCCTAAATTAGCGCAAAACGAGAGACTCAACAAGGATGCAAAAATGCAAAAGTGTCAAAATGCAAAAAAATTGCTGAAAATGACCGGACGGTAGGGAGGGTTACCCCCCAAAAAAATGAAAAAATATAAACCTATAAGTTAGAAATGAAAATGATTAAAAGAAATAGATAGATAAATATAAATGAAATATATACATGGTTTGAAATAAATGACATTAAAATGAAAATTATTTCCTAAAATGAAAATAAAACGAGCTGCGTCCCTTTGAAGAGGCGCAGCAGGTGCTGCGCCTGTTCCCAGGTGGTTCCGTTCTGGCGGGTTTTTGGAAACAGAAATTAGTATAAATAGAGACGTCGATGGAGCTTTTATTCACACAATTCTTCCGTCTCTTCTTCGTCTTATTACATAAAACTCTCAAAATAATCCTTCATCATGAATACTGTGGAGGTTCGCTTAAAAGAATGGACCAACGAATTTTCCAACATGGAGAAATATGATATGGGCGCCTTTAATCTTGGATCATTGCTGAGTTTGAAGCTTATCAAGGTTGTCAAACCATTCTTGGATGCTTGTCTTAACTATTGGGACCCGAATTACCATGTTTTTGCGTTCCCTGGAGGCGATATTTGCCCATTTCCTGAAGAAATTGTTGCGATCGGTGGGTGGGACCCAGAACACTTGCCTGCATTCCTTCTACTTCGCAAGGGTATAAGATCAAATTTAGAGACTTGCTTGGGTTGACAAGACTTGAGGTGGACCGTTTAGTGACCTCAAAAGGAGTGCGAATGTTGGACTTCATTGACCGATTCATTAACAGGGCCGATCCCACCGTTTCTTATGTTGCTAGGCGAAGAGCCTTCGGATTCTGCTTGTTGCATGTATATGTCCTTCAAGGGCATGTTGATGAAGACTTGAGAGGTGATCCCCGTCTCCTGGGCCTAGTTGAGCAAATGGAGCTGCGCAGGAGCCCAGCTTGTTTATGCTTATGAGAGATCCTTTTGGGCTTGGATAATAGGAAAGCTAACCGCGACCTACCGTACTTGGGAAGTCCCGTTATTCTGCAGGTAAGAGAACATTTTTCTCTTCTCTTTTTTTCTTTTCGTTTTTTTTCTTTGTTCCTTTTTTTTTTCCATGTCTAATACCCGCTTTTGGTAGGTTTGGCTTATGGAGCGCCTTCGATTGATCGAGCCCCCAGTTCATGTTCCTTCTTATCATGCTCGTTCGATCGCAATGAGGACTAGGCTGTACATGGTGGACTTTACCCGAGTCTGCAATTATTGGGAGAACAAACTGAAGAGTGATGATGACCCCTTGATTAGGTGGATTGTACCATGGCGGCACCTCAAATATGTCACTGGAGTATCATCCTTGGATCCTACTCGATCTGCGCGTATTCCTGGCTTGGAATTCATGGTATGCATCTTCCCGGAGAGGTTGATGAGGCAAGTTGGAATGAAGCAGATGATCCCGAAGCTTGACACCGTCCCGCAGACTGCCGTGACGCTTACTACTAAGAGCCGAAGGGAGTGGGCCATGAAATAGGCTCAAAGAAATGTATGGTTCTTGAACTCTTCTGTTAGTGCCTTATGGGTGTCGGATTCCTATCTGCGATGGAGGAAAGCTACTACTCCGGAAGAGCGCGAGAGATTGAGGAAGCGCGAGCCTGTTGACTACAAGGTGCGCGAGGTGGAAAAGGAGAAGGAGAAGCATCTGACTGAGGGAGAGGAGGAAGCCGGGTTTCGAGTTGTTCATCCTTCAAACAAACCGAAGACCTCTCCTGCCGTGGACAAAGTGATTGACAAGAATGGGAAGGCTAGGCCTCGAGAAAGACCGTTGGTTATTAGGTCCGAAGTTGCGTAAGAGCGTCCGGCTCGAGGTCGTGACAAGAAATATGACAAGAATGACAAGGGCAAAGGGAAGATGGAGGAATAGCCCAAGTCTTTATTATTTATTATTATTATTATTGAAATAAGAAGGTGGGGTTTTTAGAATCCTAGCCTATTTTAATTTTTAATATGATTTTATTATGTGACGTATTATTATTATTAGAGAATGAATGAAATAAAAAAGGTTAATTGGTTATGAAACCGTTGTGATTTTCTTATTTATTATTCTTGTCGAATTCCAAATGCAATGCAAATGTCCTTCTATTTACATTTTGAAATTAAGGGGTTGTATCCCGTGAAGGATTGCCTACGTATTCATTAAGAAAATGAAATCAAACCCTTGCGCGTAGTTCGAGTAAATGTAAAAGAATAATTGTTCTAAGCAAGAGCTTGTAATGACTTTTAGAAAATAACCATGAGCTTTTTACTTACCGTTAAGGTGGAAATTTAGTTTATTTGATGATATGAGGATGACAAATTTGTCAAAATGCAAGAGCAGAGTGACATTAGCTTATTTTAGCTTGGCCAGGGGCCGTTTATTTAGTGCCACAAGAGTGACACGTGAGGTTACGCGAGGCGCGTTTTTGTTCCTATTCTAGGCATAATACCGCTTTAGTTGGTCGAGGTTTGTTGGTTTGGAAAATTCATTCCCATCTAGGTCTGTGATCCTAAACGCACCCCCTGGAAGTATGGACTTGACTAGAAATGGCCCGGCCTAATTAGGTTTGAATTTTCCCCGTGGATCGACGGGTAAAAGAGCTCTAACCGATTTGAGTACTAAGTCTCCTTCCTTTATGTTCCTTGGCTTAACCTTTTTGTTGAAAGCTCGTTTGATACATGCTTGATATGTTTGGACATTGTGCAAGGCGCGTAGCCTACGTTCATCCAGGAGGATGAGTTCTTCATATCTATACCTCTTCCAGTCGGCTTCCAGGATTTGGCTTTCGAGTAAGATACGCAATGATGGTATTTCTAACTCGACTGGTTGTACAACTTCCATGCCGTAACTCAAATAGAAAGGGGTGGCCCCAATGGGCGTCCTAACTGATGTGCGATATCCCCACAAAGCAAATGGTATCTTGCTTGGCCAATCTCGATAGTTGTCAATCATTTTCTTGAGAATTGTGACAACGTTTTTGTTTGCTGCCTCTACTGCGCCATTAGTCTGTGGTCTATATGGCGAAGAGTGGTGATGCCTAATTTTGTACTTGGCTAGCAATTGCTCAGTCTCAGCTTGGAAATGTGATCCATTATCACTAATGATCTCATGTGGGCAACCGTATCGACAGATGATGTTGTTCTGTATGAACTTTGCCACGTTTTTAGCCGTGAGACTAGTGTAGGAAGCCGCTTCTACCCATTTGGTGAAATAGTCGATTGCCACTAGGATGAAACAATGACCTCCTATTCCGGCTGAGGTTATCTTCCCGATTATATCAATTCCCCAGGCAGAAAGAGGCCAAGGAGATGTCATCGTATAGAGCAATGAAGGAGGGACATGTTGTACGTTCCCGAAGATTTGACAGTTGTGGCAATGTCTTACATATTTGATGCAATCGGATTCCATTGTGGTCCAATAGTACCCCAAACGTGTGATTTTATTTGCCATCATGGGCCCACTCATGTGAGGACCGCATTCTCCATCATGAACTTCTTCCATCACTTTCCGCGCCTGTGAATGATCAAGGCAACGTAGGATTACACCAAGAGGTGTTCTTTTGTACAGCTCTCCTTGCATGAGAACGTATTGGGAAGCCAGTAGGCGTATATCACGTTGTCCCCTTTTGTCCATATCGGGTGGATAGGTACCGTTGAGCTTGAAATTTAGGATTCCTTGGAACCAGGGTTCCTGTGTGATTTCCTCTTCATCTGTGATTTAATGGACATAAGCCGGTTCTGACCGTCGTTCGATACATAAAGGCATTTCCATCATGTCATCTGACATATGAATCAAGGACGCAAGTTTTGCAAGAGCATCTGCAAATTGATTTTCTTCCCGAGGTAGGTGTAGATATGTCACGTGATCAAAGAATTGGGCAACTTGGTCTATTCTGGCTTGATAAGGTGCTAAGCTTTCGCTTCGGATTTTCCAAGATCCCGTAACTTGATTGATGATCAGGGATGAATCCCCATGTACTTGGAGGTTTTTAATGCCTAAGCTCACTGCCGCTTGTAGTCCAATGAGACAAGCTTCGTATTCTCCAGCATTGTTTGTCACCTCGAAGTCGAGTTTGACAGAGATTGGTGTATGCTCACCTTCAAGATAAATGAGCAACACTCATATCCAAATCCTCTTAAGTTTGATGCTCCATCAAAGTAAAGGTCCCAGGAGTCTACATCGGTTTGGAGTATATCCTCGTCTGGAAATGACCAAGTGTCTATTGTTTATGCATCATTGATGGGATTTTCTGCGAAGAATTCGGCAACGACGCGCCCTTTTATAACTTTCAGCGGCACGTATTTGAGGTCGAACTCGGAGAGCATCAAAGTTCATCTCGCTAGACGTCCGTTGAGGACGGGTTTATCGAAGAGGTATTTGACTGGATCCATTCTGGAGTATATTTTGACGGAGTAGCTAAGCATGTAATGGCGTAGCTTCTTCGTCGCCCACACAAGAGCGAGGCATGTCTTTTCGAGTTGTGAGTATTTGTAGTAGATAGCCCTTTCTTCTTTTCCTACGGTTTGAGCTAGCATGGCACCCATGGCTGTTTCAGTCACTGTAAGATACAGACCAAGAGGTTGATCTCGTTGAGGTGGCATGAGCACTAGTGGTTTAGCCAATATCTCCTTGATTCGGTCAAATGCCTTCTGACAGTCATCATCCCACATGGTGTGATCCGTTTTCTTGAGCTTCTTGAAGATAGGTTCACAAATCATGGTAAGCTTCAATATGAATCGACTTATATATTGTACTTTACCCAGGAATCCTCTGACTTCTTTTTCTGTTTGAGGTTGTGGCATTTCGATCAAGGCTTTGATTTTGGAAGGGTCTATTTCTATACCTCGTTGGCTAACAACATATCCCAGGAGTTTGCCAGATGTTACTCCGAATGCGCACTTCTGAGGATTGAGTCTCATGTTGTACTTTCGTAGCCTTGCGAAAAATTTGCGAAGGTTCGCAATATGCCCTTCTCTATCCTTGGATTTTACAATCACGTCGTCTACGTATACCTCAACTTCTTTGTGCATCATGTCGTGTATGAGTGTAGTTGCGGTGCGTTGATATGTAACTCCGGCGTTGATTAACCCAAACGGCATAACCGTATAGCAATAGGTTCCCCATTGAGTGACAAAAGTGGTCTTATGCATGTCTTCTATGGCCATCTTGATTTGGTTGTAACCCGCATACCCATCCATGAAGGATAGTAACGCGTGGTCTGCGGTATTGTCCACCAATATGTTGATATGTGGTAGAGGAAAGTCATCTTTAGGACTTGCTTTGTTTAAGTCCCTAAAATCAACACAAACACGGATTCTCCCATCCTTTTTGGGTACAGGTACTATGTTAGCTACCCAGTCAGAATACTCGGAAACTTTGATGAACCTGGCTTTGAATTGCTTATCGACTTCTTCCTTAATCTTGAGAGCCCATTCTGTTCTCATTCGACAAAGCTTCTATTTCACAGGTGATGTATCACTTTTATATATACTTTTATAGCTCCCTTTATACCATTTTACATACCGTTTCGTGCCTTTAATATCATTTATATGCCGTATTTCAATGAATTGTCGATACTGCCGCTATTTTGTGTTTTGATGCAGAAATGACTCGTTATGAGTATGATCAAGCTAAGATTAGCATGGTGGAGACGGCATAGTAGAATACACGAAGCATGGCACGAGGAACGAGAAAGCACGAAGGCTAGAAGAGAAAGAAAAGAGGAAGACGTCTGTGAAGATGGTTCCTCGATCGAGTCACCACTGGCTCAATCGAGCAACTGTCCTCGATCGAGTCACCTCTGGCTCGATCGAGGAACCTCTCTGGCAGATTTATTTCCGGATTTTCCTAAAACGATTATCTTTTGTTATAAATTAGAAACTCGTACTTTTATGTTAGACTACGTTTTATTTTACCTTCATACTGCTGGATACTCTTCTTGGAACCCTAATCTTTCCTTGTAAACGGTACTAATCTTTCCTCATTAATTAATCGTTCATCGTTTTATGTTAATTGATTGTTATCTCATGCTTTTAATTATGTTTTCATTCTTAATCATTGTTGTTGTTGTTATCATTATGAGTAGCTAATCTCTTCATCTAGGATGAAGGGGATCTAGGTTAATTAAAAGGGAAAGTTGATTAATTGCTATTGATATCGCATAAGTTGTTGTTTGATTATTGTTCTTCTTCTAGTTAATTAACTTAAGGCCTGAGTTATTAATTAGTGTAGCGAATTAATCCTATCGCCGACCGGGTTAGAATTAATATAGGCTGCGATAATCAAATAGATTGTATCTAATTATAGCGACCGCATGTTAGAATCGATCTAAAGGGCATAATTGAGTCGACCGATCTTATGACCTTAAACAGCTTGATAGATTTAGCAATTGATTAATAATCCCCAAATAATTAACCTAGTGAACCGGAAATTCTAGACTTTTAATATTATCGTTTAAACCTCTTTTTAATTACTTGCAATTAGTTGATTAGATCAAAACAAAACAAACCCCCCAGAAATCGGTTACCTTTAGACAACTTAAATATTTAGAGACTTAGCTTTTACCGCCTCCCGTGGATTCGAGCACTGTCTTATCGCTAGCTATTCTTGTTAGTCCTGAGATAGTTTTACTTTGGTTTAGTGATACGACTTTAGCCACATCAAATTTGGCGCCGTTGCCGGGGAGGCAACAATTGTTTAGTCTGTTTGTGTTTATTTTGTCTTTTTGTCTCAGGGAACCCAGTTCCTTTAGACCGTTCTCACACTTCTCTTGTTAGTTCCGTGTATGCCCAGGTCTAATAGGTCCGAGATTATCCCTTTTGATCCTGAACCAGAGAAGACTTTTCGCTACAGACGGAAATTTAATCAAGAAGTGGGTCAAGTAGAAGACTTGAGTATACTTGACGTCGAGACGGCGAGCTCAACAGAGTCAGCCAATCGGTCCTACGAAGAGGAAGAGGACGACATTCCTATTCCTGAAATTCCGATCCACGATCGATATTCCGAAACTACCATCATGCCTACTCTAGCCAGTCACTCCGAGCCAACCTTAGCTTCTATCCCACAAGGATTCAAGCTACCCACTACTACCAATGGAACTTTTGAGATTCGGCCATCTTACATCAATTTGGTGGAACGAAATATGTTTGGAGGGACAGCTCCTGAGGACTCTGCGACACATATGGAGAAATTTGTCACCTACTGCTGTTCTATTCCATTAACAGCTGGAGTGACACAAGATCAGGTTAAGCATGTACTCTTCCCTTTCTCTCTGAAAGATGGAGCTGCTGAGTGGTTGAGAGATATGGATATGGATGAAGGAGTTAAAGACTGGAATTCCTTGGATCTTGCTTTCTACAAGAGGTACTTCCCACCTCAAAAGACTAATGCTTTGAGAAATCAAATTACCAGTTTCAAGCAAGGAGCTACTGAAGATTTGAATGAAGCTTGGACTCGCTTCAAACGTTTAGTCCGATCAGTTCCCCATCACGGTTTTCCAAAGTGGTTTCTTTGCAACCAGTTTTATAACGGGTTGTATGACGATCATCGTGCCCTTTTGGATTCTTCTGCTAATGGGAGGTTTCAGGATAACACCAATGATGGTGACACGTGGAAGTTAATTGATCATATTGCTACCCATACCGCCAGGTATGGAAATCCTAGAGGAAGCACGCGAGGTACTGGTGTTGATAGTGCCCTTGCGCACACCAGTGGAGACTATTCGCCCGATTTTGAGATAAAGACTACCCAATCACTGGGTAGTATGGAGAGAGTTCATGCCATGAGTCAGCAAGTAGAGGAGTCTTGTGCTAGATGTGGTTTAGACGGTCATGGTGCAGCTGATTGCATGAGTACATTGGAGCAGGTTAATGCTTTTCAGGCCTACAGACAGGGTGCACAAGGTACACCCTTCTCCAATTTTTACAATGAAAGAACGAAGGAACACCCATTCCTTCAATGGTCCAGTCAGAATGTACAAAACCCGCAACAGCCACAGAAGAATGTTTATGTCCCTCCCAACAATCGTGGTAATCAACCACCAGGGGGATATCAAAGGCAAAATCAAGGAGGCCAGCAGTTCAACAATCAATATCAACAACCTCCTCAGCAAACTCCTCAACAAATTCCTCAACAAGCTCCAAACAATGAGATGACAGAGTTGCACAATCTTTTGCAACAAACTTTGTCGATGCAGTAGAAGCAGACGGCTCAAATTTCTGAGCTGATTGCCCATAAAAAGATTCTAGATAATCAAGTGGCACAGATGACACTTCAAAACCCATCAAAACAGGCTGTAGGTCTTCCTCCTCAAGGTAAACAAGCTCACGAGCAAGCTAATGTTATTCAGCTGAGGAGCGGTACTTCTTATGCGAATCTCGACCTACAAAGCCTTGAGAATGAAGTGCCCATTACTGTTGATGAGGTCCCTTATATGCATCCCAAAGGATTGGGTAACTTGGAGCTTAGTGATGATGAAAAAGAACCTGACGAAGTTGAAACACGAGCTGACGATAAAAGCAAAAAAGACGAAGGAGCTGAACCTGCAAAGGATCCTCGATCGAGTCAGCCCCGGCTCGATCGAGGAACTAGCCAGCTCGATCGAGTCACCCCTCGACTCGATCGAGGCACCACATCGACAGCTGACGGTGTTTCAAAAGTTGTTTCTAAGGTCAAGCAAGCCGAGCCCATAACTATTGCACTACCTTTTCCTCATCAACAACAAAAATCCAAGCTGGATAAGCAGTTCGGTAAGTTTATGGAGGTCGTGAATAATCTACAGGTAAGTGTCCCTTTTACTGAATTAATTACTCAAGTGCCGGCTTATGCGAAATTCATGAAGGAGATTTTGACAAGGAAGAGATCCTTTTGACGCGGTGGAAACTATTGCTTACACTCAGAATTGCAGTGTCATGTTGCCAATCAACTCACCACCTAAATTAAAGGATCCAGGAAGTTTTTCTATCCCTTGTCATATTGGTCATCTTTCTATTAGTAAAACTCTCTGTGATTTAGGAGCTAGCGTCAGCGTTATGCCTTATTTTATTTGTAAGAAATTAAATATGGGTCCGTTGACAGTTACTAATATGACACTGTAGATGGCCGATAGAACTGTTAAACATCCATTGGGGGTGTTAGAGGATGTTCCCTTTCGTATTGGGAAGTTTTTCATCCCCGTTGATTTTGTTGTCATGGACATGGCTGAAGACAACCAAATCCCTATCATCTTGGGCAGACCGTTCTTACATTTTGCGGGGGCGGTTATAGATGTTAGGCAAGGGAGATTGACCTTAGCTGTGGGGGATGATACGATTATATTTAACTTGGAAAAAGCATTAAAACATCCCATTATAGAAGAGACTTGTCATAGTATAAATGTTGTTGATTTTACTATTGATGAGTGTCTTCCTATGTGCTTGGACAGGGATCCTCTGGAGATTGCCCTGGTTTCGGATCCAGCTGATCAGACGGGTTCATGGAGTTCAGAAGTTCATCGGATTGAGAGGCTTCTAACTGGAGAGGAATGCCCACACCAAAGGGTATATAGTTTGGGTACTACACCTAAGGTAACTGAGGTAAAGAAACCTGAATTAAAACCTCTTCCCTCTCATCTTAAGTATGAGTTCCTTGATGAGTGTGAAATGAACCCAGTGATTGTCAATGCTAGCCTAACTGAAGGTCAACTATCTGCTTTGTTGACTGTTTTGAGAACTCATAAAAAGGCAATTGGGTATAGCATTGATGATCTCAAAGGTATTAGTCCTGATTTTTGTATGCACCGAATTCATTTGGAAGAAGGCCACAAGCCTAGTGCACAGGGTCAGAGATGACTAAACCCTCCGATGCAGGAGGTGGTAAGAAAAGAGGTACAGAAATTACTTGATGCCGGTATAATTTTCTCTATATCTGATTCTAAATGGGTCAGTCCTGTGCAAGTTGTACCTAAGAAGGGAGGTACTACAGTAGTAAAAAATGATAAGAATGAATTGATTGCTACTAGACTTGTTACAGGGTAGAGGATGTGCATTGACTATAGGAAGTTGAACACGGCCACTAAAAAAGACCATTTCCCACTTCCTTACATTGACCAAATGTTAGAGAGACTAGCGTGTCATAGTTATTTCTGTTACCTAGATGGCTACTCCGGTTTCTTTCAGATACCCATACATCCTGACGATCAGGAAAAGACCACTTTTACATGTCTATATGGTGTATTTGCATATAGGAGGATGCCCTTTGGTTTATGTAACGCTCCTGCTACCTTTCAGCGTTGTATGATGGCCATATTTTATGATTACATTGAGTCTATCATGGAAGTCTTTATGGATGATTTCAGTGTATATGGTACTGATTTTGATATTTGTTTGAGAAATTTGACTAGGGTTTTGCAGCCCTGTGAGGAGAGCAACCTTGTTCTCAACTGGGAGAAGTGCCACTTCATGGTTACTGAAGGGGTAGTACTCGGTCACTTGGTGTCAGGTAAGGGTATTCAAGTGGACAAAGCTAAGGTTGAGGTAATTGAGCAACTCTCGTACCCGGTTAATGTTAAAAGTGTGCGTAGTTTCCTTGGTCATGCAGGGTTTTATCGCCGCTTTATTAAGGATTTTTCTAAAATTGCTCAACCTCTAACCCGGCTACTCCATAAAGATACACCTTTTGTGTTTACTGACGAGTGTGTTAAGTCATTTGACAGGATTAAACAAGCTCTTATCTCAGCTCCCATAATCCGATCACCGGATTGGAGCCTTCCTTTTGAGATTATGTGTGACGCCAGTGACTATGCAGTTGGAGCTGTTTTGGGGCAGCGAAAGGACAAGGTGTTACATGCCATCTACTATGCAAGCAAGACTCTTGATGATGCACAAATTAACTATGCTACTACGGAGAAGGAGCTTCTTGTAGTTGTCTATTCTTTAGACAAATTTAGAGCTTATCTTGTTGGTTCTAAAGTTATTGTTCATACTGACCATGCAGCTTTGAAATATCTTTTAACCAAACAAGAGGCTAAACCTAGACTTATTAGATGGATTTTTTGTTACAGAATTTGATTTAGAAATCCGTGATAAGTCCAGTGCTGAAAATGTTGTTGCAGATCATTTGTCTAGGCCGAGATTTGCGGGAAGAGAGATTTTGCCCATTGATGACTCTTTTCCGATGACCAATGTTAGTTTGTAGCCGCAAATACTCCATGGTTTGCAGATTATGCCAATTATTTGGTGGGAGGTATGCTTCCTCCTAATCTATCCTATCAGCAGAAGAAGAGGTTTTTGCATGACGTGAAGCGATATTTCTGGGACGACCCATATCTGTTCCGGGAGTGCGCATACGGTATCTACAGACGATGTATTCCAGAGGGTGAGGTACGTGCCATCCTTTCTCACTGTCACTCTTCTTCTTATGGAGGTCATCATGGTCCTTCTAGGACATTTGCTAAGGTAATGCAATCGGGTTTTTATTGGCCTACTATCTTGAAGGATGCTACTACTTTTGTCCGTTCTTGTGATGTATGTCAAAGGACGGGCAATATCTCGCAAAGGCATGAGATGCCTCAAACTGGAATCTTCGAAGTGGAGATTTTTTATGTTTGGGGCATTGATTACCAAGGGCCATTCCCTACTTCTCATGGGAATCAGTATATTTTAGTAGCTGTAGATTATGTTTCTAAATAGGTGGAGACAATTGCCACCCCCATTTGTGATGCTAAATCATTTGTTGTTTAAGTCATTTTAAGATTATCTTTCCACGGTTTGGAGTGCCTCGCGCAGTGATCAGTGATGGAGGCAAGCATTTCAATGAGCGTCATCTTAATTCTCTTATGAAGAAATATGGCGTTACACACCGCAGAGGATTGGCATATCATCCTCAAACCAGTGGACAAGTAGAGATTTCTGTAACACCCCGTATTTTATTAAGTTGGATAAAATTCTTTTAATTGCTATTTTGAATTTAATTACATCATTTAACGATTTATATATTTATGCTTAGCTAATTAATTAATTTCATCATAATTCGATACGTTAATTTTAATAATCATTAATAAGTTTATTTAAAGTTAGTTCGAGTTTATTGAAATTAGTTCGAGTTTATTTATTTAATAATTTCCGTTTCTTTACGAGTCCTTATGAAAGTTGTTTTAAGTGAACCCGAGATGGATTTTGGGAACAAAACCGTCCAATTAGCTATTTTGAGCTTATTTCACTAAATTAGCAATTTTTTTATTAATATCCGTTAGTTTCGTAAAAATCGCTAATAATTCCGTTTCAAGCCGATTTCTTATTATTTACGTTAACTAGCTGAGTTTATTTTATTTTCACTCATTAAATTTATTTATTATTGATTCCGTTTTATTACTGAAACTTTTACTAAAACCGATTTTATTAACTCGAGACGGTTTTAAAAACGAGTGAAATTACTTAACGATGAAGAAACGTACGTATAATATATAGCAGGCAAGCAAGCTCGTCACTCATTCTTTCACTCTCTCACGTCTGTTTTTCTTCTTCTCCCTTCCTTTTTCTTCTTTTCGTTCTGTTTTAATTTTTACCAGATTTTAAATTGATCCTGCCACTCCGTTTGTCATCCGTTTTCAACTATTTTTGTTCCATAGCGCTCCTTTCGCCGTTCTCGTCAATCCGTTGTAAGTAAAATTTATTTTCGTCATGTATTTTTACAAACCCATTTATATTTTCAGCTTTATTTATTATAAGACGGTTGTATGTACTAAAATAGACGGTCTGGTAGAAGATTAAAAAGGTAACGATAACGGATTACTCGATATTACTTGTAAAATATGTTTATTTCGAATGCTGGTTAGTCTGTTTTATAATTGAGACGGTGTATAATTATATATAGGGATCCTTATGGATGTTAATTAGTCAGTTGTATAGTTGAGACGGTGTATACTGATATGTGGAGATGATTGAGACGGTGTATACTGACCTCTAGGGATCATTTGGGATGCTAGCTAGTAAGTGGTATATTTAAGACGATGTATCCGACATGTATGGATTGTTTTGGGTGATAATTGGTGTGTTTTATAGTTGAGACGGTGTATCCTGACATGTAGGGATTGTTTTGGACTAATTTGGACTGTGTTGGGGCGATTTTTGTAGTCTTTAGGGACTGTTTTTGAGTTGCTTTATACTTGTGGATTTCCGCTCTAAAACCGTTTTAAATGCTGACTTAGTTGGCTCAGCTAGGACTGTTTTTAGGCGCGAGAATGGAGTCTTAAGGGGATGATTAGTACTCTGTTTTGGGCAGGGACGAGAGCTGTCATCGTGGGTTTTCACTTTGCATTTGAGGACTGGAGTTGGGGTCGAACTTAGGCATCTTTTGGGTTCTGTTTTGGACTGATTTTTGGGTCAGGTTATGAAATAGGGTGAAGGGTGGCTATGAGTAGTCGGGTGGTGGTCGTGTCGGACTCCTTGTGGCTTGCTTTTAGGCGAGTCCGATGGCCCGGGCAGTGATGGCCGCGTGGCCTAAGCGAGTGACCTAGCTAAGTCACGAGTTTGAGGCCATGTGTAGTTGGTGGTTAGGCCGAGTTTGAGGTTGTCATAATAACTTTTGAGCCGTGTCTATAAATTGTTTTGACGCTAGTTTGGTTTATTTAAAATATAATTAAATTAATTTCCGTCTCATATTTTTATATAAAGATAATTCGTTAATATCGTCCTTTCACATAATTATTTTAGGTGGCTCATATGTGGTTGAAGATGAAGAGTAATTTTGGGTTTTAGAAGCTTTCTCAAGTTATTACTTGTCTCTTTGCTAGCGTAAGGTAACTATTCCGAGTTACTCGACGAATTAATGTCACATTAGTAGTTGATGTTGTGTTTGTTGTTTGATAAGTGTTTAGGTGATTGATAATGTTTTATTTTCATTTTTCACATGATAGAAATTGGAAATAGCATGAGAATAATATTGCGATAAAATTTGTAATTTGGGCCAAAGTAGGCCAAGACTCTGAGCTGGGCCAGATTGACCGAACGACTTTGGTCAAACTAGGTTTAAACCGGTCAGCCTCGATTTGACCGATGACCCGTCGCGGGACTCGGGTCGAGGGTTTGTCTTTGAGGTTTGATTGGTTGTTATTGGAGGTTTTATGTTATGCCTTGATATTTGTAATTATCATTTCACATGTTGGTTGTTGGATGCTTTGGATGCCTTATGCTTGAGTCTTGTTTGCCTTTAGCCATTGTAGTTTATTCTCATGGACTATGATATTGATGGTTAGCTATAATTTGGTTATTGATGACATTGAGGATATGGTTGGATTGTCTCATTTGAATAGACATTTATATAGCCTTTCACATGATAGAATGTTAGCATTTATGTTGGT
Source organism: Silene latifolia (assembly GCF_048544455.1). Classification (NCBI taxonomy): domain Eukaryota; kingdom Viridiplantae; phylum Streptophyta; class Magnoliopsida; order Caryophyllales; family Caryophyllaceae; genus Silene; species Silene latifolia. The sequence continues at coordinate 196,962,448 of NC_133526.1, forward strand.
AAGTTGGACTCTTTGCCCCTCTTATGGTTAATTGGGTATCCTACTTGTCTTGTGTGGTGTGGGCTAAAGTATTCAAGCTGGGACTAGGTCCTGGGTGAGTATTTCGGCCTTCATCATAGATAGGTCATTATAGTCTTTGACGAGTGTATGTTCACTGCTTAATAGCCTCTGTGTTTCTGACTTGGTGGGTTTATATCCAAGTTGGGGCATGACCTCGTTACTTATTTTGAGAGTAAGTGGTCAGCTTAAGTACTAGCCAACCCTTTGGTGGACTCCTTAGGGTACTCACATGGTTTTATAAAATTGTGGGTCTTGGGTGCGGTGGTGTGTATCCGCATGTCTAGGTCTGCGCAGATTTTAGGCTAGGGTTGTGTTGTGTCTTGGCCATGTTTTGATAGAACCTCTGAGCCAAGATACCGGTTCGATTACCTTCCCTACCTCGTGGTATAGACTCGAGTTACAGAGTGACTATTGACCGTACTAAGAACTTATGCCTGTCTTTGATATATTGTCCTTTCTTGTTTGATGATTCTATGAATCATAGAAGGTGAGATGCAAGCCGGCTATGGTTGATAGAGTTTGGATTCCTGGATGTTATGTGATTCACATGATAGTGTAGTATGAGTCGGTCTAGTATTCACATGCTAGGACTATGTGGTGTTATATTGTTGTTCACATGATAAGCACGATTGTCTAGCATCTATATGCTAAGGCATTGTGTGATTCGTATTCATATTCTTATGTTTACATGTTATATTAATTATGACATTTCGTGGCTGGGAGAACTCGGAGTTACTCCCCCATCGATCGTGGCTTTCGTATTTGTATAAAATGCGAATGAGTGTAGGTGATGCATATATGGGGTACATGGACGAGCTAGCGAGCAAAGTAACCTTGGAACCTAGATTGGCTTTATTTTATTGTGACCCTTAAACACTTTTTTTTATGTCACATGCATTTTAGGGACATATGTCTCCCTCTTTACATTTGGTTGTATAATTTGATATTCGCGACTTTAGCGATGGTTATGTTATGACACTTCTAGTTAGACCTTGTATGTTTGACACCTTCCAATTTGGATATCTTTATAACAGGTTCAGGTTTTAAAATTACAGGTTTTTACCCAATTGAACCTATTACAAACATTTCCATGCAGTTTTATTCTAGAATTACGTGTTTACTTTTCCGCGATAAGTGAGGGTGTCGATTGGTATCGAGCATATTTGCTCCCGACGCACGTTTGTGCACCCCAATATAAATAACTTGACCTTAAAATAATAAACTTGAGAGATGGGTAAGATGGGTAGACTTAGGACCTTATGTTGTAGTCTCTTTGCGTTTGCTCTTTGTTAGGTACTAACCTGTTTGTTGATTGTCATTTAATAATTGTTGCGTTCTTGGATCAATGACCGTGAGCTTATCTATAGCTAATGGAGTTATTACCCTTATTATAAAAAAAATTTGAACTAAAGGTTTTGAAAATATTTTAATGTTTTTCACTGGTTTTAACGTCAATTAGTGTTAAAGCTTGTTATTGGAGACGTCTGATAATTAGTTTTATCATTTGTTGGTGTAAAAATGTATTTTTATGTCTTTGAATTTGAATATTGATGTTCTTGAGTGATCGCCAAGAGTATCTCCGTTCCATTGAAAGGACACTTATATTTTACGAAGATCAAGAGTTAGTGCCTATTGCTGAGGAGTGAAGATTTGTTCAACCTTTGAAGAATGCTTCTACTTCCTTGAAGATGTTTCTCGTTCTTTTTGTATCTCGCCTTATTCTTAATCTCTTGGTGCTTATCCTCCTTCTAAACTCCCTTCTGTTTTACTTTAAAAGCTACGCTTGTACTCCTAACTTGTCCTTTGTTCTTTGCTTATCCTCCCTTAACGCCATTAGATAGTACTCTTTCTTGTGAGGAATGTGGACCTTGGTTGGAAAATTCGACTTTTGAGGAGATTGTTTGTGTCTGACCCTTAACCCTGGCTTTGAGAAGTCGTGATGTTAGAAAGACTTAGGTAAGGTGATGAGACATACTTAGTGATTCTTATACATAGTTCCTTGACAAAGTAAGTATAATCGATTGGTGGATTCTTTGTGTTAGGAATGAGTTGCCTATGTGATTAAAGTTATAGAACTTGGCTTTGTTGTTTATGTTTGGGATTTGAAAGCTTAGTAGGTTGAGCGTCGTCGCCTTAGGAGTAAACATGAGATAAGTTTAGAATATGAATTTGGAAGAAAACCCATTTTTAGATGTTAACAATCCCGTATAGATTGGGAATGTGATTTGGTGTTAGTTGTTTCTTGAGAACTTTGTTGAGAAGTCTTTGTCAATTTATTCTTTGGTTTTTAAAACATTGAGGTTGTGTCGAGTTCTTGAGATACAGAGATGCTTTTATACTCGAGTGGTAGATTTGCTTTAGGGAAATCCTAATATGTGATAAGATAGGTAGAAGAAGTATCTAACCGATTTATCACCCCTTAAACGAGCGTTTATTTTACCTTGACCCATGTTTGGGATTTGGTCGTTTTGTCATGAAGGTACAATACCATAATAGGCGTGACCTTGTTAGAGAGAACCTTAAGTTTTAGGAAGCGTATGGTTTAAGCCTTAAAATCCTCTTTTATACCTTTAATCGTTTTCCTCCCTTTCGTTCATACCTTGGTTGGATTTGATTCTTAAGTATAAAAGTTTACTCGTTATTTCCTTGTCTTGAATACCTTCCTAATTCTAATATCTCTTACTGGTTGGTAACTAGTTATCTTTATGATTCGACTCTTTTAGTCTCACATCTTGACATGTTCATATATTCTTTTTTAAATTTCCTATCATTTCCTGACCTGGTTATTACCCTTTGTTTCCTTAGTGGAGTGATGACATTGTTGTTTGAGATTTGAGTATCTGGCGTTTCCTTGTTGTCTAATTTTCCTTTCTCCTTGATCATAAGCGTTACCGTTCATACCTCATTTCCTCGCTTCATCTTGCTCCTCCTTTAAGTTTGACACTCGTATCTTGTGAAACTCTATCTTTGACATCCTTGTAATTTTGACTTCAATTTCTACCCTATGAAATTCATTATAGCTCTCTTGTTGCTTAAGTTTGAGCTCTCTTAACATACTTTGTTTCTATGCTATCTAAGTTACTTTCCTTTATGTACAACTTCTAAACTTTCAAGCTACCAGTTTCGATTCATTCTTAAAAGTTTATGTCACTTCTGCAAACCTAACCTATTTTTAAAGATCTGAAAATGAAAATTTGATTTAGTTCCCTATTCCTTCCTTAAATATAAACTCATTTATCATAATTTTAATTACTAGACTCGAGATTTCGTTAAGTTTTATCCAATTTCTGTTAACTTTGATCTATTTATGACTTCTTTGTCAAAGTTTAATGTTACATTTTTAGGAATTTGATTTCCCTTTGAGTTTAAAGGTGAAACCTTTATTTCCATTTTGGCTTTTGCAAAAGAAAATTTGAATGGATTTCCTTTTCTTTTGATTTTAACGTTGATCGGATGTTAGAACTCGTTATTAGAAACGTTTAATAACTTGTTCTACTCTTGTCGACGAGTGATTTTCGGTTTTAAATTTGTCTCTGACTTGGAAATTTAGCGTTCTTGTGTGCACAACAAGAGCAATTTCGTTCCATGAATGAGACTTATACTTTTGAAAACTTTTCATTAATGTTTCTGAAAGTATTTTGATTTTCGATTTATACAAATAATTTACTTTTTGACCTTATCTTTGATTTGGAATGTGATGTTCTTGAATGCGCAACGAGAGCACTTCCGTTCCTTTGATGAGAATCTGGTTCTGTCGGAAAATTTTATTTGAAACTTTTGAAAGAATTTTGATTCTTACGATAAGTGACCTTTTAAATGTTTTGGTTACCGATTTCAATTTCAGTTTTATTTTTATAACCTTTCATTTATACTTTCAAGTTTCGAGGACGAAACTTTTTAAAAGATGGGGTGATTGTAACACCCCGTATTTTATTAAGTTGGATAAAATTCTTTTAATTGCTATTTTGAATTTAATTACATCATTTAACGATTTATATATTTATGCTTAGCTAATTAATTAATTTCATCATAATTCGATACGTTAATTTTAATAATCATTAATAAGTTTATTTAAAGTTAGTTCGAGTTTATTGAAATTAGTTCGAGTTTATTTATTTAATAATTTCCGTTTCTTTACGAGTCCTTATGAAAGTTGTTTTAAGTGAACCCGAGATGGATTTTGGGAACAAAACCGTCCAATTAGCTATTTTGAGCTTATTTCACTAAATTAGCAATTTTTTTATTAATATCCGTTAGTTTCGTAAAAATCGCTAATAATTCCGTTTCAAGCCGATTTCTTATTATTTACGTTAACTAGCTGAGTTTATTTTATTTTCACTCATTAAATTTATTTATTATTGATTCCGTTTTATTATCGGGAAACTTTTACTAAAACCGATTTTATTAACTCGAGACGGTTTTAAAAACGAGTGAAATTACTTAACGATGAAGAAACGTACGTATAATATATAGCAGGCAAGCAAGCTCGTCACTCATTCTTTCATTCTCTCACGTCTGTTTTTCTTCTTCTCCCTTCCTTTTTCTTCTTTTCGTTCTGTTTTAATTTTTACCAGATTTTAAATTGATCCTGCCACTCCGTTTGTCATCCGTTTTCAACTATTTTTGTTCCATAGCGCTCCTTTCGTCGTTCTCGTCAATCCGTTGTAAGTAAAATTCATTTTCGTCATGTATTTTTACAAACCCATTTATATTTTCAGCTTTATTTATTATAAGACGGTTGTATGTACTAAAATAGACGGTCTGGTAGAAGATTAAAAAGGTAACGATAACGGATTACTCGATATTACTTGTAAAATATGTTTATTTCGAATGCTGGTTAGTCTGTTTTATAATTGAGACGGTGTATAATTATATATAGGGATCCTTATGGATGTTAATTAGTCAGTTGTATAGTTGAGACGGTGTATACTGATATGTGGAGATGATTGAGACGGTGTATACTGACCTCTAGGGATCATTTGGGATGCTAGCTAGTAAGTGGTATATTTAAGACGGTGTATGCTGACATGTATGGATTGTTTTGGGTGATAATTGGTGTGTTTTATAGTTGAGACGGTGTATACTGACATGTAGGGATTGTTTTGGACTAATTTGGACTCTGTGTTGGGGCGATTTTTGTAGTCTTTAGGGACTGTTTTTGAGTTGCTTTATACTTGTGGATTTCCGCTCTAAAACCGTTTTAAATGCTGACTTAGTTGGCTCAGCTAGGACTGTTTTTAGGCGCGAGAATGGAGTCTTAAGGGGACGATTGGTACTGTTTTGGCGGGGACGAGAGCTGTCATCGTGGGTTTTCACTTTGCATTTGAGGACTGGAGTTGGGGTCGAACTTAGGCATCTTTTGGGTTCTGTTTTGGACTGATTTTTGGGTCAGGTTATGAAATAGGGTGAAGGGTGGCTATGAGTAGTCGGGTGGTGGTCGTGTCGGACTCCTTGTGGCTTGCTTTTAGGCGAGTCTGATGGCCTGGCTGTGGCCTAGGCAGTGACCTAGCTAAGTCACGAGTTTGAGGCCATGTGTAGTTGGTGGTTAGGCCGAGTTTGAGGTTGTCATAATAACTTTTGAGCCGTGTCTATAAATTGTTTTGACGCTAGTTTGGTTTATTTAAAATATAATTAAATTAATTTCCGTCTCATATTTTTATATAAAGATAATTCGTTAATATCGTCCTTTCACATAATTATTTTAGGTGGCTCATATGTGGTTGAAGATGAAGAGTAATTTTGGGTTTTAGAAGCTTTCTCAAGTTATTACTTGTCTCTTTGCTAGCGTAAGGTAACTATTTCGAGTTACTCGACGAATTAATGTCACATTAGTAGTTGATGTTGTGTTTGTTGTTTGATAAGTGTTTAGGTGATTGATAATGTTTTATTTTCATTTTTCACATGATAGAAATTGGAAATAGCATGAGAATAATATTGCGATAAAATTTGTAATTTGGGCCAAAGTAGGCCAAGACTCTGAGCTGGGCCAGATTGACCGAACGAGTTTGGTCAAACTAGGTTTAAACCGGTCAGCCTCGATTTGACCGATGACCCGTCGCGGGACTCGGGTCGAGGGTTTGTCTTTGAGGTAAGATTGGTTGTTATTGGAGGTTTTATGTTATGCCTTGATATTTGTAAGATTGGTTGTTATTGGAGGTTTTATGTTATGCCTTGATATTTGTAATTACTTGATATTTGTAATTTTCATTTTCACATGTTGGTTGTTGGATGCTTTGGATGCCTTATGCTTGAGTCTTGTTTGCCTTTAGCCATTGTAGTTTATTCTCATGGACTATGATATTGATGGTTAGCTATAATTTGGTTATTGATGACATTGAGGATATGGTTGGATTGTCTCATTTGAATAGACATTTATATAGCCTTTCACATGATAGAATGTTAGCATTTATGTTGGTAAGTTGGACTCTTTGCCCCTCTTATGGTTAATTGGGTATCCTACTTGTCTTGTGTGGTGTGGGCTAAAGTATTCAAGCTGGGACTAGGTCCTAGGTGAGTATTTCGGCCTTCATCATAGATAGGTCATTATAGTCTTTGACGAGTGTATGTTCACTGCTTAATAGCCTCTGTGTTCCTGACTTGGTGGGTTTATATCCAAGTTGGGGCATGACCTCGTTACTTATTTTGAGAGTAAGTGGTCAGCTTAAGTACTAGCCAACCCTTTGGTGGACTCCTTAGGGTACTCACATGGTTTTATAAAATTGTGGGTCTTGGGTGCGGTGGTGTGTATCCGCATGTCTAGGTCTGCGCAGATTTTAGGCTAGGGTTGTGTTGTGTCTTGGCCATGTTTTGATAGAACCGCTGAGCCAAGATATCGGTTCGATTACCTTCCCTACCTCGTGGTATAGACTCGAGTTACAGAGTGACTATTGACCGTACTAAGAACTTATGCCTGTCTTTGATATATTGTCCTTTCTTGTTTGATGATTCTATGAATCATAGAAGGTGAGATGCAAGCCGGCTATGGTTGATAGAGTTTGGATTCCTGGATGTTATGTGATTCACATGATAGTGTAGTATGAGTCGGTCTAGTATTCACATGCTAGGACTATGTGGTGTTATATTATTGTTCACATGATAAGCACGATTGTCTAGCATCTATATGCTAAGGCATTGTGTGATTCGTATTCATATTCTTATGTTTACATGTTATATTAATTATGACATTTCGTGGCTGGGAGAACTCGGAGTTACTCCCCACTGACTGTGGCTTTCGTATTTGTATAAAATGCGAATGACAGGTAGGTGATGCATATATGGGGTACATGGACGAGCTAGCGAGCAAAGTAACCTTGGAACCTAGATTGGCTTTATTTTATTGTGACCCTTAAACACTTTTTTTTATGTCACATGCATTTTAGGGACATATGTCTCCCTCTTTACATTTGGTTGTATAATTTGCTATTCGCGACTTTAGCGATGGTTATGTTATGACACTTCTAGTTAGACCTTGTATGTTTGACACCTTCCAATTTGGATATCTTTATAACAGGTTCAGGTTTTAAAATTACAGGTTTTTACCCAATTGAACCTATTACAAACATATCCATGCAGTTTTATTCTAGAATTACGTGTTTACTTTTCCGCGATAAGTGAGGGTGTCACAATTTCCAACAGAGAGCTGAAACAAATCTTGGAAAAGGTAGTAAGCAAGAACAGAAAGGATTGGAGTCGGAAGCTCGATGACACTTTGTGGGCTTACCGTACTGCATTCAAGACACCGATTGGAGCATCACCGTACCGTCTAGTCTATGGCAAGTCTTGCCATTTACCTGTGGAGCTCGAGTACAAGGCTATGTGGGCCATAAAGGAGCTGAATATGGATCCCTCACTTTGGCGGGTGAGAAGCGGCGATGCGGTTGAATGAGCTTGATGAGTTTCGACTGCATGCCTATGATAGTGCTCGAGTGTATAAGGAGCGAACGAAGAAGTGGCATGACAAGCATATTTTGCCAAGGGAATTTCATGTTGGTGAGAAAGTCCTCTTATTTAACTCTCGTTTGCGTTTGTTTCCAGGTAAGCTGAAGAGTAGATGGTCTGGACCGTTCACTATAGCTGATGTGAACAAGTTTGGGTCAGTTACACTGCAAACAAACAAAGGGGAAATCTTCAAAGTGAATGGGCAACGATTGAAGATCTACCATGAAGGAGCGTATGTCGGGGTAATAGAGGCATTGGACCTCTTTGCCTTTGATTCTTCTCACTGATTAAGAATTACGGTCGTGCGGGACCGTAAAAACGAGCGCTACCAAGAGGCAGCTCGGATTTTGTAACTTATTAGTTTGTAATTAGGATTTCATTTTAAGCTTTTGTAATCGCTTTTAATTTTTTCTTGAACTTTGAGAGATGAGCGGAGGGAATTTCATGTATTCCCCAAGTTTTATGTGTAGGATTGACGAATTTTGGAACCAAGAATGACGAAGAACGAAAAAGGGAGTCATCAGGTGCATCCTCGATCGAGCCAGGTGCGACTCGATCGAGGAACCTATGAGCTCGATCGAGCCAGGAGCGACTCGATCGAGGCACCATTGCAGATTTTACAAAAGCTTAAAACGAAAGTTGGCTAGTCAGGAATTTGGTTCCTCGATCGAGCCAGGCGCGACTCGATCGAGGATCTTAAAAAAACCCGGTTCCGCGTTAATTTTCACGCCGGTTTTATGCTTTCTTGTTATTACTTCTTTCAATTCCCTTCTTCTATTTCGCCCTTTTTCCTGCATTACTTAACTTCTATTGCTCTTTCTCTCTTCATTCATCATCAAATCTCTCTTACAACTTGTGTTTACTTGCTTATTAAGTGTTTGCATCAATCTCTTGTGCTTATTTTCGCAATTTCATTGCCATATTTGCCAAGGTAAGTCCCGAATTGTCCTATTTTGTCTCGGAAAAATCTGCAATTTCTTACTTAAAACTTGAGTTTATTGTATTAAATCTTCCATTGCTAGTATACAATTGCTATTTCCTTGCTTTCTAGCCCCTTGTTTGTTGAAATTCATGCCTAATTTGCTAATTTGGGAATTAGGGTTCTTCAAAATCCGGGTAGAGATTATGCATTAAATTGGTTAGAAATTGTGTTCTTATGCTTGGAATCTTCATTATTTGATACATACTCATGTTCCCCTAACTTTTTGGATGCTTTAATTGTGATTTTGAGTCTTAAAAATTGATTTTTTGACCCATTCATGCCAAAAACCGGGACTGTTTTATGCTATGGTTGAAGTATGATTGTCTACTTGTCTATCTTGCAGACAATGTCAACTTTTAGGCAAGGAAATAAGAGGACTCGAGAAAGGAGAGCCCCGATCCAGCAACCCGAGGTGATTCCCGAAGAAGTGGTGTCTTCGGAGGACGACTTGTCTCCTTTGGACGATTACCCCTTCATTGAATTCTGTGACAAGGCACAAAAGGACTGGTTCAAGTATTTGTTAACTAAATCCATGAGTGCCACTCGATGCGTGGATAGTAAAATTTTGCGAACATTGAAGATTGATGAAATTATGTATGGAATGTTCAATGAGATAGGGTTACAGGGTCTTTTTCTACTCCATGAATTATCTTACCCTGCTTTAACCCTCGAGTTTCTAAGCTCATTTACTTACTTTCCCAGTGACCACCTTATCAAGTTTCGATTGCTTAACGTAGAACGGTCCTTAACCTTTGACCGTCTGTCAGAAATTCTGGGAATAGATAAGCATACCGACGGAGATTTATACAGTGTTGGTGGGTTGTCCGCTATTCGATACTTCCCATTGTTTACCGGTTATGCGGATGCGGATGTCAGTGCTATGTCTTTGTTGGACGTCCAACATGTTTGTCTTCGTTTATTTTTACGGTATTTGAGCTATTTCTTGTATGGCCGGCACGGCAAGAGCAGGACCTCCACTATTGAGGTCTTGATCCTTGCTAGTTACATGAATCCTTATCGGGAGGAGACATTCCAGTTCTCTCCCCCTGCTCTTGTGTGCTCGGCTTTTGACAGGATGATTGGGAGGTATGGGGACCTTGATTATGGTGCTCTTGTCACCAAGATAGTTAGGGCTGTTTGTGATTTTAGGGGTGATGACCCCTACGAGCCCATGGATGACCATGAGCCGCTTGCAGATGATGACCACCTCTGTTATGACATTTCTTATATTGACATCAAGAATGGGAAGGACCATTACTGGAAGGTCCAGGGCGAGTCTTACATGCTTCTACCTTGTGACCGTTTACCTGCTGTAGACCCCCTTGAGGAGAGTACGGCTGTGGAGTGACCCCCGCCCGTTACTTATCTGATTCCTCAGGACCTTCTCGTCACTTTTCCGGGGTCTAGTACTACTACCACTACCGGCGGGCGCCGGAGACGTCTTAGGCCCACTACTCATCTGCCTGGCTCATTTCAGCCTGCTCCTCCTCCACCTCCTACAGCCTATCCTACTCCGGGCTACCATTTTGATCCAGTTATTGCACGAGAGGTGAGATTACATGAGGGCATCAACACCGCCTTGACAGAGCGGCGGATGTGGGAACAAATGGAGGCCATGTCTCTTGCTTCGGGGGGACAGTATCGGGGTGTGACACCTAGCTATTACACCGCTCCTGGTGACGACAGCCGTGTTTTCCACCTCTATGGAGTGACTTCTACAGAGTTCGGACAGTTTAGTACAGCCTATGGTGCCTTGGGCCGACCCTTTTACACTCCAGTCCGCCCTGCTCAGTCTACTTCTGTTTTTCCTGAGGATGTCGGTGTTCCTTGCTCCCAAAGAGGACCGTTTGGTCAGTTTAGTCCTTCTACTTCCGCTGCTGCTATTCCAGGAGGCGGCCGTGGTAGAGGCCGTGTTAGGAGAGCCACCCGTGGTCGAGGCCGTAGCCCAGTTCCTGATCCTGAGCTGATGTCCTTGTATGCCGAGATTGATGATTTTGATGATGCTGATGGAGCCCAGTAGTGACAGTTGGTCACTACATCCCTCTCTTTCCATCTGGTTTGGGGGAGGCTACTGCATTACAACTGGTATTATCTTTCTTGTTTTTGTTTTATTGCATTTCTTATTTTTCTCCTCTTCCCTTTGTTAGTAGTGTCCCATAGGTTGCTGGATTTCTGTGTGACTGCTATGCTGTAGGCGTCACAATGAGGACACTGTGACATTTAGGTTTGGGGGAGTGTGTTTATTTCTGTTGTGTGTTTTTCTTTATTGTTGTGTGAAAAAAAATTCAAAAACAAAATTGAAAAATTATAAAATACAAAAACATGTTTTTATTGATTTTGAGTCGAGTCTTGGTGAATTGTGTAGCAATGATGATAATTTGCTTTGTTTTTGCATTTGAGTCCCATTTAGTTGTCCATGTACATTGTTTTGACCTGTTAGCTATGATGAACAAAGCTCTTTACTCAAGTCTTGACCGTCACAATATGCCTTATGCCGAGTAGATTTGACTTTATTTTGTTGGTAAACCACTTAAATTTCTGAGGTCTTTAGAGCTTCCTAGGCCGGGAACATCAATAAACCGGTCTTATTGTTATTTAGGCTGAAGAGTGTGGTCTCCTTGTGGAATATGTAATATCAAATTGCATAAGTGTGACATTAGTTTCTTAGCTTTTGCGCGTTCATATGATTAAGTACATGAGCAAAGGCGGTTCTTTTTGTTCAAATATGCCAAACATCACCCAGTTTTTGCTAGCCCATTTGAACCATGTAGCCATTTTATATCCTATTTCTTAGCTACATTCCAGAATTTGCCTACCTTTTTCGGGACAGTCGCAGTTGCTTGAGTCCTTATTGTTATAGGTTGGGACTTTTATTGTCATGTGGGTAGTAGCTATCTTTTTGTAGCAATTGTGTGACCTCTTATGTTGAAAAAGAGAAGTATTATGAAGCAAAGAAAAAAAGAAGAAGAAAAAGAAAAAAAAAAGTTTCGAAAAAAAAGAGTTCAGAAAAAGAAAAAAAAAGAAAAGGAAAGGAAAAGAAAAGAAGAAAAAATGCCTGCTTCATTGAGTTTTGTTAGGAGGTCGTGTGTGGTATTTACTGGAGTCTAATGCACTTTTGGAGAGCATTTACATTCGCTCATATGTTGTCAAAGTTGAGATAATTTCTCCAGTTGGATGATTGTTTTATTTCTTATTAGATTTGGCTATTGGTCTAGCGCTGCGACTACCGTCTGAGCCTCACATACCCATACGTGCTTTTGCACAACCACTTCTATACCCATGCCACTTTACCACCATTCTGTCCTTGATACATGTACTTGGTCTGTTTTGTGAATGCGTATTAGTTGGAGAATCTCTTTATCACATTAGATTGCATGCATATTTCATAAGTTGAGTGAGAGTCTTTATTCTTTCTATCTTACATATATCTCACCCCTTATGAGTGCATGAGTGAAACCGCGAGAGTCCAACAAAATTGTCTTGCAAGATTGAAAAGCATTTGGCTAAGTCTCGGTATCATGTCACATCTTGAGTAAGAGCTGCGTTAGTCTATTACCCGTGCTTTTAAATTTGTTTTATTGGCACAACTTTGGTCATTACTTTGTTATAGATGTGGACAGCTGGGATTTGTATGTGCCTAGACATTTGCTCTGAGTTATTCATTCACCATATGTTTGCTGTTCTTTGTTTGGCCTGATTGCTTTGCTTGAGGACAAGCAAAGGTTTGGTTTGGGGGAGTTTGATGTATCACTTTTATATATACTTGTATAGCTCCTTTTATACCATTTTACATACCGTTTCGTGCCTTTAATATCATTTATATGCCGTATTTCAATGAATTGTCGATACTGCAGCTATTTTGTGTTTTGATGCAGAAATGACTCGTTATGAGTATGATCAAGCTAAGATTAGCATGGCAGAGACGGCATAGTAGAATACACGAAGCATGGCACGAGGAACGAGGAAGCACGAAGGCTAGAAGAGAAAGAAAGGAGGAAGACGTCTGTGAAGATGGTTCCTGGATCGAGTCACCACTGGCTCGATCGAGCAACTGTCCTCGATTGAGTCACCTCTGGCTCGATCGAGGAACCTCTCTGGCAGATTTATTTCCGGATTTTCCTAAAACGATTATCTTTTGTTATAAATTAGAAACTCGTACTTTTATGTTAGACTACGTTTTATTTTACCTTCATACTGCTGGATACTCTTCTTGGAACCCTAATCTTTCCTTGTAAACGGTACTAATCTTTCCTCATTAATTAATCGTTCATCGTTTTATGTTAATTGATTGTTATCTCATGCTTTTAATTATGTTTTCATTCTTAATCATTGTTGTTGTTGTTATCATTATGAGTAGCTAATCTCCTCATCTAGGATGAAGGGGATCTAGGTTAATTAAAAGGGAAAGTTGATTAATTGCTATTGATAACGCATAAGTTGTTGTTTGATTATTGTTCTTCTTCTAGTTAATTAACTTAAGGCCTGAGTTATTAATTAGTGTAGCGAATTAATCCTATCGCCGACCGGGTTAGAATTAATATAGGCTGCGATAATCAAATAGATTGTATCTAATTATAGCGACCGCATGTTAGAATCGATCTAAAGGGCATAATTGAGTCGACCGATCTTATGACCTTAAACAGCTTGATAGATTTAGCAATTGATTAATAAGCCCCAAATAATTAACCTAGTGAACCGGAAATCCTAGACTTTTAATATTATCGTTTAAACCTCTTTTTAATTACTTGCAATTAGTTGATTAGATCAAAACAAAACAAACCCCCCAGAAATCGGTTACTTTTAGACAACTTAAATATTTAGAGACTTAGCTTTTACCGCCTTCCTGTGGATTCGATATCTGTCTTACTGCTAGCTATTCTTGTTAGTCCTGAGATAGTTTTACTTTGGTTTGGTGATACGACTTTAGCCACATCAACAGGCTTGAAACCTGGCTTAATTGGGATTCTATGTTCGGCGATATCCTTGTCGATCCCTGGCATGTCTTTGTAGGACCAAGCGAAGACGTCTTTGAACTCGTTTAGGAGGTCTATGAAATCGGCCCTTTCGATAGAGCTCAAGGTAGTCCCTATCCTAAGTTCTTGGGGTTCTAGTTCGGTTCCTACATTGATGGGTTCGGTGTTCTCTATTACTGGTCCCCCTTCCCCTTCTTGTAGTATTTCTTTGGCTACGTAGGGAGGTATCTCAATTGAGTCTGGGTCTTGGTCATCCTCAGTATCATCGTAAACAGAATTGCACTCAAGATAACACAAAGAGTAAGCAGAACCTGATTTATTCATATTAAAGTTTGAGAAAAGTTGAAACAAAGAAGCCATCTTATCTGTAGTCAGTGGCGGTAAAGGGACAGTTGTTGGGACATTTCCCGAACTACTGTTACTATTTGAGGCTAAGCTAGGAGAAACAAAGGGAATGGGGATGACGACAGGAGGAGACTCCTTAGTGACTTCTCTAGACTCTGACTCGAATTCATCGTCTTCTGGTTCTCCTTTGAACATCTCTCCTTCTCCAGTGGTGAGCTTGAAGAGTCGTCCTTGATTGTTGGTCCACTTGATTGATTTTCTCCATCCTTTCTGCTAATCCGCGCTTGTTTCTGTGATTAACGCGGTAGGGTTGAAGTTATCATCTTGAAGTATCATGGTAATGATCTCATCCTGCGCGGCTCTAACAAATCGATCTTCTCCAAACAATAGACTAACAGCTTGTTCGTCTAAGCAAGGTGCTTGACGAGCTTTGACGGTAGGAACCGTTTCTGAAGGAATGAAGTAGAAATCGTGAAAGATCTCGATTCCGGCTAGCTTCCTTTCGAGATAGTGCCAAGGTTCGGGAAATCCGTGAAAGGGTTCTAGACTTCCTTCCTTAACGAAGTATTCGTTTAGGGTAGGGAGATAGGGTCGCATTTGGACTCCTACGTACTTACGGTTTTGAACTTGAGCAAACATCTCGAGAACTTCCTCTTTAGTGGGTTTGTACCCTAGTCCAAGTGATATTCTTTTTGAGTTGCCTTCCTTATAGGGTACGAAGGTGTTTCTTCGGATAGGGTTCAAAGGCATTCCAGGGAAGTATCCCTGGGATTTGAGTATGTGGTTGACCACCAAGTTGGAGTAGGGATCGTAGTATAAGGGTGCCAATTCACTTTCTATGACGCTTATGCTTTGGAAGCCCCCAAGCTCATATACTGGATCCGCAAGGACTTGATTGTTTGACTTCTTTTTTATTATTGCCTTGATGGGTGACGAAGTGATCGTCACCACTTTGACATTTATTGGGATCTTGATCTTTTAATGAAGGGTGGATGTCACCGCTTTGGAAGCGTGAATCCAAGGTCTTCCTAGAAGTATGTTGAAGGAAGCTTCAATGTCCACTATTTGGAAGTTAACCTTTCGTTCAATTGGCCCTGTGGCTATGGTTAGGTTAACGAGTCCTACTACCTTTCGTCGTGTACCATCATATGCACGAACACCTTGATTGGTAGGGGTCCAATCCGACTCTTTCATGCCCAATTTGTATGCCGTTTTGAGGGGTATGACGTTGACCGCGGAGCCATCATCAACCAAGGTCATTGGCACATTCTTCTTTAGACAAATGACGATGATATAAAGTGCCAAGTTGTGACTAGCGCCAAAGGGTGGCAAATCTTCGTCTGAGAAAGTAATAGGATTACTTAGCTTCGGTGATTCTTGGAAGACCAAGTTTACTACATCGTCGGGTGTGGAGTTATGTGCTACACTTAGTTTGGCCAAAGCTTCCAGTAAAGCTTGGCGGTGTGGGAATGAGCTTGCTACTAGTTGCCAGAATGAAAGATCAGCCTTTGTCTTCTGTAATTGCTTGAGCAAATGATCAGTGGAGTCATCTTCGTTATCATTTGGTGTGACAGCGTTGGTTGGACCGTTTTGAGTAGTATTTTGATATGGACGCCCCGAACGAGTTAGGTGATCCATATCTTGGTCTTCACCATTTTGGACTATTTATTTGACTAGGGAGTTTTCAATGAGATACTCGTCCTCGTCATCATCGGCCCATACTCCATTGATTGTAGCTAGTTCCCTCATTCTCATGATTTCGTCTTCTAGTTGTGTGATTTGGTCTACTAGTTTGTCAACCACGGCGACAATTTCTTGCATAGTGGCATTTTGAGAAAAGACTAGTGGGGCATGTTCTTTGGGTGCCGCATTGGGGTCATGTAAAGTTGTCACCACATTTTCTAATTCCCAAACTTGCCTATCCACACTCCTTGCCCATGTGATGAAGTCGGAAATGGTAGGGGAAATGGTAGAGTAGAACCCTTCATTTTCGATCGCGCAGATCTCACCTTCGATTGGAGAAATGAGGTGTGAACAATCTAAGGTAGATTCTTCACTTGTGATCACTAGAATCCCAAGAGGGTTATGAGTGTTGTTGGGTTTTCCTCCCGGCGGTATTGGTAGTCGACCATCCTCTATCATGTCTTAAAGCACATTTTTCAATTTGTAGCATTTTTCTGTGTCGTGTCCCTTACCCCTATGGTATTCACAGTATGAGTTCTCGTCCCAGAACTTGGACTTCTTTTCAGGTTCGGGAGTAGGTCTTATGGGTTGGAGTTTCCCTTGCTTCATTAACCTCTTTAGAGCATTGGAGTAAGTGTCCCTAAGATTCGTGAATTTCCTTGGTGGGGTACTCTTCTTGGATGGCTCAAGAAGGTTAACTTCATCAGTCTTGCTAGTGGAGCCGTAAGAACGACTTGTTGAGCCTTGATATTGTAATACTCCGTATTTATAGTCTTGGGGGTACTCTATCGAGTAGCCCTTACTCTGTCGAGTAAGGGTATGTTGCAGAATAAAATAGTTTCTGACCTGTTGGGCACTCGATCGAGTAGCTGGGGCACTCGATCGAGTAGGGGGGTACTCGATCGAGTACCTTGGGTACTCGATCGAGTGTCCGGTTTATCGGGGGAGTTTTCTCGGGTTTTGTTAATTACGCGATTAAGGTATATAAACATATTCGGCATTGTTTTACAACACTTTTTACAAAACCTAAAACCTGTTTAAGAGAGAAAGCAACTGGTTCTTCTTCCTAATCGCGTTCTTGACAATCCCCGGAGTTCAGACGGTCGGTTTGCATCGTAGTTCGTGTCGTTGGATTCCTTGCGTCGAGGGTAAGCTTCTAACATAAGTTTTATAATGTTTTGATAAGATTGGTGAAACCCTAATTTAGGATTTGGGGGTTTTATGAATAGTAAGTAATTGGTAGTCTTTATGTGTATGTGTTAGGAGGAGAATTCGTAGAAGAGGCGTTTTGAGACAATTTTGTAGATACCGTCTGCGTGTTGTGCTTTCCGGTAGGATTTCCTACTCAGTATTAGTCCCATAATGGGATATTGGTGATGTGTTGTAATTAGTTAATTGATATGATGATTGTAATTGTGATTGTGATTGTGGTTGTGTTTGTTGATGGCTCTCGAGATGCGTTCTCGGCTGAGTGGGGTCACTTGCGGGAGTGATCTCACGCCCTAGTTTCGCCTTCTGTGGAACCCGCCACAGAAGGGATGTGCACATTAATGAGCAGGGTTATCGCTCGTACGATGAGCGGGGCTTAGGTGGGAACGGCTGCGGTCCCCCACTGGTAGGGCTGGTCCAGTGGACAGTCAGTGATTGAGACGGTTGGTTGGTGTGTGTGTGTGTGTGTGACAGTTCAGCTGTCTGTTTGTCTTATTGTTGTTATCTATATTGATTGTGTGATTAGTACTGACCCCGATGTTGTTTTGTAAACCTGCGGTGATCCATTCGGGGATGGTGAGCAGATATTGAGCAGGTATTGAGATGAGTACTGGGATAGCTGGGATGGCCACGACATGACGATAGAGTCTTCCGCTGTAGTTTAGCATTTATTTACATTTCAGTTGAGAACAGATAATTTGGAATAATGTATCGTACTTTCAGTTTGGTTTCAAGGATTGTATTCATTCATTAAACTATTATAATAAATGTTGTTTCCGTTTTGTCTATTTGATTATCATACCTCGGGCGACCGAGATGGTGATGTCTTCATACCTGAGTGGTCCTGGTAAGGCGCTCGGAGTATGGGGTGTTACAAATGGTATCGAGCGACGATCCGAAACCGTAACCAATGAACTTAATGAACATAGAGAGTCAATTAAAAAGAACCCGGGGTAAAAGTTGTAGGAGCTAGTGCAAAGGCTTGGGAGACGTCCTAAAGTCGCAAGGGGTCGCCTTACAACTTTGAACCGGTCACGGGGGAAAGTGTTTGTCGAGTATATGTGTGCTTGGTTGATTTGTTAACAAGGTGATGAAGTGTGTGATTGTTGGATGTTGAAGGAGAAGTTGAGCATGTGAAAGAAAAGTAATATATGATTGGAATAACATGTTGAGTGTTTATAATGTGGCTTTCATAGCATGATGAATTGATTTTTGTTGATAAGTAGAATAGATGCGTAGCATATTGTTTATGGTACCATGTAGCTTTTGTAAAGTTTAGCATGTTAGTATATGACGTAACATGCGGGTAGCCTTTACGTATTAGTGGTACTTGATCGAGTGAGACTAACTCGATCGGGTGGGTTTCTGGCAATTTTGAGTCCAGAATCGCGTTTTGGGGCACTCGATCGAGTAGCTAGGGGTACTCGATCGAGTAGGGGGTCACTCGATCGAGTAGCCTAGATACTCGATCGAGTGGGTTAGAGATCAGAAGGTCTGTTTGGTTCTGGAGTTGGGTACTCGATCGAGTACATAGGGGCACTCGATCGAGTAGCCCGTTACTCGATCGAGTGGGTTTGGATACTCGATCGAGTAGGTTCTGGGCAGCGAGTTTTCGTGTTTTGAAGTTTAGTACGTATGTTCATATCTACCCTTTCTTATATATGTATAGTTTCGAGATGCCGCCAAAGAGAAATGCCTTGTATGCGAGAGCTGAGCTTATGACCGTGGATGACATCGTTAAGATGTTAGAGCACCAGGATGCTCTTACCGAGACCCTAAAGAAAGTGAATGAGGACAAGAGTAAGGATAAGGAGAAGGAGGTTGACCATGCTAAAGTCAGCCTCTATATTGCGAGGTTTAACCCGAAAGAGTACAAGGGAGTTGAGGAGCCTAACCTTCTTGATAGTTGGCTGAGGGAGATGGAGAATATTCTAGATTTAGTCCACTGTGTCCGATGAGATGAGAGTGGATCAGCTGCATTTTATCCGAGGGAGGCAGCTGGCAAGTGGTGGGATTCGGTGAAGGTGAGTGCTAAGGAATTGTATACCAACCAAGGGTTACCTGCTATACCTTGGGAGGAGTTTCGTAGGGCTGTGAGGAAGGAGTTTGTGCCGGAGCATGTGAGGAGTAAGTTGAGGGAGGAGTTTGATAAGTTTAAGATGACTGCTGAGATGTCTGTGGCTGAGTACTACAGCAGTTCAATGAGAAATCTAGATATCCGAGGACATGGGTTTGAGTGATGAGAATCGGCCTTGAGGTTTGAGAGTGGGCTAACCACGAAAATTATGGATAAGTTACCCGTGGGAGTCCTTTGCGATGTAAAGGAAGCGTATGAGAGGGGCGGGAGAGCCGAGAGACTAGTGGAGATGGCTCGGGAGAGGTCCGGTGGAGAGAAGAGGAAGTCGAGAGCGAGGGTGGTGGCCAATCTAATTACAAGAAAGGCAACCACAATCAGCCTAAGGGGTTTTCTTTCGGATCGGGGTTTAGTCTTTGGGGCTTCCTTTTTGGGCGAGGCCGAGGGAGTGTGAGTAATAGTTGGGGAGTTACCTGCTTTGGGTGTGGTGGCGTAGGCCACAAGAGACATGAGTGCACGAGTGCACCGGGATCTTTCGAGACCGCACAGAGCTTCGCGAGCAATGGACCGGTGGGTCATGGCCAAACCGGGAGGTCGAGCTACCAGAGTGGGAGGCAACCGCAACGGCGGTAATTCTTATCGAAGACACCGATGAACAACAACAACAATCAAGGGTCGGGTGCTAAGCCGACCGCATCGCCCAAGATCTTGTCCGGGGAGGTGGGCAAAAGACCGGTGGCAAGTTATTCATGATGGACAAGAAGGGTGAGGAAGATGCGCATGTTATCACCCGGTACATTCCTTGTTAATGGTATTCCTACGTTTGTTTTGTTCGATTCGGGGGCTTCTCAGTCGTTTGTGTCTTCGAGTCATGTGAAACAGTTGGGTTTGAGAGTATATGAGTCTGTTAATGAGCAAGTTTTCATACCTTCGGGTGAGTCTGTGCCATGTGGGAGGTTGTTTAGAGATGTATCCTTGATAGTTGGGCAAGTTGATTTCCCTGTAGACTTGCTAGAGTTTCCTTTTAACGGTTTTGAGATGATAGTTGGGATGGATTGGTTAGGAAAGTATAAAGCTAAGATAGATTGTCATCAAAAGAAAGTGTCCTTAAGAGGTCCAAAGGGTGTTAGTGTGTCTTACAGGGGTTTCTAGTCGACCCAAAGTTAAGTTGATTGCAGCAGATTACCTTGAAGTCTTATCCGAGGAAGGGATGTCCTTTTATTTTATGCCATGTGAGAGATGACCGGATAGAGAGTCCGACGGTTGATGAGATACCGTAGTGGGAGAGTTTTCGACGTTTTCCCGATGAGATTCCGGGTTACCACCGAGGAGGGAGATAGATTTCACCGTAGAGTTGAAGCCAGGGACGGGGCCAATCTCTAAGGCACCGTACCGTATGGGTCCTAAGGAGATGGAGGAGCTTAGGAAGCAGTTGGATGATCTGATAGAGAAGGGATACATTAGACCAAGTGTATCGCCGTGGGGAGCACCAGTTCTATTTGTGAAGAAGAAAGATGGAACCTTGAGGTTATGCATAGATTACAGAGAGTTGAACCGTGTGACGATAAAGAACAAGTATCCTTTACCAAGGATAGATGACCTGTTTGATCAGTTGAGTGGTGCAACAGTCTTTTCTAAGATTGATTTGAGGTCGGGGTACCATCAGGTGAAGATTAGAGACGTGGATATACCAAAGACAGCTTTCACGTCGAGGTATGGCCATTATGAGTATGTGGTGATGCCGTTTGGGTTGTCTAATGCGCCGGCAGTGTTTATGGATTTGATGAATAGGATCTTTAGACAGTTCTTGGACCAGTTTGTAGTGGTATTTATCGATGATATCTTAGTCTACTCTAAGACTAAGGAGGAGCATGAGGAGCATTTGAGGATTGTGTTGCAGACGTTGAGGGAGCATGAGTTGTATGCTAAGTTGTCCAAGTGTGAGTTCTGGTTAGAGAAAGTTGCTTTTCTGGGGCATGTGATATCTAAAGATGGGGTAGCTGTAGATCCGGCGAAGATTGAGGCAGTGACAAAGTGGGAAGCACCAAAGAATGTTGCTGAGGTTAGGAGTTTCTTGGGTTTAGCTGGATACTACAGACGGTTTGTGAAAGATTTCTCCAAGATAGCTAGACCGATGACAGCGTTGATGAGGAAAGAGAACAGGTTTCGTTGGGATGAGAGTTGTGAGACGGCGTTCCAGACATTAAAGGAGCGTTTGACTACAGCCCCTGTCCTAGCATTGCCTGAAGGAAGCGAGAATTTTGAGGTTTATACCGATGCCTCGAAGAATGGGTTGGGATGTGTGTTGATGCAGAATGGTAAAGTGATTGCTTATGCTTCTAGGCAGTTGAAGCCTTATGAGGAGAATTACCCTACTCATGATCTGGAGTTGGGTGCAGTGGTGTTTGCTCTCAAGATTTGGAGACATTATCTTTATGGAGCAATCTTTAAGGTATTTTCTGATCACAAGAGTCTCAAGTACATCTTCACGCAGAAGGAGTTGAACATGAGACAGAGGAGGTGGATGGAGTTGATTGGCGACTACGACATGGAAATCATCTACCATGAAGGGAAGGCCAATGTTGTTGCTGATGCTTTGAGTAGGAAGAGTGTACATTCCTTGTGTACAGCTCTATCTTTGATGAGGCTGAGGGATGAGGTAGCGAGCTTTGGGATTCATATGATGCAGAAAGGAGATGCCATGGGTGATATGACAGTACATATGGAGTTTTATGATGACATTCGAGGTAAACAGGCTTTGGATCCTAAGATAGTTGAGTGGAGAGCTGGAGTAGAGAAAGGGACAGTGTCCCGCTTTTCCATTCATACTGATGGTAGTTTGAGGTTTGATGGTAGGTGGTGTGTTCCTAAGGATGAGGAGTTGAAAAAGACAATCATGACAGAGGCGCATTGCACACCATATTCAGTTCATCCGGGTGGAGACAAGTTATACAAAGACTTGAAGAAAACGTTTTGGTGGCCTGGGATGAAGAAAGAGACAGCTGAGTTTGTGTCCCGTTGTTTGACATGCCAGAGAGTTAAAGGGGAACAGAGAAGACCACAAGGTAAGATTCAGTCTTTAGAAGTGCCTGAGTGGAAGTGGGAATCCATTTCCATGGATTTCATTGTGGGTTTGCCAAAGAGTCAACAAGGTAACAACATGATTTGGGTTATAGTGGATCGTCTGACCAAGTCAGCTCACTTTGTTCCAATGAAAGATACATGGACTAAGGCACAATTGGCTATGGCCTATCGAAAGAACGTGCTTAAGTTACATGGAGTCCCAAAGGACATAGTGTCTGACAGAGATGCGAGGTTTATATCTAGGTTTTGGAAGGAGTTGCAGGAATCGTTGGGAACAGCTTTGAAGATGAGTACAGCATTTCATCCTGCGACAGATGGGCAGACGGAGAGAACAATCAAGACTTTGGAGGATATGTTGAGAGCTTGTGTGATGGATTTTGGTGGTAGCTGGGAGCAGAGGTTGGACTTGATAAAGTTTTCTTACAACAACAGCTATCACACTAGTATTGGTATGGCACCGTTTGAGGCTTTGTATGGGAGGAGATGTAGGAGTCCAATCTGTTGGGACGATAGTGCTGAGGCAGTGGTTTTAGGACCAGAGATGGTGCATGAGATGGTTGAACAGATTAAGATGATCAGGGAACGGATGAGAGCGGCTCGGGATCGACAAAAGAGTTATGCGAGATCTACATCGCCGGGATATAGAGTTTCAGGTTGGGGATAAGGTTCTTCTGAAAGTGTCTCCTATGCGCGGGGTTATGAGATTTGGGAAGAAAGGCAAGCTAAGTCAGAAGTTTATAGGGCCTTATGAGATCTTAGAGCGAGTTGGGGAGGTTGCTTATCGTTTGGCTTTACCAGCTGCGTTAGAGAGAGTGCATAATGTGTTTCATGTATCGCAGCTGCGGAAGTATGTGAGTGACCCGTCACATGTTTTAGAGGCAGAGAGCTTAGAACTAGATGAGTCTTTATCATACCTTGAGGTACCTAAACAGATTCTTGACCGAAAGGTTAGAAAGACTAGGAGTGGTGAGACAGTTTTGCTTAAGATCCTGTGGTCTAACCACGAGACCGAGGAAGCTACATGGGAGGCCGAGGATATCATGAAAGAGCGTTACCCTTTCCTTTTTGATCAGGTATGTATGGTTACGGGGACGTAACCTTGTTTCTTTTAGGGGGGTAGGAGATGATCGCGAGAGTTTTTAAGAGTCTATACACCTTTTATATGTTGCGTCGGGATGTTTTGTCTTGGGTTTGCATCATGTTTTTGTTTGATTGTTGAGTCGGGAATGTTGAGGGAGTACCTTTGTTTTTGTAGTGGTTTGAACTTCGGGGACGAAGTTCTTTTTAAGGAGGGAAGACTGTAATACTCCGTATTTATAGTCTTGGGGGTACTATATCGAGTAGCCCTTACTCTGTCGAGTAAGGGTATGTTGCAGAATAAAATAGTTTCTGACCTGTTGGGCACTCGATCGAGTAGTGGGGCACTCGATCGAGTAGGGGTACTCGATCGAGTACCTTGGGTACTCGATCGAGTGTCCGGTTTATCGGGGGAGTTTTCTCGGGTTTTGTTAATTACGCGATTAAGGTATATAAACATATTCGGCATTGTTTTAAAACACTTTTTACAAAACCTAAAACCTGTTTAAGAGAGAAAGCAACTGGTTCTTCTTCCTAATCGCGTTCTTGACAATCCCCGGAGTTCAGACGGTCGGTTCGCATCGTAGTTCGTGTCGTTGGATTCCTTGCGTCGAGGGTAAGCTTCTAACATAAGTTTTATAATGTTTTGATAAGATTGGTGAAACCCTAATTTAGGATTTGGGGGTTTTATGAATAGTAAGTAATTGGTAGTCTTTATGTGTATGTGTTAGGAGGAGAATTCGTAGAAGAGGCGTTTTGAGACAGCTGTAGATACCGTCTGCGTGTTGTGCTTTCCAGGTAGGATTTCCTACTCAGTATTAGTCCCATAATGGGATATTGGTGATGTGTTGTAATTAGTTAATTGATATGATGATTGTAATTGTGATTGTGATTGTGGTTGTGTTTGTTGATGGCTCTCGAGATGCGTTCTCGGCTGAGTGGGGTCACTTGCGGGAGTGATCTCACGCCCTAGTTTCGCCTTCTGTGGAACCCGCCACAGAAGGGATGTGCACATTAATGAGCAGGGTTATCGCTCGTACGATGAGCGGGGCTTAGGTGGGAACGGCTGCGGTCCCCCACTGGTAGGGCTGGTCCAGTGGACAGTCAGTGATTGAGACGGTTGGTTGGTGTGTGTGTGTGTGTGTGACAGTTCAGCTGTCTGTTTGTCTTATTGTTGTTATCTATATTGATTGTGTGATTAGTACTGACCCCGATGTTGTTTTGTAAACCTGCGGTGATCCATTCGGGGATGGTGAGTAGATATTGAGCAGGTATTGAGATGAGTACTGGGATAGCTGGGATGGCCACGACATGACGATAGAGTCTTCCGCTGTAGTTTAGCATTTATTTACATTTCAGTTGAGAACAGATAATTTGGAATAATGTATCGTACTTTCAGTTTGGTTTCAAGGATTGTATTCATTCATTAAACTATTATAATAAATGTTGTTTCCGTTTTGTCTATTTGATTATCATACCTCGGGCGACCGAGATGGTGATGTCTTCATACCTGAGTGGTCCTGGTAAGGCGCTCGGAGTATGGGGGTGTTACAGATATCCTCGACCCACCGTTTTGGACAAGAGCCCTTTACGGATGTCATCTTCAATCCTTGTTCCTAGTACGGTTAAGTCCTTGAAAGTTTTGATGTTTTGGTATCTCAAATGATTGGCATAGATGGGTTTGAGATTATCGACGAACTTCTCCACAAGGGTAGCCTCATCCGGGCGTTCAACTAGTTGGGTACTAGTCTTCCTCCACCTACTTAGGAAGTCGGTGAATCCTTCTTTGTCATTTTGGGTAAGAACCTCTAAAGTGCGCATGTTAACTTGGATCTCGGCATTATCCGCATATTGCTTAGAAAAATCGATTGCGGCATCTTCCCAAGTGGCGATCTTCTTGTGTTCTAAAGAGTAGAACCATTGCTTTGGATGGTGTCAAGAGATGAAGGAAAGATCCTTAAGAACATCTCGGGTTTGATGCCTTTGATAGACATGTAATCCTTGAAGGCACAAATGTGGTTTAAAGGGTTCTCATGCCCCTTGAATTTAGGGATATCCGTCATGTTGAAGTTGGTTGACAATTTGGAATTGACGGCCTCATATTTGCGATTATTCTCCCTATAAATGTCATCCCCTTTAAGGTACATCAATTGCTCCTCTAAGTATTGGAGCCTTTTCTCAGCTGCAGTCACACCCATGGGAGAGCTTTCTTCCCTGAAGTCATTCACGAAGTCATCAACAACTTCACTCTCCCGAGGGGGAATCCTCGTTTCTACGGCGTAGATCCGGCCTTCGATGGTGTCAAGGCGATCATACACTTGGTCTTGGGTAACTTGGATTTGAGCTAGTGCGGCTAGGATTCGATCATTACCATCTTGAAGTTGATTGAAGTTTGCGTCACTTGTTTCAGGCATCTTGGAAACTGGATAAGAGATCGACGACGAATCAAAACACGATCGACCATCCTAACACACTTACTAAAAGAAGAAATGTTTTGACTTGTGAAGTGGGTGTGTGCCACTTGTGTCGAGTGAGTTTTGAAGGAAAGACAAAGGTTTGAAAATGTGTATCCTAGTCAACTATAGTGTAGTTGTAGGAGTGGACTCGAAGTGAGGTTTTGAAATGGGCTTGGGCCCGAGTTTTGACTCGACAAACGGACATAGTTTCGACTCGGTTTTGCGCTAATCATGGGCCTCTTCGAAATTTTCATTTAAAAAAGGGATTTTGATTTTTTTTTTTTTAAATCGTCATGGTTTTATTTAAAAAATGGTGATCACGTAAGGTAAAAACATTTATACAAGCATTATAACGGGATGCTGAGTGAATTTAAAAGGGTTTTGGTTTAAAGGGTGGGTTGCCATACCGAACAATCAAACCCGAAGTCTGTGGAGAGGCTCGTACCAAACAAGAGTAAGGCCGATTCCTAGTCCATTTCCTCAAGTAGTAAAGGTCCTTGATACAAACAATAGTAAGCATCATGGTATGGATGACGTCAATCGCTATCCATCCTTAGGCCCAAATAAGAATTAAAACCGTTTAGACGGGACGATTGGTCGAATGGGTTGGGTTGGGCCTAGGAAGGCCGAATGAAACGATCTAGGAAGACCGAGTTATGAAAACCGACAATTGTCTTATACAAACTATTCCCTAACCTTGTTCAAGTTTCACCCTTTTGGCTACACGTAAGTGTATTAATCCCCAGCGGAGTCGCCAAACTGTGGACAATGGGCCATGGGGGCGCTTGGGAAACAAGCGTTTGCATTTGTGGAGTCGCCACCAATTTATTGTGGAAAATTGGAAACCGTTCGAATACCTCGTGTCATGTCAAGACACAAAGTAGTGACATGAACACTAAGCAATCGTTACCCTTAGCATTCTATGTCTAGAATGACTCTCGTGGATGCCAATGAACACAGATGTTCACAGAGATCTGGAGTAAGGGGTGAGGGTACGTATTAGGAAGCTCTTTTGATTCAACACCTAATCCCGCCCGCCTCGATAGCGACCTCTACTAATGATTAGGGAAATCGTCTATACTTGATATATCGTCGATTATATGCATGCAATGTAACATCCAAGTTTTGATCCTAGCATGTGAGAATTAAACTAAGTCGGTTAACAAGTAATTTAATCATACAATTGGGTCAAAGTAGGAGTTTAAGATTGATTTATGTGAAAACATACAAATGATACGAAATACATTGATAAATACAATAAGAAAATTACGATAATAAAAATTACAATAATTACAATGGATTTAGCGATTTATGTCGAAAATACCTTTGAAACGGATAAATTGAGAAAAAGAATAAAAGAATGAATTAACGAACAGATGATTAGGAGATAATACGGTTAATAGTTAATTATACGTAAACTAATTAAACAGGTCAAGGCAGAACGGAAGTTCAGAGACAGAAATCAACCTGGAACAGCGCAAAGAGATCGCGCCCTTTGGAAAAGCGCGCAGAATTGCCGCGTCTATTCCAAGGGTGAGTTCTGGCTGTGAAGCCGGAACTGCAAATTGTTAATATTAATTGGTGAATTTAATGGTTAATTGCGATATTTACTCGGATGAAAGTGATTTAATGAATTAATTACATACGAATGAGTCATAAAAGCGATAAAACATGGATGAGACGAAATTAAGATGAATTATGAATGAAAGATTGATTAGTAACATAGGTGAATTAATTAGGTTAAACATGATGAATTAACGACAAACTAATGACGAATATGCGATGAATATGACGATAGATAGATGAAAATATATCAAAGGTCGAATTCCAGAAACTCAATATGAACAAATCGAATTTCTACAACCCGGATTGAGTTTAATGACGAAAACCCGCAAATATTGGATTATAAGGGATTTAAGTCGAATTTAATGATTAAATTACATGCTAATGAATGATAAATAATATACATGTGAGACGATTATGATTGTATGTCAAAGAATTAGCAAAAACAAACGAAACAAATAAAACGAACGAATTACAGAGGACGAAGGAAGAAGAAAGGAAGCAGGAACTGCGGCAGCCTCACGAAGAGGCGCAGCAGGCACTGCGCTCCTTCGAAGAAAGGGTTTTAAACGAGGTTTTATAAATCGGTTTTAAGAGATGTTTTCGACATAAACCTTACATTAATGATACAAAAGGTAAAGAACGATAATAAAAGAGAGATTATACACTGATGCCCGTCGTTGTGTGCACCAAAAATAATATTTATAATTCCAACTACAACTATAGATAGCGGTAGCAGGGTCGAACCACAGAGAGGCGGATGCAATTATTAGTCGTCTGATTTTAGTCTTAAAGTAACAAATGAGTGAGGGTTTGATTGGATTGGTCTATAACTAAAAGCAGCAAATGAAATGTAAACTAAATAAACGGATGAAATCAAATATTAAAAGGGTGCTAAGATGGTCGGTTCACTATAGTTTCGTGATAAGTAGTATTTTAGTGACATTTTATCCCTCATTTGCACCTTATTTCAACTCAATTTTGTGCGCTTTTAATGTCTTATAGGTCATTTGATTTACTAATTTATAATAATTAGTCGTCGTAGTTATATTTATTATTTAGTCGGATTTTTATTCAGTTTTAATATTAATATCATTTTATTACAATAACGTGTAGGCAAGGAGGAATAATGAGACGGAAATTAAGGAGCGAGTCGGATTGAGGCGAGTTAAAGACGGGTGGAAGTGAATGTAGCAAGGCGGGTCAAGTAATACACAATTAGAGCAAATGAGCCAAAGTCAAGTTGGCATATGAGTTGACCAAAAATCATTAACACTCTCCTGCTACCTCATGTTCTTCGTCCTTTGTTACACAGTCGCACTGATCAAAATGGAGGTGTTAATAGCCAAGTTCCTCAAATTTTCATTACCAATTACAACGTTTGTCATTCCTTTTACCAAGCACACTCCTCACCTCCATTAATTTGCATGAAACTATCTCGTTACCTTCATTTGACAACTATTGGCAGCCAATAATTGAAGCATCAAAAACCCGAATCGGAGCTCTGTTCGCACATCACCAGCAACAACATCGACATCACCATTACAATTCCATCACCAACATCAGCAACAACCTCGCATCAACCACCAACTCCACTCTCATTCACCAATTCGAATTCGGCACCGAAATCCGACATCGGGGCTCCTCAATTCGTTCTCCGCCATTCTCACCTGTACCTGCAAATAACCCAGCAACAAGATCGACAACCACCGCACCAGCAAGCTCACCTCAACTACCATCAAATTCGCGCGGGATGGAAACTTGGGTAATTTGAAACAATTGTTTCCCAGCCGGTCAACCGACCGACGACTCCCATACCGGCTGGGAATACATGTATTTTCACCTTCATTTCCGGAGAGTTCCCAGCCGGCGCCATCACCGGCCGCCGGTGGACCGGCTCCCAACGCACAACAAACACCAATTTGCTCTCCCAGACGGCCCACCGTCTGCCGACCCCTCCACCGGCTCAGAGCGCATCAAAATTCGTCCCTTGTTCCAGGAGACTCCCAGCCGGCGCCATCACCGACGGCCGGCCACCCGGCTGGGACATCAATTGCTGCGTTTTAATCCGTCGTTTCACCCTTTTCAATGGGTTTTGTTTGTTTTGCTTTTGGGAATGTCGATGTGTTTTAGGAAGCTAGTGGTTTTTATTAGGATTATTATTAGTATTATGACCATTATTATGATTATTATTAATATTATTATTAGATTAGTTTAGTATAAAAGACCACACTACCTTACCTTCACATTAGAATATAACTACACTACACATTACTACCTAGAAATTAGACTAGTCTCTCATTCTTTCTCAATATTGTAAAACCCTCATATTTCCTCTCTTATTTTCATTCAATAAAAAGTTGTTACCTTTCTTTAATTATTAGTTTAATTCTTCTTTTGTTCATTCAAGTTCTTCTCTTTTCATTAGTTTACAATTAGTAATTTTGGGTTGTATTTGGGGAATTGAAGAATCCTTCCATATTTCAATCCAAGTTCCTTTCTTTGCTATTGAGTTGGTATAATTTCTCTTCCTAATTTCATTTGTTTACATTTGTTTTTCTTTCAAGTTTAATCTTAATTGTTTATGTTAGATTGTTGTTATTCTCTCTCTTGTTCATCTTTTCTCTATTCACCATTGTTGTTTACAAGATTGAATCTTTGAATTTCTCATGTTAAAGATTGAGTCTTTGAGTTTATTGAGTTAAAGTTTGTGCCTTTAGTTTAATCTTCATTGTCTCTTGAAATAAATTGTCTTTCCTTATAATTTAAGTTGGATTGTTGCATGATTAGTAATAGAATTTGTACTTCCATCATGATTCTGCATAAAGATTCCATCTTTGTTGTTTCTCTTGCAATTAGGAACATGATTAGTGAGTAGTCTTCTACTAGGACTCGGTTTGACCCAACATGAGTAACTTCACTAATTGATTCTCATATGGGCTAATTGTTTGGGGAAATTGGTGAGGGTAGTTTAGAGAAATTACATGGTTTAAGGATCGATTTTGGGTAGTGTCGACTTGTAACCCTTGTCCACCAACGAGAGTTGGTTAGGTTGTAAATTGGATACCCGGAATTTGATCTTGTCACCAACCAAGGTTGAGACCGAAAGGGAGAACCGAGGGAGGGTGCCTCTAGACTAGCGTTTGAAATCGACCCTCGAGAGAGGGAGTGGGATGACCCGGAATACGATGGGGGCTTAATGACCTTGACCAAGTTCTTGACCTCCTCGGAATTGTGCATGATTTTGGGGTAGTTGAGTGTTGAGTTAGGGATTCTTACCTTCGAACCCGAGAGGGGGGTTGGTGGGTAGTGCTAGTGTCCTACTTCGAACCCGAGAGGGGGGTCTTAGGCGAATTAGAGTCATCTCCTCCTTGCTTGTCTACCCGAGTGATTAGCCTAGGGAATTAGTATGTGGAATTACGAATTGTTGTGGGAGAACCGAGTTCTAGGCCTTTTATTCATTTGATTTACAACTTTATTTCTCTCTTACTCATTTATCATCTTTAGTTAATTTGCATTTTATTTCATTTATGTTAGTTGTTTAGTTTAACAATCTCATCTTATATTGCCGACTTAGCTAAGCACGAGAATTTAGACAATTAGTAATCACCCATCCTCCCTGTGGATTCGACCTCGACTACCCTACTACATTAGTTGAGTAAATTGTTTGATTGGGGGAGTGCGACAACCCCTGCTATCATTTCGGCGGCAGCAAACTAGGTAAGTCTAAAGCAAACACGTGAGACGGTAAAATAAGAAATCCTCTCGGTCCATTCTTACAGGTAGCATCTTTCGATCTCGCTACCGGTCCCTAATATCACTAATACTAACTTTCGTCCTGAAAAGTGACTAAAAAGGCTAAATTAACTCATCTCTCAATCTTATTAATTTAGTCGTCTTAATTAGGTAGGCTATATCCCTACCCTATCTTTCGATCTTTAATGGGTCGGTCAATTCCTAAACATTTAACTAGTCGCGTGCACTCGATTCGTCAAACATAGCAATTAAATTAATTAAAACGAAGGTAATCTCACGAGGCCAGTCAATCGACCAGGGAACCCAGTCGATCGACCATGGCGCGATTAGGGCTTCCTAATTCTAATGCCGCCTAACCTACAGTTCTCATACATCCTAGCACAAGGGGTTTAGCTACTCATACTGGAAATAATAACAACAATAAAATTGACTAATAAAACTACAGAATTCATGATTAAAACGGCTAAATAAACGATTAACATAAGACGATAATTTCGGCTTTTGGGAAACTAATCTAGCAATTCTATACTATGAATGACAATAAAGCAATAAAACTGAAATAAGAGCAGAAGAATACCGAATGAATTAGGAGGAAACCGAAAGTACGAACAAAAGTAAGGCAATAATTGAATGAATGTAAACTTGAATATAAACCCTAATTATTTCCCTAAAGTTTTCTGATAAAAAGCTTGATCCTTATTCTGAAAACTAGAGCTACGTTATATAGGAAAACAACGCAACTCTTATTCCTAAACCTAAGAATACATTGGGCTTCGGAAATCTCGTTCTATTAATTCACGTCAGAATTAACGGTGTCGTCGATCGACTGCTGGGACCGGTCGATCGACTGGTCATTGCTAATAGTAGCTTCTGGAGATCGTGCATTGGTCGATCGACCATATGGGGCAGTCGATCGACCACCATAACTGGTAGTCCGCTTCTAATTCTCCATAAAGTTGTCTTTTAGGCTTCGAAACGCGCACCAAGTTCGCTTCTCGAGTCTCTACTCCATGTCAAATGCAATGCAAGGTACTCGGGGACGGATTTAGCTCAATATCTGCTCATTTCCGCATAAATCTGCAATATTACATAAAAAATACGAAAGTAGACGAAATGGGGCAAATAGTAGCATAAACTACACAAATGAGCTCTGAAATGCGTGTAAAATGGGGTGTAAAACATCATATTTAGGACACGCATCAAACTTCCCCAAACCAACCCTTGCTTGTCCCCAAGCAAGAACTAGACTCGATCCTAAAACCTAATGGAACGAGTTCAATCTCAAAGCGAAATGCAAACCGAATAGCCTAAACCAGTTTAATGCAACAACTAACAATCAATTAGCAATGCGAATCATGCAAACGAGTTATGAAGTCATTAAAAACTGTTGAACTGTCAACTGTAGAGACTTATCAAATTGGACTCTCACGGGTCGCTCGAATCACTTATAAGCACATGTGAATAATGTAAGGATAGAAAGAATTCATTTTGTAGTGACACTCACCTAACTTCGACCTATAAGAACATGCCTGCAATCTAATATGAAAGTAATCTCTACAACCGTACATATGCATTCCAACCAAACAAATGACCATGACACATGCCGAGGTAAATATGGGTATGTGAGGTAATGGGTAAGAAGAGGCAAAAAACGAATTTGGATAAAAACAGAGTTAAAAGCCAAGCTAGTAACTAAGGGAACCAAATTAATAGACCATCCAACTTCTTGCTCCATATTTCAATCAAAACGGTGCTAAATAGTAAGCACATATCTCACAATCTCCATAGTAATCAATCAACCAACTCCCCATAGGATACAAATGCAACATGGGAGCAAAAATCGCCATAAAATAAAGACTTGAATTATGCGAATTGATTTTTCTTTTTCTTCTCGGGCCTCAGTCGATCGACCAATGTTGGCAGTCGATCGACCGTCCTCTACAGTACAGCATACGTTTCTCTTTTCTTTTTCGAATCATTTTTTCTTTCTTTTTGTTTCTTTCTTTCCTTCCTTTTTCATCTTCCCAACGTCATTTCAAAATGAGAATTAATTACCAAAAACAAAGTAACAATCCCAAGAACATAAACTACTAGCTTGACAAGGGCAGGCTAAATGTAGGATGTAGTTAACGGGACAAAAAGGCTATTTTGGCAGTGTGGAGCTTATGGGTAAAATGAGAAAAGGGGACCTCTTCCACATGTGTCAACAAACCACAAACCGATGCATACAGGTATTAAGCAGATTAAGTTCATATTTATGCACATTTATGTAACATGTCTTATAAGGAGTAACTAATCACATTCCGTCATGAATGGCGCCAGTTATAAGGCTCTAAAACTTAGAAAATATAAGTAGCTTGCCAAAAATCTAAGTCAAGTCTCAAGTCCAGCAAGAAATTTAACGAAAACTCATAGACTATGCAAATGATTCTACTAATAACATGTCAATTAGCAAGGCTTAGGCGTAAACAGATGAAAATGCAATGTCATCATTGAAATACTACCGTTCCGACTCGACCTATATGCAAAAATAAACGTGAAAATTGGTTTGAATTTTTGAAATTTTTCAATTTTTTTTGAATTTTGTATATATAAAGCAAATAAATAAACAACAATGCAAAACTGAAATGCAAACGTGAATGCAAGCAAATGAAATGCAACGCAAAACCCTTCTCCAAACCAAATCACACAATTTCCCCATTGTGCAATATTATGTAATGAAATAAAAGAGAAACGGGAATTTGCGTTAAATTAACTAAACAAGATATGAAGTAAAGACATGGAAACTCACAAGACTTTAAGCGCAGCAAAAGGAAACCTCCCCAAACCAGCGTGAGCTAGGAGGTTTCAGTAGCCAGCAGTGCTACCATAAGATACCTGAAAAGACAGAAACAGTACCGAGCGTAAAACCGAAAAAACAATTTTGAAGCGGTAATTATGTGCAAAAATTTAAAACGGAAGAAAACAGAGATATGTCGGAAAATAAAGAGGAAAGAAGATTCCCTCAATTCCGCAAAACGACCAAATACAGCAGGGGAATGATCTAAAACAGGTACAGCAGCGAACTTGGTCGATCGACCACATGACCCAGTCGATCGACCAGGGTGAACAGGAACAGAAGCTCCTGGAAATCGCAGCTCAGTCGATCGACCATATTGTCCAGTCGATCGACTGGAAAACCTGCTGTAAGTTCTGATTTTCTTCGAATTAGCTTAATAAATTGAGCTATCAAGGTCTATAAACCTGCAAACACACATAATAGCGCGCCCAAAATTGCGCAAAACCCAAAGTAACCGACTAAAGTGTTTAAAATCCTAAGCAAACTTATCAAAATGCGAAGTCTCGCGCACACAAAAGCAATAAAAAGAGTCTAAAAGCAATAAAATGTTTGTAAAGCATTTGATCAACTAATAGTTGATCAAGAATGGCCAAGGAATGGCCCACTTGCTCGGCTTCTGGCTACAAGAGGTAGCCTCTACAGTGCTCATCTTCTCAGTTGCACTCTTCTTAACTTCAACATCCGCAGAACTCAACGGATCAACACCTCTGATATCTTCCCAATCAATGACCTCCTCTAGCTCGTCAGAATCCAAATCGGACTCCGTCACTTTGGCTGGCTCCTCATCGGCCTCCTCATCTGTGCCATAGCTAAGACATCCTAAGCCGCCTCTTTGAACGATGGACTCCTTCACAGCTGGAGCAACATGCGGCTCTTCCTTCCCCAAACCATCTCCTACAATATCCAAAACAGAGGAATCTTCCTCCAATTTGCTCCCAATCTGGGGCGGAGGTGTTACAACAGGGATAGGAACAGAGATAGACACATCAGGAAGTACAAAGTAAGATTTTTTTTCAGAAACTGTATTGCAAGTGACGGGCCACATGGGGTCTTTCTTCTTAGCTGTCTGAGCAAAGACGATGGAATGCTTCCCTACTTTGAAGGTCAAGGTCCCTGAGTCAACATCTATAACTGCACCAGCAGTGTGCAGGAATGGTCTACCCAATATAATAGGAATGTGAGCATCCTCGGGCATATCTAACACAACGAAGTCAACAGGGAAGAAAAACGTTCCTATCTGCACAGGAATGTCCTCTAAGACTCCTATAGGCTGGACCGCAGAACGATCAGCCATCTGTACTGTCATGTTCGTGACTGCAAACCTAGTCAATTTCAGCTTCCTAGCAAGACTCAAAGGCATTACACTAATACTGGCTCCTAGGTCACACAAGGCCTTCTCAATAGAAAAGGTGCCAATACTACATGGGACTGAAAAACTACCTGGGTCTCCTAGCTTATGAGGTGCAGTATGGGTCAAATAAGAACATGACTTCTCAGTTAGTGCGACAGAATGCACAGTTTCAAGTGACTTCTTTTTGGACAAAAGTTGCTTCATACATTTCATGTAAGCATGCACTTGATTAACTAATTCAAGAAAAGGAACTTGTACATTTAAGCTACGAATGACATCTTCAAATTTATTAAATGATACCTGTTCCTTTGTCGGCACCAACCTCTCTGGATAAGGGGCTGAAAGTAGTAACTTAGCCCTCTCCTCTAAATCTCTCATGCCGGCATCGGTGGATTTAGGCTGAAAATCCACAACCTTTTCCTTGTTGAAGCTCGAACCCTCTTCAGACCGTCTAAAAAATGAGCCATTAATCGTCATTGGGTCATACTTTAGAACCGGAACTGACCCACCAGCATTTGGGTCTTGCCTCAATATTTTCGGAGTTGTCGTACCCCGAAACAAGTGATCCCTCAAGTTATTAGGCATTGGAGGACGAAAAGATTCACTTTCAAGAAAGACTGTCGGGCCGTCGATCGATCGACCAGGTTGGTCGGTCGATCGCCCGACTTCTACTGAGACCGAAGCTATGTTTTTTTTCGCGGACTGGCCGATCGACTGGGTATGTCAGTCGATCAACTGACATACCTGCTAATCGTCTTTTTCTTGTTATTATTCGTCACTGCCTTCTTCTTGCTTGGTTCCGCCTCATCTTTTTCAGTGACATCCTCAACCATAGCGGGCCCATCAAGGGTAGACCCACTCCTCAAGGTGATAGCATTAAGGGTCTCTTTTTGCTCCGTCTGCATCGGTAGATGTCCCGGAGCTCGAGTTGTATTCTTGCTTGCCAATTGAGCAATTTGGCTCTCCAACATCTTCATCCCGGCCTCTCTAGCTTGAGACTCTTTCAGCAACAAATTTTTCAACTCATTGAAACCAGAACTTTGGGATTGTTGCTGCTGCTGAGAAACATACAGAGGCTTTTGGTACGGCTGCTGCTGCTTATGAGGGGGCACATAATTCTGCTGCTGTTGTTGCTGTTGTGGAGGTGGAGTCGGATTTAAGACATTTTGGCTACTCCACCTCAAGTTCGGATGAACATTCGGCTCATAATAAGTGTTCGTCTGCCTATAATGTTGAAAGGCAGCACAAGACTCATAAGGATTAGGACAATTGTCTGAAATATGACCCTCTCCTCCACATCTCTTGCAGACGAAAGGACCGTCTGACACAGCATTCACATGATATATCCCTCCTTTTGAAGCTCCTCCCAACTCATACTTCTCAAATCTCGCCGTAAGAGCCTCTAATGCAGCTACAGAAGGAGATTCAGCACTTCTCCTTTGGTTTTCCCTGGAATTCCCATACTCAGCTTTATAGGTGGCCAAATCATCAATAATTTTCCACCCCTTAGTCTCTCCAACATTCTCCTGGAATCTACCACTAGCTGCCGCATCCAGGATAGCTCTCTGATCGTCATAGAGCCCATTATAAAACTGATTGCATAGACACCCCTTCTCGAACCCATGGTGCGGAATAGTTCGCACCAACTTCTTGAAACGGACCCATGCCTCGTGAAAATTCTCATCAGGACCCTGTTTAAAACTCGTGATCTGAGCTCTAATGGCATTCGTCTTCGAGGCAGAGAAATATTTCTTGTTAAATTCCAGGGCCAAAGACTTCCAATCAGTAATCCCGTTGGCAACTCGGTCCAGGTCTCGGTACCACTCCCTTGCGGCATCACGAAGTGAGAATATGAACATGGTCTCCTTCACCTGATCCGGAGTCACACCAGTTGGTGGGGGTATGGAACAGCAGTAGTCAATAAATGTCTCCATATGTTTGGCTGCATCTTCAGTTGCAGCTCCCCCAAATTGGTTCCTCTCAACCAAATTGATATAGGACGGTTTCGGCTTGAATTTTCTGTCCGTCCCTGGTAATGCAAATCCCTTGTAGAGATTATCAACCATCGGCTCAGAGTGACTGGCTATACTTGCTTCTTCAGCCATGTCTGGAGATGTGACAGTCTCAGCTGATGAAGTAGAAATAAGTGATGAAGGCGGATCCTCTTCGAACAGCTCGTTGTCGTAGTAACTAGACATAGTACTCAGCTCTTCCTCTGTCGGCAATACCCTAGATAATCGCCTCAACTCACGCAGAGTCTTCTCAATCTCAGGATTGTACGGTAGTAATTCACCACCTTGTGACCTGCGCATAAGAAGAAACTACAAGTAGAATATGAGAATAGTTTAAGGAACAGTTGTCCCTTAAACTAAGAGAAAGACTAAAAATAAAACAACTAATAATTTTAAACAATTGCCTCCACGGCAACGGCGCCAAATTTGATGCCCGTCGTTGTGTGCACCAAAAATAATATTTATAATTCCAACTACAACTATAGATAGCGGTGGCAGGGTCGAACCACAGAGAGGTGGATGCAATTATTAGTCGTCTGATTTTAGTCTTAAAGTAACAAATGGGTGGGGGTTTGATTGGATTGGTCTATAACTAAAAGCAGCAAATGAAATGTAAACTAAATAAACGGATGAAATCAAATATTAAAAGGGTGCTAAGATGGTCGGTTCACTATAGTTTTGGCGGCAGCAAACTAGGTAAGTCTAAAGCAAACACTTGAGACGGGAAAATAAGAAGTCCTCTCGGTCCATTCTTACAGGTAGCATCTTTCGATCTCGCTACCGGTCCCTAATATCACTAATACTAACTTTCGTCCTGAAAAGTGACTAAAAAGGCTAAATTAACTCATCTCTCGATCTTAATAATTTTGTCGTCTTAATTAGGTAGGCTATCTCCCTTCCCTATATTTCGATCTTTAGTGGGTCGGTCAATTCCTAAACATTTAACTAGTCGCTTGCACTCAATTCGTCAAACATAGCAATTAAATTAATTAAAACGAAGGTAATCTCACGAGGCCAGTCAATCGACCAGGGAACACAGTCGATCGACCATGGCGCGATTAGGGCTTCCTAATTCTAATGCCGCCTAACCTACAGTTCTCATACATCCTAGCACAAGGGGTTTAGCTACTCATACTGGAAATAATAACAACAATAAAATTGACTAATAAAACTACAGAATTCATGATTAAAACGGCTAAATAAACGATTAACATAAGACGATAATTTCGGCTTTTGGGAAACTAATCTAGCAATTCTATACTATGAATGACAATAAAGCAATAAGACTGAAATAAGAGCAGAAGAATACCGAATGGATTAGGAGGAAACCGAAAGTACGAACAAAAGTAAGGCAATAATTGAATGAATGTAAACTTGAATATAAACCCTAATTATTTCCCTAAAGTTTTCTGATAAAAAGCTTGATCCTTATTCTGAAAACTAGAGCTACGTTATATAGGAAAACAACGCAACTCTTATTCCTAAACCTAAGAATACATTGGGCTTCGGAAATCTCGTTCTATTAATTCACGTCAGAATTAACGGTGTGGTCGATCGACTGCTGGGACCGGTCGATCGACTGGTCATCGCTGAACAGTAGCTTCTGGAGATCGTGCATTGGTCGATCGACCATATGGGGCAGTCGATCGACCACCATAACTGGTAGTCCGCTTCTAATTCTCCATAAAGTTGTCTTTTAGGCTTCGAAACACGCACCAAGTTCGCTTCTCGAGTCTCTACTCCATGTCAAATGCAATGCAAGGTACTCGGGGACGGATTTAGCTCAATATCTACTCATTTCCGCATAAATATGCAATATTACATAAAAAATATGAAAGTAGACGAAATGGGGCAAATAGTAGCATAAACTACACAAATGAGCTCTGAAATGCGTGTAAAATGGGGTGTAAAATATCATATTTAGGACACGCATCATACACCCTCAGACTTACATGTTTGACGAAACGAGATGAACTAAGTTATCGATTAGTGATACTCGACTCGAATGTAACGAAAGTGCTCTCGTAAGAGGAGAACGATTAAGATTAGTTAAGTTGATTGATGTGGAGTTGGTCAAATTGGTCGGTCATGCAAACGAGGCTGGTACTTAGAAGGATCCGAGCTTACGTGGTCGAATGTTCAAGCACGTAGACACCAAAAAGTAAGAATGTGGTCTAGAATGCAAAGGGAGAAGAGAAGGGCGGACACTCGCGTGAGAAATATGAGGAGCGAAGGCTCATATTTATACTAATCACGTGAAGGAATAGGGTTGTCGGAGAGACTTTGGAAGTGAATCTCGAAAAGATATGAAAAAGATACGAAAAATACGCAGAAAAGGACTTGGGAAAAGGCACAGCAGTCACTGCGTCTCTTGGAAGAGGCGCAGCACCTGCTGCGTCTGTTCTCAAGTGGTTTCCTCCTGCGGAAGAAAGATTTCCGTGTTTGGTTTATCGAATGACGGGATAATCTTATTTCCTTAATATTTTGTATGAATATTACGGGAAATTGTTTACCAAAGAATAAAAGATTGCGAAATATTTATAAAATATGGAATAGAAATATCCGGAACATTCCAGAACATTCTGACTCGGGATTTAGCGGTTATCAGAAAATGAAGACGGTTTTAGGCCCGGACTCCAAATGTACTCTAATTACTGTCAAAACGACCGTATCGGCGCGTAGATGAAAACTAAGAGGTAGACATCAGTGTTTGAGCAATCACTTGACGATAAACTTACAAACTGTTACAAATCGTTCCGCGTACCAAACATGCGGCCCAATCATCACCGGGTGGTTTGCGGGAGGTGTAGAAATGAGGTATCTACACAGTCGCAAAGGTTACAATCCTCTGTTCTTCTGATTGCTTCCGCTATATTCAATCATTGTTAAATCGATAAATCGTGTGTAATTTCTGCATATTTCTGTCGAAATTCAGAAATAATCTGCATATTTCAGTTGAAATTCAGATTTCTTCTTCGATTTCTTGTTTTTTCTTCGTTTTGCAACAAATTCTCTGCATTTACCTTCAATTCTCATTTTTCTTTATATTGAACAATTGAGCCAGTTGCACTCCCCTTCCTGCCGGTAGAGCCGCCAATTGCATTCCCGATTCTTCTACTGTATCTGGTGATACTCCCTCGCCTTATGCATTCTATGATGATCCTTTATATGTTTCGAATTCTGAACAACCTACACATGGCCTTGTTGATGTGTTATTTGATGGACGTGATTTCATGAATTGGAAACGTGAGGTTATGCTTGCGTTAATGGCGAAAAATAAGGAAGGTTTTATCACCGGAACATGTAAGATGCCTGATAAAACTAATAAGAAGCATTATCAATGGCTTCGCTGTGATCAGTTTGTTAGGAAATGGATTTTGTATTCTCTTGCTAAAAGTATTCGTGACAATGTTGCTTACTGTAACTCTGCCAAACAACTTTGGGGAGAGTTAATTGAGAGATATGGTCAGATCAATAGTCTAGAACTGTATCAATTGAAGAAGGATCTAGGTTCCATTTCTCAGGATAATTCTCTTGTTATTGAGTATTACAGTCGTTTGAAGAGAACTTGGGAAGAGATTGATTCTATTGATCCTTTACCATACTGCACTTGTGGTGCTATGGATTCTTGCTCATGCTCCTTTCTAAAGCGAGTAGTTGACAGGGAGTTGCAATCTAAGCACATCCACCTTCTGATGGTACTCAACTCTAGCTATGAGAATGTCAAGAGCTACATTCTAACCATAGAACCCATGCCTCCTATCAACAAAGCTTTAGGATTATTGCAGAAAGCTGAGAAACAAAAGGAGTTGAGTGATTCTGTGGACACTATACCTGAGGCAAATGCTTATGCCACTACCAAACAGCCTTCCACATAGTCTGAACCATCAAACAAGAAGCCTAAGTTGGCTGATGGAGGGGAAAATACAGGCAAGCCTGTCAAGCAGTGCAGTCATTGTACCAAGAAAGGTCATGATGTTTCTGAATGCTACAAATTACAGACCTGCCC
This sequence comes from Silene latifolia, assembly GCF_048544455.1. NCBI lineage: Eukaryota > Viridiplantae > Streptophyta > Magnoliopsida > Caryophyllales > Caryophyllaceae > Silene > Silene latifolia. Next base: position 197,003,859 of record NC_133526.1, read on the forward strand.
CTTGTGCAATGTCTTTGGTCACGTAGCCTTTCAATGCTACTTGGCTAGGGGACTCTCTCAAGGAAGAGCACAGTCCAGCTATGGAAGGGGAAGGGGTAGAGGTCGCTCTAACAGCTATCACAAGAAGGGTAACAATGTGTACAGACGGCCTGTTGCTAACAATGTTGATGCAGTTCAGTCAGAATCAAATGACTATGAAGACATGACACCCTTTGATGAGGATAATCAGGGTTATTATAATGCCTACAATGCTTCACCTGCTCATCATCAGGGTTACAATGCTTTTACTGCTCCTCATCAGGGTTACAATGCTTTTCCTTCTTCTCCTGCACCAGACATGATTAATGGTCTAGTTGACAAGGTGGTGCACAAGCAAGTTGATGCAAGCTTTCGCTGACAACAATGTTCAGTCAAATGCTGCATTCACCATTCCTTCTACTAGCTTTGCAGGTATAACTTCCTCTTCTAGATCGTTATTTCAGTCTCAAAGAGCACATTCTAATACTTGGATAGTTGATTCAGGAGCTTCTGATCACATGACTTCCTGCATTTCTTTAGTGCAAAATGTGATTGTTTTGTCTAAACCTATCCTTGTTGGACTTCCTGATGGAAGCACCAAGTTAGTGCATAAAACAGGGACTGTCTATCTGACAGATAAGATCACACTGCATAATGTGTTAATCATACCTGATTTCACACAAAATCTCTTGTCTGTAGGAAGATTATTAGAACACTCTAGTCTCAAACTCATTTTTAATTCTGATGAGTGTTGATTTCAGGACCATTTAAGTAAGCTGCTTGTGGCAAAGGCAAGGAAGATTGGCAATCTCTACCTAATAAAAGGCCAATTGCAGCATAGAAGCCCAAGTAGTTACTGCAATTGTTTCAATTTTACTGCTAATGTAGTGCATAGCACAACTGCAGCTTCTTTAGATTCCTTTTCTAATAATTGTACTAATCTTCTGATGTAAAATTGTTGCATCAGAGATTAGGGCATAGTTCTTTTGATAAGATGAAACGCTTGCCTGGGTATTATTTGTCAGATACTGTTAGATTTAATTGTGAAACCTGTATGTTGGCAAAACATCATAAGCTTCCTTTTAATATCAGTGATTCTCATGCTAAGAATTGTTTCGAACTTATTCATCTAGATGTTTGGGGACCATATAGAGTTAGGTCTCTTTCAGGTGCCAAATCTTTTTTAACAATTGTTGATGATCATACTAGGACCACTTGGACTTTTTTAATACAGTCCAAGGAACAGGTTCCTCATCTCATTAAATTTTTTTTGTTGCATATTGAGACTCAATTTAATGCAAAGGTCAAGATTGTGAGAACTGATAATGGGACAGAGTTTGTCCAAGGACCTTGCAAAGGAATGTTCAATCAAAGGGGTATCATTCATCAAACCTCCATAGTAGGTAGGCCTCAACAAAATGGTCGTGTAGAGAGAAAACATAGGCACTTAGTTGAGACAGCAAGAGCACTCAGATTACAAGCACACTTACCACTCAAATTCTGGGGTGAATGCTTACTGACTGCTACTTATCTAATCAACAAGATGCCGACCCCTATTCTACATTGGAAAACTCCCTATTAGATGCTTTTTCATGAGGCACCTAGCTATGCAGAACTAAGGGTCATGGGTTCCTTGTGTTTTGCTTATGTGCCTATTACTAGCAGGGACAAATTTGCTAAGAGAGCAAGGAAATGTATATTCATTGGGTATCCTTTTGGCCAAAAAGGGTACAAGTTATATGATCTGGAGACCCATACAACTTTCACCAGTAGGGATGTGATTTTCCAGGAAGCCAATTTTCCTTTTGCTTCAGATATAAATAATCACACCAATGGCACCCCAAATACTTCAGATAACTTCTTTTATTCAGAATATGTCCCAGAAAATGCCCCATTCAATTCTGATGATAATAATATTGAAATAGTACAAAATAATCAAAGAAATATTCATACAACACCTATTTCAAACCAAAATAATACAGTACAAACTACTAGTGCAATTCCTGATAACACTGTTATTCCTGATGCAACTGATACAGTTGCTACAGTCACAGAAGGAGCCACTGCTGATAGTAATCCTCCTGTTTAAAGACGTTCAGACAGGGATAGACAGGTCTCCTCAAGAGTAAAGGGTTTTCAGTGCTCTGTCAAACTGCCTTTTACACCTGCTACTACTGCAGCATCAGCTACTGTGGGCCTGTGGCATATCATGCTCAGCTGCTGAATCAGCTCACCATGTTTGATCATGGTTACCTCAGCTCACTGAATAATGTCTTGCAAGAAAATGAACCAGTTAGCTTTTCTGAAGCCCAGAAAGATATGAGATGGGTAGAAGCTATGACTAAGGAATTGCAGACTCTTGAAGCCAACAACATTTGGGAAGTGACTGATCTACCTGCAAACAAAAGAGCCATAGGATCCAAATGGGTCTATAAAATAAAGCATAGATCAGATGGTTCAATAGAAATATTTAAGGCAAGATTAGTGGCCAAGGGGTACAATCAAGTGAAGGATAAAGATTACAAGCATACCTTTTCCCCCGTTGCAAAGTTTACCACAGTCAGAGCTTTACTTGCTATTGCAGCAGTAAGGAATTGGCCTTTACACCAGCTTGACATCAATAATGCCTTCTTACATGGGTATATTGATGAGGAGGTATACATGAGACCTCCCCTTGGGTACACAAAGGCAGGAGCTGGACAAGTCTGTAAGCTTAAAAGATATCTCTATGGTCTCAAACAAGCAAGCAGGCAGTGGAACATAGAACTGACTAAACATTTAATCAGTTTAGGGTTCACACAATCCAAGCAAGACTATTCTTTGTTCACCAGGAAAAATGCTGCTACAAGAAGTTTCCTGGTGATTCTTGTGTACGTGGATGATTTGATTATAACTAGGGACAATGAAGCAGAAATTAGGGAGATAAAGGTCAGTTTGGATAAAGCCTTTACTATAAAGGATCTTGGTTTAATGAGGTACTTCTTAGGGCTAGAGGTAGCTAGGAATCATACTGGTATACTGCTCAATCAAAGAAAGTACATAACTGACATCATCAAGGACCTGAAAATGGAGAATTGCAGTGCCACATTGTTTCCTATGCCTAGGGGTTTGAAGCTCTCTATTGATCAGGGAGATCTCTTGCCTGATCCATAAAGATATAGAAGATTGCTAGGAAGATTGTTGTATTTGAGCTTGACAAGGCCTGATATCAGTTATTCAGTACAACATCTAAGCCAATTCCTGGTGCAACCTAGAGTACTTCACCTGCAAGCTGCATTGCACGTTGTTAGATATCTCAAACGTACAGCTAATGCAGGTCTTTTCTACCCAGCTACCAGTGATCTGAGCTTGTATGCATACTCAGATGCAGACTGGGGACAGTGTGCCTTCAGCAGTAAATCCTTATCTGGTTACTGTGTTCTTCTTGGGAATTCTCTGATTTCGTGGAAAACAAAGAAACAGAGAATTGTCAGTAAAAGTTCTGCTGAAACGGAATACAGATGCATGTCTTACACAGCAAGTGAGATTGTATGGTTAGAAAGGCTGCTCAAGGACTTGAATGTAGATGTTCCAACACCTATACAACTCTTTTGTGACAACACAGCAGCGGAACACATAGCACACAATCCTGTGTTTCATGAGAGAACAAAGCACCTAGACATTGATTGTCATCATGTAAGAGAAAGGATACAGGAAGGTCTGAAAGCTACCAACCATGTCAAAACCAGTATGCAACTGGCTGATCTGATGACAAAGCCTTTGGGAGGACAACAGCACACCTATCTGTCAGAAAGACTTGGTCTTCAGCAAATGAGAGATTCTAGCTTGAAGGGGGAGTGTGGAAATGATCATACATCTCAAGCTAGAATCAAACTAACACACTTGGACACGGATAGCTGACTTGGCACTTCTAACAACCTGTAAATAGCTGTCATAACAAACACTTGTATATATACTAACCTAGCTGAGTTTTACAGTTAATTATTCATTTGTAACAAACACAAAATATCTCATCAATAAAGTTGCTCCTTATTTACCTCATGTGTTCACACTTCTTACCAAAAGCTTAAAGTGTTCATCAATGGAGGTTAGGTCAACTTTACAAACTCTCTCTCTCCCTTTCTAAACATTTACTATAAAAGCATTATTGATATTAATTGACTAAGGCCCTGTTCTTTCTGGCTTTTTAAAGCTGGATGAATCGAATCGAATGGAGCCGAATTTGAATCGAATGGAGCCGAGCTGAATCGAATCGAATGGAGCTGAATCGAATCGAATCGAATCGAATCGAATGGAGCTGAGTTGAATTGAACCGAATCGAATAAAGAGAAGTGAAGCCGAATCGAATCGAATCGAATAAAGGTGAATTGAAATTTAATCGAATCGAAATAATTATATTAATAATAATAATAATAATAATAATAGTAGTAGTAGTAATAATAATAATAATAATAATAATAATAATAATAATAATAATAATAATAATAATAATAATAATAATAATAATAATAATAATAATAATAATAATAATAATAATAATAATAATAATAATAATAATAATAATAATAATAATAATAATAATAATAATAATAATAATAATAATAATAATAATAATAATAATAATAATAATAATAATAATAATAATAATAATAATAATAATAATAATAATAATAATAATAATAATAATAATAATCGTCTATTAGCTAAGGGGTTGCGTACTGTGAAATCCATCCCTCCTAAGTGTCGTCTTGGGTTCTCTCGGGTTCTTAAGGGTGCCCTTGACGAGGTGGCCACCTCTCCTGGTGATCTCTCCTGCTGGGTTAACTTGCTTGTGTTGCCGCTTTGTATACTTAAGACCTTTTCCCCGAGGAGTAATCTTGAGTGTCGGTCTGTTGTGCGGTGCCAGCGTCAGGAGGAGAGTATTTCTAGTGCTATTCGTACTTGGGGTGTGCCTGGTGGCATTTTGCAGCTTCTGCAGGATACCTTAGCTGAGGTTTCTCCTTCTTTCAGTGGGGAGGACGACCTTGACTTGAGTGTGCTCAATGTTAGGCAGTGTCGGAGGAAGATTTGTGACGGGCATTACACCGCCGATGTCCGTGTGTTATCATCTTCCGGCATTGCTCCTTACACTGCTGGTACTCTCGAGGCCTTGACTGATAAGCACCCCATCGTTCCTCCTCCCGCCTTGCCTCCCTTGTCTGATGGTCCTCCCCTCGTTGCTTCTGCAACTGTTGTTTTGGATATGATTAGGGGTTTTCCTCGTGGCACTTCCTGTGGGAGGGACGGTTTTCGGGCCCAACATCTTTTGGATTGTTTGAGTGGCGTTGTTGTTGCTGTTTCTGATGATTTGATCGCCTCTATTACTCGGGTGGTTAATCTTTTTCTTGTGGGCAGATGTCCACAGGTTCTCAGTGAGTATATTGCTAGTGCCCCACTCACCCCGCTTGTTAAAACAGGCGGTGGTATTCGTCCTATTGCTGTGGGCACGATTTGGAGACGGTTAGTCTCTAAGGTAGGTGCTTGTTTGATTGGCCCGTCGTTGAGTGGGTATTTTTCTGGTCTCCAGTTTGGGGTTGGGGTTTCCGGTGGAGGAGAGGATATTTTGCATGCCTTGAACCGGCTTGTTGAGAGTCGCGGAGGGGAGTTGGGCCTTTCCATGCTTTTGGTTGACTTTCAGAATGCTTTCAACATGGTCGATCGTGGGATCATGTTAGGGGAGGTTCGTAGTCATTGCCCTGCTCTCTCCCGTTGGGTGGAGTTTTGCTATTCTAGTCATGCACGCCTATATTATGGTGAGCACAGCTTGTGGTCTTGTCAGGGGGTTCATCAGGGTGACCCTTTGGGTCCTTTGCTTTTTGCTTTGGCGTTACATTCGTTGGTTTGTAAGATCAGAGACTCTTTTGACTTGAGTTTGCAGGCTTGGTACTTGGATGATGGCACCATGGTTGGGGATACCTTGGTGGTGGGGAAGGTTCTGGAGCTTATTTTGGAAGATGGTCCTCTTTTGGGTCTTCATCTTAATGTTGGTAAAACCGAGGTTTTTTTGCCAACGGAAGATCCGAGGAGCAGGCTTCCTGGTATTTTCCCCCCTGCTATTGCTAGGCCGTTGCGTGGTGTCAAAGTCCTTGGTGGCCCTGTGAGTGTGTGTCATGATTTCAGCAGTGAGCTTGTGGTGAGGAGAGTGACCAGGACCATCGAGCTTATGGATTCGGTCGCGATGATTGAGGATCCACAGTGCGAGCTGTTGCTGCTTCGTGCTTGTACTGGTATTTCGAAACTTTATTTTGCTTTACGTACTTGCCCACCGGCTGTTTTTGAGTCGGCTAAGCTTTCCTTTGACACGGCGCTTCGCTCTCATTTAGAGCGTATTGTTACTGCGTCTGGTCCTGGTTTTGGTGACTGGCAGTGGCGGCTTGCCACTCTCCCGTTTACCTTTGGAGGTCTTGGCGTTTATGCTGTTGGGGATGTTCTTCTTTATGCTTTTTTGGCATCTCGTTTGCAGTCTGCTGGGTTGCAGGCTAAGCTCCTTCAGGCCTGTGACATCTTGGCTCCTGGACCTGCGTTTGATGCGTCGTTGAGTGTGTTTAATGAAGTTACTGGTTCTGACATTATGCATAACCCTAGTGAGATCGCTGCCCCCAAACTTATGAAGACATTGGCAGACATATATTTCGCGAAGGTTGTTGATACTGCTGAATCAGTTTTCTCTCTAACTCCTCGACAGGTTGTGTTATGGAGGTCCCAGCAGGGTGGGCATGCTTCTGATTGGCTACGCGCGGTCCCTATTTCTGGTTTGGGACAGACTATGAACGGTAGGTCTTACCGTTGCGTGCTTAGCTATCGGTTGGGTATTCCTTTGTTTTCGATGCCTGGTCCGTGCTCTGCTTGTTCTCGGGTCTTTGATGGGGATATCTTCGGGGATCATGCTGTGTCGTGTGCTGGTATTGTTGGCATCAAACATCGACATAACCTGGTTCGTGACACCCTTTTTGATATCTGCTTCCGCTCTGGTCTCTCCGCCGGTAAGGAGGTCGATATTGGTCTGACTGATGCGCATGACCGGTCCTTGCGTCCTGCAGATTTGTTGCTTTACTCTTGAGACAGGGGCCGGGATGTGTGTGTGGACCTGACCGGGTCTTCCCCCTTGACCCAAACTGGGATGTCTGATTTCGTACCCGGACGTGTGGTGATTGATGCTGCTCGGCGCAAATGCGCCAAGTACCAGGACCTTTGTTCGGCGATCGGTTATGGTTTCTTACCTTTTTCTTTCTCTTCCTTGGGGGAGTTGGAGGCGGATGCCATTGCTCTGCTCAAGCGGATTCAGAAGTATTCCCTGTCTCAGGATGCCGGAGCGCGAGCTGCTGCCTTTATTTTCACTAGACTTAGCTTTTCTATTGCTAAGGGGGTGGGCGCCCAGATTGTATCTCGGCTACCCACCAATTTCATGTAACCTTTTGTTTTTCATCTAATGAAAGCTGCGCGCATCTTATAATAAAAAAATAATAATAATAATAATAATGATAATAATAATGATAATAATGATAATAATAATGATAATAATAATAATAATAATAATAATAATAATAATAATAATAATAATAATAATAATAATAATAATATTCATAGTATAATACTAATATTAATATTTATAAGAAAACAATTATAATATTATATATGAATAATCATAAATTATAATAATGAAAAAATAGTAATTTTTACTAATAATATTCTTAATAACAATAATAAATAATAATGTCAATATTAATAATGATATTGGTAAAAATAATTGTTTCGATTAAAAACACTCAAGTAAGCGTTGCTCGAATCCGGGTCGGGTCAACGCGCTCCTTTCAGATGGCACCTCGAGCCTATGCTTGCTCTCTTCGGATGGATCTTGCATGCGTAACAAACAGGGCCTCAGAGAGTTCGCAAGAGGTCCTTTTCTGATGCCTTATGGTATTGGTGGATAGTTGGGACCTTGCTTGAAGCTAAGGTTTCCGTGCCCTCTCATAGTAGCTTGAGTAGTCTTACTTCTAGAGAGAGGAAGTTGTTGGTGAGAAGTATTTTACCATTGATTGGTGAATAATGAGGTATTTATAGTTTTCTACGTGTACCTCAAGTGATGGCTTGTCAAGCATGGTTACCAGATTCGCTATGAATACGCCTTACCTATTCGCGATTCGTTTATAGAAAATGTGTTATATGTATTTTCAGTAATCAACTTGATAGAAGTCTCTTTTAACGATTCGTGATTCGTAGGATACCAATTCAAGCGAATCCGTAACCATGTTGGCAAGTGTGTTGACTTGTATGACCCCGTATTGGCTAGTGAGTCAAGTCGGTTGGGCGTGTCCCATCAATAATATTTATAATAAATGTTATTAATTTTAATAATAATACCAATAATAATTATAACAACAACAACAACAACAGCAATAATAATAATAATAATATTAACATTAATAACATTATTATTCATTTTAACAATAACAATAATAATACCAATAATAATTATAATAATAATAATAACAACAGCAATAATATTAACATTAATAACATTATTATTCATTTTAATAATAATATTCATAATAATAATGATAATAGTAATTATAATAAATAAATTATCATCAACAATATTATTAATTATAAGGCTAAATTATCAATTACTCCCTTTTATAGTACACTTTTTCAAAATTACTCCCTTTTATAAAAAAATTTAAAAATTACACCCAAAAAATTGCTGAAACTTTTAAATTGCTCCCAAATCCCTATTTTTGTACATTTAGGACGAAAATGCCCTTGATTCGCAAAATTGGGTCATTTTGTTTGCTTCATATCTGGAGTTTTACATAGACAAAAATTACGTTCTTTATACGGATAGAATTTTGAAGAAGTCTACTTTCCAATGGCGTTGGAATCAATAAGTTTTACCGTGTGAATTTTGCCCAACAAGCCTTCAAAGACTGATACGATTTTAAGACCGAAATTCCTGTTTTCCAGTTAGTGTATCGATATTGAGGAGCCATTTACAAGGTGTTATTTTGATTTAATGTAAACGCCCTTTCACATGGTTGTAGCCCTTTGAGTCTAGTTTCCGAATTGGTAAGGTAGACTTCTGGGTAATTTGTAGTTTGTCGGGAATCGCAATTCTCGTGGAAAGACGCAAATCTGTCTTAAAATCGTATCAGTCTTTGAAGGCTTGTTGGGCAAAATTCACACGGTAAAACTTATTGATTCTAACGCCATTGGAAAGTAGACTTCTTCAAGATTCTATCCGTATAAAGAACGTAATTTTTGTCTATGTAAAACTCCAGATATGAAGCAAACAAAATGACCCAATTCTGCGAATCAAGGGCATTTTCGTCCTAAATGTACAAAAATAGGGATTTGGGAGCAATTTAAAAATTTCAGCAATTTTTTGGGTGTAATTTTTAAATTTTTTTATAAAAGGGAGTAATTTTGAAAAAGTGTACTATAAAAGGGAGTAATTGATGATTTAGCCTAATTATAATTATAATAATAATAAAAAATAAAAAATAAAAAATAAAAAATAAAGAATAAAAATATTTAAAAAATAGTATTATTGATAATAAAATTAGTAATAATTATTAAATTTAAGATGAGTAAAGCTGAAATGAGCTGAACTGAATGGAGCTGAACTGAACTGAAGTGAAGTGAACTGAACTGAACTGAACTGAATAGAGCTGAACTGAAGTGGGCTGAAAATAAGCCAGAAAGAACATGGCCTAATTATTTTATCTTCTCTTACCACAATTATTGAAATTGAAATTGTCAACCTAAATACCTAATTAAGTAAATACTTCCTCCATTCAACTCCACTCTACCACTTTCTTTTTTCACGTTTGTCAACGCGTGTTTTACGCGCTAAATATTTTTAGCTACGTATTTCCAAAAATTATAAAAATTAGATATTTTTATTGTACTCGTAAAGACGAATCAAACAAGATCCCACATAAATATATTTCCACTTACGTATAGAGAGAAAATCGAAATTGAATACACAATTGTGAATAGTGTACAAAAGTGAAATAGGTAGAGTGGAGTTGAATGGAGGAAGTATCAATTTGTACCGAAAAAAATTAAATATCAATTGAAGTATTCGACAACTCAAAGTAATTTTTTTATCATAATTGTATTTTATTTTACCAAAAAAAATTGAGGGAAAGTCTTCTCCACGAAATAGTGGGGAATAACAACGAGTCTCATTTCAGACGGGTAATCTAGGGGTGTAACCAAGCTGAGTCAAGCTCTTGAAATCAAGGCTCAAAAACGGCTCATATGATATTTTACTAGTCCGAACCCGAGCTCGAGCTCTGTTGGAATACAATTTTTCCGAGCATTATTTTTATTATAACATAATTTTTACGTTAAAAAATTCAATTCAAGCTAGTAATTTTTTCATTTATTAGCTTAAAGTAATATTTCTTATGTTATTTTATTTTCTAAATTAATATTTTTATTAAATTATCATAAAACTGATATAATTTAAGTAAATATTACTAATAAAAACTAAGTGAATTAAAAAATAACGCGCTAAAGCCGAGCCTTAGAGCTCGGCTCGGTTTGGGCTCTTGTTCGAGCCCGAGCTCAAGCTCGGTTTGACCAATCTCGAGCCGAGCTTTGACCGAGCCGATTCCGAGGGTTTGTAGTCGCCAAATAAAATGTTATTATTTTACGATAAAAAGTTAAAAACTAAAAATTGAGCATTTTATTGATAACCTTTTGTCATTCACAAAACTTCGAAGAGACGGTCTCTCAATAACGTTATTGAGAGATCTTTCACATGATGAGTTGAGAGACCCACTGAATTTTTTTTCCTTATTATGTCTTCCACTAAATTAGTGGGAGACCTCTCATGAGACCTACTGTTATCCTTAAATAGTCTGTTTTATATAATAAAATGTTGGTATTTTTCTCGTTTTACGTTAAGACCGTCTGAAATGAGAATTTGTGGATGAATATTAGCAAGAAGAGAACATATGAAGGGGACATAACTCAAGTACTAAAATGAATTTCCTCAACGTGACAACCTCTTCTTTCTTCATTTCCAAAATCAAAATACTATATAAACATAATGAAGCAACCAATCAATATCCTCAACGTAATAATCTTATCTTTCTTTCTTCCCTCCTAAATTTACTAGTTTGGTAGTCATGGCAACATCGACACACATAATGTTCATCCCTTTGTTCATATTTTTAATGTCGTCTTATGAATTCGTCAAAGTCTCCGGCGACACAAACACATATGTTAAAATACCATTGGGTGCAAATCAAACCGGACCCGAGGCCATAGCCTTCGATTGTAAAGGTGAAGGTCCTTATGTTGGTATTTCCGATGGTCGGATTCTCAAGTGGCAAGGAGACTATATTGGTTGGACTCTGTAGGAAAATAAGGACATACTTTAATGCGGAAGCGATCGGATCGTTGTGCTCGCTAACTGCCCACTACCATATATCGTACCTCCGGCGGCTACTAGAGTCCCGGAATATATCCACGCCCCAAATCCCAAGTCACATAGATGGTAGACTAACTAAGAGATTATATAAGTTGTGTGTTAATAAGATGAATATGATAGTTGCACAAACAACATCTCTTATCTTATTTATAATCACCTCACATAGAGGAGTTACAAAGGGCACCATAAACACCCATTAAGTCACACCATAATGGGTAGATTAATATGGTGATAAATAGGATAATTAACAACCAAATTGATTGTGGCCGTTACTAAAATCCTATTAAATACAATACTCCCACTCGGCCACTCAAGCCATGGTAGCATTGATGCTTAGTCACAAAACCTAAGCAATACTCTTACTTGGTCACAAAGCCAAGACAATACTCCCACTTGGTCACACAACCAAGTTTATGACAACACAACTCCAACATAAACAATCTCTTATGTTTCATACGGGAAATGGGGTGTGCGACCATAAAGTAACAAAGTAGCGTTATATTAAGTTACCATCAAACTAACATAACACTTTCACATTATCAACGCCCCAAATCATTCAAACATCACCGTTAGCATACATAGTCCCCATATGCTATCATAATCATATTAGTTATATACACAATATAACCCCTGGCCAGGAAATTATGGTGAAGTTGAATTGATCATTCCTTAGACACTAATAATAATCCATCTCAACTTAACTGCTTTCCTAACATGATTCGTTGAACCTTAATCTTTTAGGTCCTTAGAATTCATATTAAAGTAGCAACATCAAGAATTAACTTCATATCATAGCTCCAAGTCAAAGGGAATCGAACAAAGTTGGACAACACAGTCCATAGGATCACACAATGACAAAGTAGGGAATCATTTGTCACTCCTAACGGTCGACTTACTAACACACATAGTATGATATATGTGTCACAACATAGCTCCCACTACGATGGGCATATCACGCTTCTATGTCGTGCGAATCATAAGTCTAGATACTACTCAAGTATCTAACCCAAGCCACTAGATTGATATACACAATATCCAATCCGACACTTGTGATTCGGTTAAAAACTTTAGTATGAAAATAGGGTGTCTTCTCATACTTCGACTACAAAAGTCTCATCTTAGACTTACTAAGGTGACTATATAACGAGTCAATATCTTTCCCATACAACTCATGTACAAAGATAATCTTTATCTAACACTCACTAAGTGTTAACGTGACTCGGTCTCATCTTGCCCACTACACAAGTGTCAAGGCGATTACCCGTGTGATTAGGCAATCTAAAAGCTTGGTGATATCTTTTGTGCCTCATCATGCAACAAATGCATATGAACATTTCCAAAAGATATAAAATCTTTATCCAAAAATGTCCATCATAAAACACATCCACAACTCAATAAGATTAAAACTTAAGTTGACTCTTTCGCACAATTAGCTCGACACATGAACTAATTAAGAACACATCTTATAAAATAATGCGCCAACCTTCTTGTTAGTTAATCTTACTTGATGACAACTCTTAGTCCCACACAAGAACTAATTTACTCTTACCACAAAGGTAAAAGTGAAAATCATTTGATTACATATCATTGTACGTGTAGAGGATTGATTAGGTAACAAATACTTACCAATCACAAATTGACGTTCAACCATGTACTAAACAAGGTACACATCAAAATGCCAACTACACCCGAATAAGAAACAATACTTAATCGTTTCTTACTTTTGAGCATAGGTTTAGACATAAAAACTTTATTTTTCTTCTAAATACCAATATGTCACCCATTAACAAAGAGAAACTCATTCTCCTATATAATTTTGACATAACCAAAAATAGTTTACCATTCCAGTTAAATCATCACACAAATGATTTATGAAATTAGAAATAAATATAGATCATTCAACATATGAAGAAGCTTGAAGTACACAAAGATTTATCATCTTAATCATTTGAGACAAACTCAACTGATCAATCTATGCATATATAGGCTTTTCTCGAGCAGCTTGATATGAGAAAATAGTCTTTACATCCATTTGAAAACAAAAACCAAATAGATGACCAAAATTTAGAAGAAAATCGGAACAAATCCGAATTGAGAACATACCTCATAATAGTCTTAAACCTTACTATCATAAACACATTGTCACAATGTCTATATGCTCTCATAATAACAATCCATTCTTTATTACTTGGCGAAAAAACTCACTTACTAAAAGTGATAGCTCCCACTTACTAAAAGTGGTTCAAAAAACGAATAGAATGAACAACTCCCACTATCCTCCATAATGAGCAAAACACCTTAAGGATCGACCTTATGTTAATCCTTATAACTTGACACATAAGTTAATATTTGCTCATTAGTAGACAAACTCTCATCTTTACCTTGGATCTTGAAAATACTCCCACTATCCAAAACATAGAGAGAAGTTAAACTATTCTTGGTGTCTCAACGGGGTTCACAAAAAATTCTCCCACTCACCAATAGATAGTTCTGTATTATAACGAATACAATACATAAGTCTACTAGCCTTCGCCAACACTTAGAAACACATCCAAGTGAATACATATTGTGGGTCTCGTAAACACAAAGTTTGACAAATGTTAAAGCATTAATGATCAATCTATTACCTTAAACTTATTTAGAACGAGCAAAATTTCCTTAAAACATATTTAAGAAATCCTCCTCTAAACCAAAGGAAGGAGAACTTATTGATCAGCGTTAGACTTCACTTAACCATGTCAAGTGATGTACAATTCCTCAACTAAAACAATTTCTTGTCTTATCAATTAGGAATTATAAGATCTACGCACATATTTTTCCTCATTTACACTTTGAACATATCAAATAGTTATTCACAACCAACATATTTACTAAGAGTTCTGACTCTAAGTTCAAAGACGATTTTTCACTTTTATCATAAACTGCTTGAACATATCAAACACTTTATAAAATGACAAAATAATGGATACAAAACCCATTGCGTGAATCATCTCAAAAATAAAAGAGGAAAAATAACGGTCTCATGATGCTTCTTAACATTTAACTACCCACAATTAAAAATAAAAATAGATTGAAATATAAAAGTTAGAGACAATGAACATACATGAAAATGTAATCAAAAGAGATGAATCAAATTAAAAAATAACGCGGTGAACATATATATTATGGCCAAACACATAGCCATAACGAACTATTAACAAGAGGTTTAATAAGTAGAATCCGTAATTTTCAATAAACTAATTATTGAAAAATAACCACGCACTCCAAGCGCGCGTAGAGACTTAACAAATCAAAGTAGCACAAAGCCTCTTTGAATTATCCATCGACAAACAATGGATTAAACAACGAGTTATAAAAAATTCTCGCTCCGTTTCTAAATCCACAAAGGACAAGAATTAGCAGCAGATGCAAGAAAGAAACATATAACTCTAATTGATAGAGAAGGATGTCATTTGGCTCGAAACTAACATGAACCAAATTTATTGTATCTCTATACTATTCTCTTGCCGACACTAAGTCCGACATATTAAACAATACCACATATTTGTACTCATAGTAAGAAAAAACTTAAACCATTAACAATCATATCGAGAGACATTCGCGCCAAAAGGCACTCTTTTTCCGTCTCGATAAATTTTGAGACTTTTACGAAGGATTGAGTGTATTGACTATGACCCATTAAGAGTTTTCTATTTTTTCTAATCCCAGAATCGGATGGCAAACAAATCGCCATGGGAAAAATAAACTCTTATGTCAGTCAATCGCGTGTTTAAAAATCATTTCACATAAGATAAATAAAACACGGTGACAATCCTCAAATACTCCGGGTCAAGACACACAATCTTGTACCCTACGTCAAAAAGAATCTGACTTACACATTAGTCTCACGCTACACAAGCTGTAAGACATAATGTCTCAAAACTAGTTAATAGGTCTACATACAAAAGAACACAATTTTGCATGCATAAAGTTTACTATATTTGAACAAATACTGGTAAAGAAAAAACAAATTCTCATTATCCTACTCATTAGAAAGATATTTAACCTCGATCATATAATAGTGATCACAATTTCTCAAACCGTGATTTTAATAAGATACTAAATCTTATCACTCTAGTGATCAAAGTTCAAACCGCTTCACTATGGTGAACAAATCACCAAAAACACTTGTTGTCATACACAAGTATATGGATTAAGGCACATTTTCAAATTAAATTATCAAAATCCCTTCATTTATATTGTTCGTTCGAAAATTTCGCTAAGCTCATAATCATCACAAACGCCATAAACGAGAAATTTCAACAATTTAATTAACTCTTAAGATTAAACGAAACAAAATCATTAATCTTTAATAAACAACTAAACAAATTAGCCATTCACCCTTACAAATACCGCTAAACAAATTAGCATGTATAATAATATCACTTTGATATTAGACAAATACTATGCAAAACAAATTTGCACATCGTTAAAATTAATTAAAACTTGACCATAACACATATGATAGTTTTAATGAGTTATTTATTGATAGGCAACTAATATGTATTCAAATTACTCATCTCTCATGTAAAAACCAAATTTACATGATATCACATATCACTAAGATATAACGGGGTCTTAGATGTAAAACGAATTTACATGTCCAAGTATATCACAAAGATATAAATCTTTTCGTAAAACAAATTTACGATAACTATTATATCACAAAGATATACACATTGTATGTAAGTTATAAAATCTCATGAACAACAAATGTCAATAAGATTTTTTTTTTATGTAATACAAAATTACACAATTTTCACAAGACAAAATAAATGAAACGAAATCGTAAATTTTAACTCTATCTTGTAAAATACGATATACCACATAATTATGAGTAGCATATACAAATCGAACACGGAGCCGAAAATTAGTATTTCTCATACTCATGAATTTTGCTAGCCAAACTTCTCAAAGCAAAATGTCACTAAGACATTTAAAATTGACATACAAGAATAAATTTACGTAACTTGTAAAATATCACTCAGATATTTATCATTTACGCGTAAAATAAACTGATGAGACATACTCATAAATTATTGGATATAATTAACTTTACTAAGAAAATTTAATTATGCATATAAAACAAATTTATATGGCTCACGCTTATTTTCATATGAAACATATTCATATAATCGTACTTTTAACCAAACACATTGGTACTCGTACTTCATAATATCACAAAGATATGTGTTTATACTATGGAATAAATTCAATATAAAACAAATTTATACGGTCCACACACATTTAAATATATATAAAACACATTTATATAGATCATACAAAATCGTATGCGAAACATATCATATACTTATAGAACTTGCTAAACTAATTAGCGAGATAACAATAGCATGAAACTGGACCTACTTGCTCACAAAAAACACATATACGGTCCAAAACAAGAAGATGCAATAAGGTCTTAATGGAACAAATCCAAAAAGAACTTTAAAAAAGAAACACTGTATTTAATCCCTTTTAAAAACTACTCTGCCGTTTCTGATTTCCTGACTACTAACATAACTCCCCTCCTCCCTTTACTTCCTCTTTTCACACAAAAAAGAAGAAATCATACAGTGATAAACAACCATGGGAAGAGAGGTTCGTTGGGAGAACTATACCGTGTGTCACAAAACTCATTTGTGCTCTACACAACTATCGTCATTGCTCAGATAGGTCCAAAACCATCGTAAGCGAATAACGATCTCCAAAGCGGACAAGTCTCAGGCAAGTGACACACACATTGCCGCCCCAAAGCGGACAAGTCTCAGGCGAGTGACACACAACCACCGTTGCCCGAGTCTGTTACTGGCGTCTTTACGAATCCCACATAGAGATCGAAAGTATGGGAATGCGTCAGGCCCACAAGGCGTCATCCCTAGAGGCCCGTGACTTTCACTCGTCATTGCCGCACCGAAAAAACGTCATTTTCTCGGACAAAAAACGGCAACAACCCACACAAGGTCGTCTGAAATATGGCGAATGATTGTCATGGATCAATTGGCAATTTCTCAACACAAATGCCAAAAACGCATAAGCCACATAGGCCATGGAGTCAAATATTCAATGTGTCAAAAATAATAACTAGTCTGAGGGAGCCGAAAATTGAACGGATCAATATCGTACACATCTCGCCCATAGTCTTAGTTAATACAATTAACAGAAGATGGAAACAATTTGATATGAACTAATCATATGTAAGTGAGAGCAATTGACGGTAATTGGGGCATTAAAAAAAAATAGGAGTATGAACTAACCACAATCCCACGTTATAATATGTACGTAGCAAAACAAATTTGATGGAAAACGTACAATAGGAGTAGCAAAACACATTTGCTCTGATACCACTGTAGGAAAATAAGGACATACCTTAATGCGGAAGCGATCGGATCGTTGTGCTCGCTAACTGCCCACTACCATATATCGTACCTCCGGCGGCTACTAGAGTCCCGGAATATATCCACGCCCCAAATCCCAAGTCACATAGATGGTAGACTAACTAAGAGATTATATAAGTTGTGTGTTAATAAGATGAATATGATAGTTGCACAAACAACATCTCTTATCTTATTTATAATCACCTCACATAGAGGAGTTACAAAGGGCACCATAAACACCCATTAAGTCACACCATAATGGGTAGATTAATATGGTGATAAATAGGATAATTAACAACCAAATTGATTGTGGCCGTTACTAAAATCCTATTAAATACAATAGACTCTATTTGCAGTTACAGCTCCAAATAGGTACCTTCTTTTTGTTTTCAGCAATCTCCTATATAACCTTATTTTGTTAAAAACAGACTCACTAAGCCTACAACATTATATAAATATTGGCTTTTATTAAATGTAATTTTACGTATGTAGGTCGGATTCGTGTGACGGTGTTTTTCACTCCCCCTTGGAACTGGAATGTGGCAGACCACTCGGGTTAAGGTTCGATAAGAAATCGTGTGATTTATATATAGGTGATGCAAGTTTTGGATTAATGAAGGTTGGACATAAAGGTGGTGTTGCTACATCACTTGCTACAACTGCTGAAGGGAAACCATTCGCTCTCGTAAATGCCTTAGATATCGACTCCGACAACAAAGTTATCTATTTTTCCGAGAGTAGCTCCGAATATCATCTATGGTAATTCTCTTTAATTTTATACTCCTTGAATTCAATAGATTGTTTACGTCTAATTGAAATATTTTTCTTAACTGTTGACATTGCTACAATATAATCTCAACGTCGTAAATCGTAATCATTTTTTTTTATTAAAGAATAAATACGTAAACAAATGAATTAGAATAATTATTTGGTTGTTCATATTTTAATGGACTCCGTTATCATTTTACAGGCAATTCAGAGAAGCAATTGAAGCTGGCGATCACAGCGGAAGGTTTATGAAATACGACATGAAGACCGGAGCCGTAACCGTCTTGCTTAGAAATCTATCTTTTGCTAACGGAGTTGCATTAAGCAAGAATAATGACTTTGTTTTTGTTGGAGAAAGTACAGCTTCTCAAATCGTTAAATATTGGCTAAAGGGTTATAAAGCTGGAACTCATGAAGTGCTTAAATATAATGGAGGACCAGATAATATAAATAGAGATGCAAAAGGTGATTTTTGGGTAGCATTACTAAGTACGTCTAAAATCAAAATTAATCATCTTGGAGAAATATTAGAGAGTTTAGATGCTAATGAGATTATTAATTGTACCGATGTTTCTGAGGTTAATAATCGTCGTTGGTTTGGGTTTTTCTTCGAAAATTATATTTATCACACTTAAATGGTTGGATTTGGGATCGGAGTCAGAGTTTTTGTATATTATGTGTCGTGTCTCATGTCACGTAACTTTTTCATATTATGGTGAAAAGGTTTTTGGATAGGAGATTAGACACGTAATAAAATGAAAGATCCAAAGTTGTTCGATTTTTTTTTTCCATTTTTGGTTTGTTTGAGGATTGTAAAGTTATTGGTAATTGAAGCATTTGTTTGTTTGATGTAATGTTCTATTGGTACATTGGTACTATTATTTGATGTAATGAATAGTTATGACCATGATTGTTTGGTTGGATGATGACTAATTACTTTATTGTTAAATTTATTTGATCATTAACATAATATCGGTTTTCCTGTCGTATATTGATCCTAGATAGTAGAGACATGATAAGAACTTCACTAATTTGTATCTAATATGCTTAATTTTGAAAGATTCTATTTAATTACTCTTTTCTTAATATTTCATAAAGTATTTATTGATATTTTATCTTCTCCTACCCCACATTACGGAGTATTAAACTTGAAATTGTCAACTTTAATAAATAAATATCAAATTGTACTAAACAAATAAGTAAATATCAATTATTGGACGACTCAAAGTAATTTTTTATACTTACTCTATCCTGGTCATTTGTTATCATATTTTATGTTGGGTATATCAGTTAATTGTTGTTTTTTCTATTTTAAAAATGAACTTAATAAGCAATTTGATCATTGACAATCAATTTATTTCACTTGTCATTTAGTAATTGGCCACCTTCCTTTTCCTTAGTTTTTGTGTCAAAACCAAAGAAAAACAATTGACCAAAACAGAGAAAGTATCATATTGCGTAAATCAGATTCTACATATGTATATTAGCATTAAAAAATTGTGGGAAGTCTCCTTGAAGAAGTAGTGAGGAACCCGTGGGTCTTGCTTCAGACCATTGCTTTTGGTCTGAAATAAGACCTATAACATGTTATCATTTGACAGTAAAATGTTTGTATTTTTCTGATAACATGTTACCATTATTTTTCCCACTATTTTCAGGGTTAAAAGTGACACCTTTAGTGATAACATTTTGTAGATTCACTGCTTACATTTTCTTAAAAAATGACAACATTTTATCGGTCTTATTTCAGACGGGAAAAGTGCCCGTCTGAAATAAGATTTTGCGATGAGGAACATGCTAACGAAGGGAATTGATGAAGGGGACATAAATCATAAATTTCTCACGTGACTACCTCGTATTTTTTATTTTTTTAAACTTCGTTCCAAATCAAAATACTACGGAGTATATAATGCAGCAACAAATCAATATTATCCGGCATCCGCAACGTGTAACAACTAACAATCTTGTCTTTCTTTCTTTCCCTCCTTAATTCACTAGTTTGTTAGCCATGGCAACATTTACACACTTATGGGTTGTTTGGTTGCCTTTTAAAATCATAGGAATTGGAAAATCATGGGAAGTGGTTAGATAGAGTCTTGTTTGGTTGCCCAATTCATGGGAAATAGAACTTCCTATGGAACTCCAATTCCTACATAATGTAGGAAGTCACTTACCTAGCCCCCCCTAGGTAAGTGGGAGTTCCCACATGAATTGAAGTTCCTACATTCAACCAAACAACATTTACACAATTCATGTGATTTTCAAGTTCACATGAATTTAATCTTCCCGGGAATTCTATCTTCCTATGGTGAACCAAACGACTCCTTAGTGTCGATCCTTTTGTTCGTATTTTTAACGTCGTCTTATGAATTGGTCAGCGTGTCCGACCACACAAACACATTACACATGTTAAAAAACAAATTCTTGCTTGTGACGGAGATACCCGTCGCAAATGATAAAATACGGCGGAGTGTGATCGAAATGGTATTTTGATTAGCATGTCATTTTAACATGAGGTACCAAAAATTGATCTTTTAGACGTCTTTAAAAAAAATGGATATATCGGTCCTGAGAAATACCCGAGTATAGATTGAGCAGCCCAGTGGGCTTGATTCTATCTGATTTGTTATAAAGAACCCTACAGAATTTGGGTATATAAAAAACACACAATTTCATTATTGACGGTAACTAAAGACGGACCAAGTAACATACCATATTACGCATAAGACAAACAACAACTTGCATAATGGGGCCCAAAAATATCACCAATTGATATTTGACCCGTCTCTTGCTGTAGACGGATTATAGCAAGACTTGGTATAAAAAAAAAAGGAAGAGAGCCGTCATGGAAAGCTGTATTCGCAGAATTGGGGAGGAACGGCAGACAGGTGAGGATTTCGATCTCAATTTTAATTTTAATTTATAATTATAAATTAGTATTATTTTCAATTGATTATTATTAGGGATGTTGTTTCCTTCTTCTAGTAAACGCTTCCTTGGTATTATTAGTGAAAAGAAAAATGAAAACTACAACCCAGCTAGGAGTATCAAAGAGGAGACGGAACTAATTGAAAAATCTTATGGGTCTACTAATAATAATAATGATTCTGATGCGATTAAGTCAGACTCGAATTTAGGCTTGTCGATTAAGAATAAGAAAGGCAAGCGATTGAAGGAGGAGGTAGACTCGAATTTAGACTTGCCAACTAAGATTAAGAATAAGAAAGCCAAGCGATTGAAGGAGGAGGTAGACTCGGAGTTAGACTTGCCAACTAAGATTAGGAATAAGAAAGGCAAGCGTTTGAAGGAGGTAGAGTCGGAGTTAGGCTTGCAAACTAAGATTAAGAATAAGAAAGGCAAGCGATTGAATGAGGTAGAGTCGGAGTTAGGCTTGCCACTTGAGGTTTTGAAACCAACTGAGATTAAGAAAGGCAATAAATTGGAGGGCGGTTTCAAACGGTTTCTGTCAAATAATGGTAGGACCAACCATTTGGTTCGGTTTAAAAAAGGTTGTTATGGTCAAGTTGAGGATGTTGATTTTGATTCTCTCTGTGGTAAATACCTCCTCATCTGCTGTTTCTCAGTGCCTATGTTTAGTGATGAGCGTGTCGCTGATGAATGTCGTGCCATAATAGAAACGTACGACCATTTATCTCGAGATGGTCATCCTTTTGAGATGGTTGTGGTTGTTAAGATGAGAAGCGATGCTACTTATGATCAAAAGGCGGCTTTTGATCACTTTTATTCTGCCTTCTCCTGTCTTGCTATACCCTTTTCTGATGCTGATACGCGTGATTATATATGCTCCTGTTTCATGAACCTTGCCATTTTGGTGGATCCCAAGGGACTCATTTTGGAGAAAGACGATACCCTTGAACATTTTCTTTACCATGGTTCTGAGTGGACGCCTCCCTTTCTCGACACCACTTTAGGTGAGATTTTTTACCGAGATCACGCATTGAGATCCAGGTTGGATCCCATGTACGCGTTGGCGTATCGCATTGTTAACGAGGATCAACGGTACCTATCCCTTTATGGGGATATTCTGCTTTGTGATCCCTATCGTGTTCTCCGCAGATTTGATGCTGAAACTGATGTAGCCTCTACGGTCCTAGATCTGACCTCAAAGTATGTGGGATTGTACCTCTGCTTTGATGGGAGTATCATGGAAGAAATTAAGGCCGCCCATGACTATTGCTTAGCAAACAAACAACAGCTTGAGATAATCCTCGTATGCATGTCTCTCTTTGATGAACCAAACTCATACTACGAAGACCTATATCAGACACTGAGGCTTTTCAATATCAAATCCTGGTTTCTTTTCGACTATGACAGCAAGGTTTGCCGCAGGATGTGGCGTATATTTGGCGAGGGATATCTTTGGCCTGGGGAAAAGTTTATCGTTATACCACCTAACTGTGAATCTGCTGAGCTGCGCGCAAGAGACATCATAATCAAGAACGGAATTACTGAATATCCCTTCACTCGAACCGCTCTCCTAAAACGAAGGTTGGAATTTGTCAGATCGCTCACTCCGGTTCATTTATCATTATTCAAAACTGGCCTGTTTCAGAATGGTGAAGAATTCAATTCTGAGCAGCTTCGAGGCAAGAACTTGCTTCTGTACCTTGATTCACACTTATCTAACCCCCAACACTGTTACAATCTCTTGATGAAGCATTACCCCAAAATGAAGGCCATGGGTTGGGAAATTGTGTTTGTTCCCGTGTATGTTGTGACATACACAGAGCGCTTTTGGAATAGACAAATGGTGGAACGGGTCGTCCATCATCATCGTTTTAGAATGGGTTCAAACGTTGATGAGATGCCATGGCTTGTTATGTCTCCCCCTGCCGCGGTTGAAGCGTCTGTCGAGAAACAATTGACTTTCCCAGAAGAGCGTCACTATAGTCGCCTCGTTGCTGTTGGGAAAGATGGCAATATTGTTTCGAGACACGTTGAAGACAAGCTCAAGACTCATGGAGTTACCGAATCTTTGTTTGATGATGTTTTGGAAAGTGACTTGGCTCTTGAGTTGGCCTCCATGCCTCAAATCGATGACGACTACTATAATTGAAACTATATCGCATGTGTTTTTTTACCAGCCGACTCCTAATCATTTTGTGATTAAAGACTTTTAACGTTATTGTTGTAATTTTTAGTATCAGTCAGACGATCAATCATGTGCTTTCGGTTTCTGTTTTTGTAATGTTGACTTATTTAATCTATCTACGTGATTATGTTATGGGTTAAATTTATGTATTAGTGCAGTGTTACATTCTTCTCCTAGACTGATGATATTACAGCATTGCATCAAGCTTATTTTTCCGGCTCGTCAAATTTATGTCATCACGAACCAGAGCCTCAGCCTGAGGCTGACGAGGCCCTTTACTTTACTGGCCCTTCTAACTGGGCGAGCGTCACGGACTCACTGGCCGTGTGCGGCTTAGATCTCGAAAATGAGCCCTAAATCGACTAGGATGGGTGGCGGGCCAATACAGGCCTTGGGTGGTTAACTGAGAGAAGGGCTTGACAGTAAGGGCGGGCTAGTGGTCGCCTATAGCATACCCAAGGAAATTTGGTACCAGTCTCTCATATGTACAAGATTAATTTAAGGAACTGATATCGTAGACAGTAGAGACATGATAAGAACTACACTAATTCTTATCTACTATGCTTAATTTTGTAGGATTCTATTTAATGACTCTTTTCTTAATATTTCATAAAGCATTTATTGATATTTTATCTTCTCCTACCACAATTACCGGAGTATTAAACTTGAAATTGTCAACTCTAATAAATAAATATCAAATTGTACTAAACAAATAAGTAAATATCAATTGGATGGCTCAAAGTAATTTTTTATACTCACTCGGTACTGGTTATTTGTTATCATATTCTATTTTTGGTGTATTAGTTAATTGTTGTCATTTCTATTTTAAGAATGAAGCTGATGATCAATTTGATCATCATTCACACTCAATTTATTTTATTTGTTATTTAGTAATTATCTCTCTCCTCTTTAATTAGTCTTTATATCAAAATCAAAGGATAATAATCAATAAAGTTTTATATTGCGTAAATAGGATTCTACGTCTAGATATATACAAGCATTAAAAATTAGTCGGAAAGTCTTCTCGAATAAGTAGTGAGGATTGAGGAACATGCGAACGAAAGGGAATTTATGAAGGGAACATAAATCATAAATTTCTCACGTGACCTACCATGTATTTTTTTTTTTTTCTTTTTTTCAACTTCGTTCCCAATCAAAATACTACGGAGTATATATATATAAGTAAATTAAAAATAAATCTCCTTTAAAATTACTCTTTTATATATATTTAAAATGCATTTTTATCAAAGATTGCTTCAAAACTCCAATTTAGGTTACTTATTTTTTTTTTGATGACGAGGGGTTGAATCCCCCGGGCCCATGCATTTCCGCACCACCACATGGACCATGTAAGCCACCCCCTTTGGGGGCTGCAGTGGCCAAGTGATCATCGCCCCAGCTGGTAGTCGAACCCGGGACCTCTCAACTCCTGCACTACTGCAAGCTTCAAGGTTTAACCCGGCTACCACTGGACTAACACCACCTGGTTATTTAGGTTACTTATTAGGTATGTTTATAAACTTTTTCCATTATAACATAGACAATTTATACTTTAAAAGATATAACAATGGAGAATAAGTTTAAAAACATACGGAACAAGTCACCAAAATTAGTTATGAAGCAATTTTTAATAAAAGAATTCTAAATGAGTAATTTTAGAAAAAAATTGTATAAGAGAGTAATTTTAAAAAACTGTATTTTAAAATGTGAGTTATTTTTAATTTCCTCTATATATATAACACGACATAATGCAGCAACAAATCAACATTCTCAAGTCTCAACGTAACAATCTTGTCTTTCTCTTTCTTTCCCTCCTTAATTCACTAGTTTGCTAGCCATGGCAACATTTCAATACATAGTGTCGATCCTTTTGTTCGTATTTTTAACGTCGTCTTATGAATTGGTCAGCGTGTCCGACGACTCAAACACATATGTTAAAATACCATTACGTACAAATCAAAACGGACCTGAGGCCATAGCCTTTGATTGTAAAGGTGAAGGTCCTTACGTTGGTATTTCCGATGGTCGGATACTCAAGTGGCAAGGAGAACATATTAGTTGGACTCTATTTGCAGTTACAGCTCCAAATAGGTATTTTTTTTCTTTCCGTAACTCTCCTATGTAACTGTATTATGATAAAATGTGCTCATGACATAAAAGTCAACTTATGGTAAATGTAAATTTTATTACAGGATCTAAATTTAAATCTTAATATAAGTTTGATGTAATTTTATTTATGTAGGTCGGAATCATGTGATGGAATTTTTAACTCGCCTATGGAAAAAGAATGTGGAAGGCCACTCGGGTTAAGGTTCGATATGAAAACATGTGAGTTATATATAGCTGATTCCAGTTTTGGATTAATGAAGGTTGGATGTAATGGTGGTGTTGCTACATCACTTGCTACTATTGCTGAAGGAATTCCATTCGCTCTCGTAAATGCCTTCGATATCGACTCTGACAACAAACTCATCTATTTTTCTGAGAGTAGCTCCGCCTTCCATCTATGGTAATTCCTTTTAATTTACCTGTCTTAAACTTAAAAACGAAAAAACTCGTCTAAATTTTTAATTGATTTTTTTTTTTTAAAAAAAAAGTATCAAGTATAATTGTATACAATAGTTTTACAAGCTCAATACTTCCATCAGACGGTCTCACAAAAGATCTACTGAAACGTACTTTACAGGGAACTCAAAGAATTAACTGAAGCTGGCGATCACAGTGGGAGGTTTATGAAATACGACATGGAGACCGGAGACGTGACCGTCTTGCTTAGAAATCTATCTTTTGCTAACGGAGTTGCATTAAGCAAGAAGAATGATTTTGTTCTTGTAGGTGAAAGTGGAACTTCTCAAATTCTCAAGTATTGGCTAACTGGTTATAAAGCTGGGACTTATGAAGTGCTTAAATATAATGGAGGACCAGATAATATAAATAGAGATGCAAAAGGTGATTTTTGGGTGGCATTACTACGTACGTCTAAAATTAAAATTAATCATCTTGGAGAAATATTAGAGTCTTTAGATGCTAACCAGATTATTAATTGTACCGATGTTTCTGAGGTTAATAATCGTCTTTGGTTTGGGTTTTTCTTCCAAAATTATATTTATCACACTTAAATGGTTGGATTTGGGATCCGAGTCGGGGTGTTTGATGTAAAATGTTGTATGGTACATTTGTACTATTTATTATTTGTGTAATGAATAACTAGTTTAGATCCCGCGCAATAAATGCGCGGTATTTATAGAGTTACTAATATAGACCCCGTGTAATATATGCACGGTATTTATAGAGTTTTACTTTTTTAGTGTATTATTTATAGAATTTATATTGACAATTCACTTATTTTTCATGTTTCTCCTTAATGTATTTTGATTAGAGAAATAAATCAAAATTTAAATCGTAAGAATTAATAAAATGAGTATTTTTTTTTTTGAATTCTTTTTTTGTTATTTTTACCGAGAAATTAATGATGTTAATTTACAAAAAATTACTAATAACATATTTTTTAGCTACAAATTTTTATCATAAAAAGTCAATGAATTTTAACAAATATTTACTAATTCCATATTTTTTTAGCCGCAACTTCTTATCATAAAAAGTTAATAAATTTATATCAATAAGTTGTTTAAAAAAAGAATTTCCTTATCCTAAAAAGATCGGAGATAAATTTGTGCAAAATGTGAAATATTAAATATTATAAATATTTAAATACAAAAGATTATATCCATTTATAACTTATCATGTCCACACCAATAGTATATGCTAAAAATATCAAGTAATAATCTAGGAAATATGTTTTAGGCGGGAAAAGTTGGAGTTTCGCCTATTCATTTAGTAAATAGGGGATGGATTACCTTGTTTGGCTGGATGATGATTGATGACTAACTGGTTTTATTTTGTAGAACTAATAATCTAATTGAAATTGTCTGTTTCAACAAAGTTGATCATAAATTTGTAATAATCGAGAGTGACACAACTTCAAAGACAAAATAGATAAAAACCGATTTAAAATCTTATCACAAGCGAACTAGTCCGTAATCAAATTTTAATGCGATTACGACGTAGAAGTTATATTATTTCTCCTCCGAGGCTCACACCTACATAATCTTCCGTCACTATAGCAAATGCAAAGCAACATGCCAACATGGTT
Source organism: Silene latifolia (assembly GCF_048544455.1). Classification (NCBI taxonomy): domain Eukaryota; kingdom Viridiplantae; phylum Streptophyta; class Magnoliopsida; order Caryophyllales; family Caryophyllaceae; genus Silene; species Silene latifolia. The sequence continues at coordinate 197,031,803 of NC_133526.1, forward strand.
CTTTGTATCATTTTTCATGGTGATGTTTGTATGCACCATCGATGGGTTTTAGAAAAGATAGCACCTTGCACAAAGATAGTTGTAGGCTCCAAGGGTCGATCACGAGGATGAGTGATTTTTTATTATTATTATTTTTTTTGGTGATGAGGGAACCCCGCTACCTTCGGTGGCATGATGGTATCAAGCTATACCTCGCAAGTGCACGATTTTATCGTTGTACACTATTAAGGGTCGATCCCACAAGGAGTTTGAGAAGACTACTAATTGTTCTAATCCTAATGTTTAGCTAAGTCGGTAATAAGGGAATTTTGTTTATCCAATAACTAAACTAGACAAAATAGAAAGAAAAGCAATTAAACGGGATGATAAAAAGTGAGAGAGATAGAAATAAGTTGCAAATCAAATAATTAAAGGCCTAAGACTCGGTTCTTCCCAAACAATTCGCAATTCCACCTAATTAAATCTCTAGGCTAATCACAAGGGTAGTTAGGTGAGGAGGTGACGACTCTAATTCGCCTAAGACCCCCCTCTCGGGTTCGAAATAGGACACTAGTACTACCTACCAACCCCCCTCTCGGGTTCGAAGGTCGGAATCCCTAGCTCAATACCCGACTACCCCAAAAACATGCATTATTCCCAAGGTGGTCCGATATTTGCGAAGGTCATTAAGCCCCATCAATTCCCGGGTCATCCCACTCCCTCTCTCGAGGGTCGATTTCAAACGCTAATTTAGAGGTGTCCTACCCCGGTTCTCCCTTTCGGTCTCAACCGAGGTCAACAATAGGGTCAAATCTCGGGTATCCAATTCACAACCTAACCAACTCTCGTTGGTGGTCAAGGGTCGTAAGTCGACACTACCCAAAAGTCAACCCATAAACCAAGTCAATCCTCTAAACTACCCTCACTAATTTCCCCCAATAATTAGCCTTTATGAAATTCAATTAATGAAATTACTCATGTTGGGTCAAACCGAGCCTTAGTGGAAGACTACTCACTAATCATGGTCCTAATTGCAAAATAAACAATAAAGACGGAAACTTTGGTCACAAACATGGTGAGAAGGTGAATCTTACTACTAAACATGCAACAATTCAACAATGGTTGTAATAACAAGAGTGATTAAACCTAAAGATGCAATCTTTAACTAAATCAACTCAAAGATTAAGTCTTTGAGGACAACTATCCAAGTATGAACCAAATGAAAGAGAAACAAAGGAAAGATGAACAATAAAAAGATGAACAATGATGAACAATGACAACAACAAACAAACAACAACAACAATTTAACATAAACAATCAAACAAGCATGAAAGAAGAACAAAGTGTAAACAATTTAAAATAGGGAGAGAATTAATACCAACACAAATGCAAAAGAGGAATTTGGAATAGAAATAATAAAGAAGGAAATCCTTCAATCTTCTTACAAACCCAAATTCAAACCCCAATTAATTGAAGAACTAGCTTAATTAGGGAATGATTAGTGAAATAATTAACAAAGTTTGAAACTTGGAAAGGGAAATAATTCAGATCTAGGGTTGTGTGTCAAAGGGTTTAAGGAGGGGGTATATATAGGCTTTTACAAGATTAGGAAGAAAAGAGGAAGAAAAGAAGGAAAAGCCCAAAATCTCGTGCTGCTGCGTTTTGCCGGTGCACCGGCAGCCGGTGCTCCTGCCGGCAAAACCGTGCAAAGAATTAAAACATCTGGCATTCGTGTTTTGCCGGTGGGTTTGGATTCTTGTTTGCCTGCCGCAAGCAAAACACACTCTTCAGACTTCTTCTATTCTCTTGGTGTGTGAAATGCCGGTTGACCCCATTCGGTGCCGGTCTTCTACCGGCGGCGAGGCCAAGCTTGTTTTTCCTCCAATTCTTCTATAAATTCCAATTCTTTGTGCTTTACCGGTGGGCGGTTCGGCCCGCGCAAAGCACTCTCTTCAGCCTTTTCTTCAAATTCCAAAGTAATTCCTGGGGATGTGGTTTGCGGTGGCTAGGCCATTTCACGGCCCCGGTCTCAAGCAAAACACACTCTTCTTCATTTCTTCACCTCTTCTTCATGTAAAGGCAATGGGGTGCCTTTCTTGCCCCGATTCCTCCATACTTGGGCCGTTTCCTGCAAAAGGATGCACAAAGTGACAAGAACGGGCATTGGGCACAAAACGCAAGGAAAAACACCCGAAACCGACTCGATATGAGTCGGTATGCATAAAAGAAGGAGGGAATTAGAAGTAAATTAATCGTATATCAAACCTCCCCACACTTAAACCTTACTCGTCCCCGAGTAAGTCCCTAAACCAAATGTACAAGGCATTATTATGATAGATATGGAGAGTGGATGCACAATATAAGCGTCACTCAACTAAACTACTACTTAAGCCGATCGAGTATTAGCGCACTCAACGCCCCTTCAACTCACAATTTGACACCCATGAGGGGAGAGTGCCCTATTGCAAGGCAAGTTGGGTCTTGCTACAAAACTTTCGACACATTCATCATGAAAGCACGTAATCAACAAGTAGAATGCATCTAACAAAATGATCCACTTTCCTCATCTAAGTGGCCGAATTTTTCAAATAACTAAACACGGTCTTGGTCGGGAGTACCGTCTCAGAAGTGCCAATTGAGGTGCCAACCCCCTAATTGTGACAAAAACAACCCTTGTGTGACCAATGCTCAAGAAACAGATTCGAGAGCGGGGTAAGGGGAGAAAGGGCAAGTCCGCCGAGAATTACAAAACCGATACAAGATTCAACCAAAGGACCCATGACTAAGGGGACCAAGGCAACGACATCCTCACGGTTTTCACTCGTCACTCAATGAAAGAACAAGGTGATTTTTGTGACAAAAAGTAACCAAAATCACTCAACTAACTCGACTAGCGAAAACGTGCCCGCAATCTAATGTGTAAAACCGTCCTATGTCCAATGAAATGCAAACAATGATAAAATGCACACAAAAATGAAGCAAGGAATACAACGGGGCTAAGGAGAAGGTCGAAACGGGATTGGTGCAAGCACCGTTTGGACATGTGGGGCTCAAATCAAGAATCGTCGACACATCACATCCCATCTCTTATTGCAACACATGAGACACGTCTATGCCCTAACATAGCAATGATGACCAAAACTATGCAAAAATTGCATAAACCCAACTCAAGTAGGAAAAATTTGATAAAACTCTTTTTATTTCAACAAATGGTAACGTCTACACCGTAACAACGACTCGGTTTCCCAAGCCATGCAAAAAATGTGTAGACCCGACTCATCTTTGGAAAAACATCAATTTGCCCCTTTTTATTTAGCAACGGCTTTTTCTACCCCATTTAATGATGAGGAGGGGTGTTGCTTGCCTTTTTCTTTTTCTTGACAACAAACAAATATATACAACTCACGACTCATCATTTTTTTTTGTTTTTCATGACTTTTTTTTTTTCTTTTACTTTTCTATTTTGTTTTTCATTTCTTTTTCAAAACCTCTTATTTATATATAATGCCAAATTCACATCGAAATCCGACCCAAGTGGACGTGCAAGTCATCCACCATCACGACCCAAATCACCTCCTACAACACAACTACAAAACCGACCAATTCTTGATTAAGGAAGGGTGGTTATGGGAATGTAGCTATTTTAAGTGGGTTTGCCAAAGGAAAAGGCTAAGCTCAAAGGGGGTGAATCAAAAAGGGGAACGATGTAGGGGAGAAAACAAGGCTATTTGGCTATGTGAGGTTTATAAAAACTGATTTTTGCTTCATATCATGTGCACAAAAATGTAATGCAATTTCATGGTCTAAGGACGATGCGACACACTTATGCGTAGTGATGTGACACGCCTCGCGAGGAGGCCTACTCTCAAACCTAGATGAGGGCGGGGTATGAATGTACCCACCCTAGGAGGCTCTACCCTTACCTTTGAGTAGCTAAGTCGAGCCAAAGGTCTAGCCTACGGCCCTAGGTCTCACAAGATCGGTCTAAACTCATTGGTCAAGCCCTCCTTCCGCGGCTAACTAAGAGGCCACGGGTGCGAGTCACGAGGAGGGGAAAGGCACAATTGGGCACATAAGCTCATCATGGGGGTACTTGGTTCCCTTCCTTGACCATGTTCTTTCTCAAAAATTTATTTACAAACTCAATGCAAAAAGAAAGAAATGCAACAAGTATATACATGTGAACAAATGCATGCGGAAATTTAAACAAACATGAAATGAAACGTGCAACAATTTGGCTAAACCTAGCAGCACATCAACACCAACAAATCCAAACGGTCTCCCAAGGAGACACCCAAGGCAACAAAAATTCCCGTTCTCCTTCAAAATATCAAGATACCAAGAAGAAAGAATAGTAAAAGGAGTGAGAGATAGGAAGGATTATACCAAGCGGTCTTCTAGCTCCTTTTTGCCTCAAGTGGTAAATGCGCCTTGCCAAAGGTTAGACAAAACATATATATACAATGCAAAATTTTTTTGAATTTTTCAGAAATTTTTCAATTTTTAGGCATTTTCTTAAATTTTCTTAAATTTACAAACATATAATGATATGAACAAATATAAACAATATTCACAAAGTGGATATTTCCCTCCCCACACTTGAAATGTACATTGTCCTCAATGGACAAAAGCATAGAGAGTGAATAAGAAAAAGGAAGAAACATATTTTTGTATTTTTAATTTTTGAAATGAAAATAACATGTTTTTGTGATTTTTGTTGTTGAAAAATTAAAAAGACATATTTTTGTTGATTTTTGATGTAAGAATTCCCTCCCCACACTTATTTATTTACATGATTTCCAAATGGAAATAAATGTGTGGAGGGAATTCAAATTAAAAGCATGTTTTTGTTTTTTTTTTAGGCCCTCCCCACACTTATTTATAGACATGGGAGGGCAATTTAGTGAAATAAAATAACATGTTTTTGGTGTTTTTGTTGTTTTTCAATTTTTAGTTGTTTTTTTTTTACTTTGAAAATGCAATGCATGCTCTATTCTATATGCAAAATTTAAATAACAATGCAAGTTATGCTAAGTGAATGCAATTACTAAATGTGACAATATATTACAAAATTGAAATCTAATGCAATCCTATATGATGCAACTAAATGAATTATCAACTAAATGCATGCGAAAAATTTAAACATGATGAGAAAATTTGGATGAAAGGGAGGGATCGTACTTGTCATTTGGATTGAAAAGGGAGGCTAAAAACCATCAACTCGGGGACTACTAATTGTTCTAATCCTAATGTTTAGCTAAGTTGGCAATTCGGGTATACGTGATAGCCTGCAAACCTACCAGATAAGTCACCCGAGGATGACAGGTTCGAAGTCTATTATGCATGAATTCAGGCTAAAAATACTTCACAAGATTTTACTCCTAGACTCCACGGCTCCACCCTTGCGGGCAAGGATGAATAATTTTGAGACAAGTTTGTTTAAATAAAAGTTTAGCTCGAAAAGAGAGTAGGGTTGTAAAATTTAATTCGGCTAGACTGGAGAATAAGTATATGGTCCGATTTACGGTCTACCTATTTACATTAATTTGGTATTTGGTCTTAACTGGACCAAACCGAAAGGACCAGACTGAATAACTAATAAGTATTTCTCTTAATCTAATAATCTTATTTTATTATATGTATAAGTATTATTTTGACATATTCTACTATCATTACAAACTAAATCATAAATTCATGATATAAATTAAAGGGTTAATTGATGGGAATAATCCCAACTATGCATGTCTTGCTCAAAATAATCCCAACTTTTAAATATCCCAGAATAAACCAAACTTTGCCATCATTTAACTTCAATTGCTTTGGTAAAAGGGCAACCTGTTGAACAGGTTACCCCTTATTCTTTAAACCCTTACTGTACTAACTTAATCATTTCCCTTTTTCTCTTTTCCCTTATCCTGCACACCTCAGTGATCATCATCATCCTTCATCTTCATCCCCCTTTCAGACGCCAAACACAGCCTTATCATTAAGAGTTTTAGCCTTTAGGAGTAGTAAATAAAAGATAGGTGCGTAAATGTTTAGCATAAGTTAATCAACAAATTTATGATCTCTTCTAAACACCTCACAATCTCAAAAATTTATCAAACCTTTCCTCATCTCTCCGTGTCTCTACACCTTCCTTAATCTCTATATCCAATCAAACCCAGAAACCTTGTCTTCTGTCTTCAAAGGACGGCACCATTTTTTGATTTCCTCGGTGCTGCTGCAACTCTCATTTTCTTCAGTAAGTTAATCAAAAGTCAAACTTCTATCTAATTTCCTCATAAATTCATGTTAAAATCTTCAATCATGTATACATATAATATAATTTTTACCATAAAATTTCAATCTTTGCCATAGTTTCATAAATAACGATTTGATCTTTACCATGATTTCACCATAAAGTTTTAACCTTAACTATAATTTGACGATTTTTTTGATCTGGGTATTCGCTGTTTTAGAAGTATTAAATTATGATGAAGAATCAAATCAGAAAATTAAGATCTAATAAGCAAATCAGAAATTTAAGAATGAACAGGGCAACCTAAAGAATTTTGGGAGGAAGAAAAGAAGAATAAATCTGGACAAATTGAAATGGAGGAAGAAGAAATAAGAACAATCAAGAAAGGGAAGAAGAGGAGAGGAACAGTAAACAAATGGAAGAGGAAGAAAATTATAAAAAGAAATATTATAACCTAGAAATAAAGAAGTTTACCGGTGACAATGGGTTACTAAGAGACTGGTAGTAATAAAAGTTAAAGAATGACATAGTTTGGATTATTCTGTGTTATTGAAAAGTTGGGGTTATTTTGAGCAGGACAGACATAGTTGGGATAATCCCTATCAATTAACCCTAAATTAAATCTATCGTAGAATAATAAAATAATAAGCAATACTCCGTATTATTTTATGGACCGCTCTACGCATTTATTTGGTCCAGACCGACCAGACTAATATAAATATGATTCGAATCACGGTCCATCATTATACCCTTATTTAGTCTTCGATCCACAAGCTTTGATCCAATCCGATCCAATCCCCGAACGATAAACACACCTACTCAAAATTACAAGCACACAAATGACTTTTTTTTTTGAGATCATTAAACACCACACTAAGGACCGATAACTAAAGGAGCATAACCATTAACGAGATGCGTTGTCTTTTTTCCTTACAAAAAAAGTCATCGTCGCCCAGGAATGTGGGACCTAGGCCCAGCCCAGTTCAAGTGTTGGCAAGTCGGGCTACTGGCGAGCTTGGTTGGTCTTATGAATTAGACGTGGCAGACGGTTTAAACAAGTCGGCTTAATTCGGACCGGGTCATTTCAGTTCCGTAAGAATTCAGGTCAGATCGGGTTGGTTTATTTCGGATTATTTTGGGTAAGTTATTATCAAATCACTAATTGATGTATAGGGCGGTCTTATAGCATAAGACCAGCCCAATATCTAAGAAGCCCAAAAAAATGAGTTTCTGTAAAATTTACAAAAATCCTTAAATCAGTTTTTGTAAAATTTTAAAAAAATCCCTAATTGAAAACCACTCTCACAAATTCTCATTGAAGACATGACATATCCGTCACAAGCTTGTGACGGATACCACTTTACCTCACAATGTACCCACTTTTTCTCTCTCTGCAACACTATTCATGTGGTCCCATTTCTCCACTAACCCATTTTGTTACCATTTTATCTCACAAAATATCCGCCACAAATCGGGAAAGTGGCAAATAAACATCATACGTTTGACACTATGTGCATTTCACCCCCATGACTTTCAATATGTGCATTTTAGCCCCACAACTTTACCTTATGGTGCAAATCAATCCTACTATAAATTTTCTTTATTTTTCAAATATGAAAATTAAATTAACCTAATTTATTAATACATTATACAACCACATATATTATTACTAATTTGTAAAAACTCAATTTTACCCTCCTCTTATCACCATCACACGCCTCCCTCAAACCACCATATTACTATCTACAACACCTACATCCGACCACCGCAAACCCGAGGTAAGTTCAAAATCACCATCACCACCCAAGAAGATTGTCATACTCTACCTGTGACCACCCTTACGATCATCTCGTCCCATTCGAAATCGATCCGGCAACATAACCCGAGGTAAGTTCAAAAGAAATGCATAACTGAACTTTAAGATGAATAAATAAAGTTTTCAATTTGGTAAAAATGTGGATTTTCTAACTTTGGATTAAAATTTCTTAAGCTTTTTGGAAGATCTTACTGTTAGAATATAAAATCGGGACTCCAACCATCAGATGACGTTTCTTTGTTCAAGGCTCAATCCTTGGTAAAAACGTATAGCTATTGGCCAATACTTCGCTCATGAATGATTTCCAATAATGGTTGAAGCAATTTGTAAATCATCTCTAATGGCCAATACTTCGCTCATGAAAGGTCAGGAAGTTTAGGAAGCCTGCTAGATTGGGTCTTAAGGGTAGTGGGAAGGGTAGATTAGTCCATACAAATTTCTAAAAAATGGCAAAATTAAATTGGAGACAAAAAAAAGGAGTAATATATTAAATATCAGCCAAAGAAATTAAATAGGGGTAAATTGCACCAATAGTTAAAGTAATGGGGTTGATTTGCACTTGTTAAAAGTTATGGGGGTGAAATGCACATAGTGTCAAACGTATGAGGCTTATTTGCCACTTCCCCCCGCCACAAATGGTAACCCGTCACAAGGGAGACCAATTGACTCTTCAATATGAGGTAATAAGTTGAGTAACTGCCATCTCCCCTAAAAGAAAGCAACGACTACCCAGTTACTCTCTCTACTCATTCAACTGCTAATCTCCCAAATATCCGAATCGTCTTCTTCTCATGTAGTAATCATCACTTTCATATAATTTTTTGTGGTTTTTTCATCTTTGCAATTTCATTGTCTCCCTATCTATCAACAATGGCGACAAAGGAGCAATTCATCAATCAAGGTTTATTTTATATACATTTTTTCTTCTATTTTCAATATGCACAAGCTTCATTTGGTGCGATTTGATTGTTATGCTTGATATTTACCCCCAATTACACTTCAATTTTAATTTTTTACAATAATTTCAGTTTATTCCCAATTATATACTAGGACGGATTCTCATTTTGTTGCTCTACTATTAACTGTTTATGTCGTAATGACTAGCAAAACAACAGCGGCAGTTACCAGTGCTAATGGTACTGTCACTATTAATAATATGTGCTATTTTGATGAAATGATTTGATTTCGCATTGTGATTTGAGTAATGTGATTGAATTTAGGTTTAAATTTGGTGAATTTTGATGTTTAGATGGTGAAATAATTGGAATAGTTAGTGATTTTTGTATTTTGTTGTGTTTGATCAGATAAGAAGTACTCCGTAGTTGAAATCATGGAGAAAACATGTACATTGTTGGTGCATTTTGATAAGGAACCCCGGCATTAGCGAATGAAATCAAAGAGGCGTTGGAGGGGAACGATGTTCCTGCGAAAGTAGAGGCGATGAAGAAGGCAATTATGCTTTAGTTAAAAGGGCAAACTAAAAATTGAGGCTGTGACACATCATGGAAAAGGGCAAACTAAAGATCCTTCTTTAGTTAAAAAATGGATGGATGTACTTAAGGCGTCAAAGGAGGAAGACCCGGCTTTGGATAAGGTTGTTAATTCCTTCAGTGTATATGGGAATGGTGGTGATGTCTTTAAGTGTTTGTTCATTTTATTTTCTGTTTCAAGTTTCTTATCACCAAACTCCGAACGAAAACTTGACAAGTCACTTTTTAAAGTCTTGGAAGACGTTTAGCAGCTGCCTCGATTGGATTGGTGCTCCTTTGTGTTGGATAGACTATGTACATTAGTGAGGAGGTATTTCGAGAATACTTCTCAAACAGCTGTCAATGATTGTGTCTTGGTGTTGTTACTAGCCTATCTTCACCGAATGCCCTACCAGGGTATACTAGCACCACTGAAGATTCCTCTTGTTCAGAATTGGGTTGATGACGAGGTTAAGAAAAGAATTAAAACTGAGTTTCAAGTGGGATATGGTCAGGGCATCATAGACACAACAACATTTCCCATTTGTAAAGTGTATAGGCAATGGGCAAGTTCCCCTCAAACCTTGGATATAGTCGACACTGCTGGCCGAGTAATGGAGGGTGTACAACAAGATGTCTCTCCAAAAGTTAATGTCAACAAGCCATTTATTGAAGTAGGCGATACGTCAAGGTTTATGTACTATAGTATACCTGACAATTTTACATGTCATTAGTTTTGATAATTTTTTTTTTGTTCAGTTTGGATATTGAATATTATTGATGACTATAATTTTTTTTTTTCTAAATGTCTTGTTTCTGTTGGTAGTTGCCTGAAAAATTATGATGTAAATGCAGCATTCCGATGAGTCATATGAGGATTGACGTAGAGAACCAAAACAAAAGTAAGCGACAAAATTTGGTAGCTGCACCGAAAAAGTCACGAAGGGGGGCGAAGATATGATGTTGATCAAGGGTGTTTGTCTGTTTAAACTTTAAACTTATTTCCCATGTCTATCTTGTTTAGTATGTTTTATGTTATTCGTGTTTTTTTTCCTTTTGTCGTGAACACTAGTGATTAATGTTTTTAGTCAGACAATATGTAATAGTTTCGTCAATTTATAAAAGTACTTTTTCTAAGTTAAAAGTTGTGTTTTTAACATAAATAATCTTGCATTGTCTAATGGTGATGTCAATTTAACTTCTTCTTGTTGTATATTGACAACATTACGTTTCAACAAGAAGATAGAAGTATAAAATATACCAGTTTTAAACTTGCAAAGGTCAAGAAACATTATCTGAAGAAGATAAAACAACGTATAAGGATACAATTTCTAACCTAATAGGTCATGTATACATATTTAAACAACCTGTATTCAATTTAAATATACCACTATTTAACAAAGAATATTTCTAACTAGCACGATTATTTTACATATGCACAATAACGGACTAAAATTACAAAGAAAAAACATTCATAAAGTCGTGCTTAAGGAGCTTCAAATGATTATCACAAGCCAATTAATGTAATTAAACTTCATAAAACAATAAAAATATAACAGTAGTTGTTTAATACTTGGAGTTAGCAATTACGTTGAGAAATAAAAGAATAAGTTTTCAAGTTAAAAGGTATGATTCTTTGCATAAACTAAGATGTAGTAAACATAGCATCTACTCAGTCTGTCTACTTTGCATTTGCAAATGGTAACCGTTCAAATTTTAAAAGGAGCAAAAGTCAACAAGTACATGGCATCCGAAATCATACTTCGTCCTAAATAAAAAAAAAAAAAAAAAAAAAACTCATATTCAAATGAGCTGTTGATTTGGAGTAAAGTTTCCGAACTCCAATTGTGATGATGTTGAACTAGAACTTCGTTTTCTCCGATTAAAGTGACCTTTTATCCTCTTACTTCTTCCCTTTGTGGTAGATCGTGTAGGATCCAACACTTTTGGCACCTTTTCTTCATCGGTTCCTGGCTGAAGTGTTTGACTTGCTTCAGCGGTCTCCACAGTGGAACCTATCTGTTGTTCAACTACCTCGAGAGTTTTCTTATATGCTTCTTCAATCACCAACCGCGTCCCAATACTTTCCTGTGATTTTAAGATTATTGTAAAATTTTCTCGCCATCTCATGCCACAAAGGGATAGTAACCAGCCTTGGGATACTGGTTTCATCAGGTTCTCCTGCATACAATCTGTCCCACACCTCTTTTTTTGCCATTTTGGTCCACCTTTGAAATATATACTTAGGGGGTATACGTGTGACCGAGTATAAGTTTCGAAAGTATAAGTTTAAGTTTTTACACTAAAATTGTATCTCTAACTATTACATTCAATTACCACATTACGTTGAGTTTTGTACCTAAAATGTTCAATTATCACATAAAACTAGAAAATACAAAATTATCGTACATTACCATGTTTTCAACATAAACCGCTTGGTTTCTTGCTACCACAACTTACAACTAAGCATAAAAAAAATGTTGTTCCGGGTGTAATTTCGGAGCAGTTATTGTGACCACGTGAGCTTGTAGAATGATGTCGTTGCTCGTCTCTTCCTTTCACTCTTTCCTGTAAAAGATTAACAAGCTGAGGACTCGGCTTGGGGCCAAGTGTACTCACTCCGACGCTCAAGTCAGTAAACTTAGAGAGATAAGTTGTATGTTACTTGGCAAAGTATATTGTAGAGAGATAAGGGAGTTTATACCAGATTATTGGATTGTGAGATTATTAGATGATTTTCGGATTGATTAGTGATCCTTTTCTCAATGAGAGATGCGGAGTATTTATAGACTTTCACCTTTTGTCACGTAGTGGCCAAGTGGC